>NC_140953.1:75146453-75218953 GCF_014529385.1 Adiantum capillus-veneris | reverse complement strand
ATCCTCCGATTTCTTTTATGTCTGCTCTTCTTCATTGGGGACTTCTTTGTTCCTGTGCAATCATGTTGTTAGTTTTGTCTGCAGCTTTGTCATTGTAGGCCATTCTCCGACTCGCCATTGAGGAGAAGTATGCTATGATCTGAAATTGGTGCTCCAATTCATTTGTCAATTGATTTGAGTAGCATTTCCTTATTGTTGATGTAGAAGGAATATGTATAAGAGGATGGTGATAGGTGTCTTTAGATTAGGGTCTAAAACCTGGATGACCAAAGGGAAAAAACCCCAATGGGAAAAAAAAATGCCTTTGGTATACGCTCTTATTGGAGTCGAGTAGTTGAACGTGAAGTACATGTTCATGAAAGGTGAGTGCTTGGGTGAAACACGGAAAGAGTGCTGATGCAAGTGCCAATTATGGGACACTCTATATGCATATGAGAAATTTGTCAACAGCATGCAATGTGAAAGAACGAGATGATGGGTGTTTCGAGGAATAAATGTAGCACATGTGACATCAAAAGATGTCTCAATAGCTTCCACCTTTCCAAGAAGGGTTTTCGATGTAGAAATTTCTCCACACTTATCTCACTGTGCTCAGTACGTGAGTGTCTTTTGGACCTTCTCCTTCACTTCACCAGACTTAAGTACTTAGACTTCGACTCTTTTGCTCACCTATACCAGCATGAGCAACACAATGTAAATATGCTCAACTCTTCCAGCTTGAGCAGTACCTAGAATAGCTAAGACTCTTAGACCACAGAGAATATTACTTGAAGCTTTGGGACTAACACCTCACTCATTTTGTGGCGTAGCTACTCGACTCTGACTTGTATGACTTGTCGGTTGCATGTTGACACTGCTTTGTGACAAGTTCTTCGGCTGTTGTAGTGGCTGCTGAGACATACTTCGTGAAGTTTCATCGTTTTCCTGTACCTTCTTCTCTTTGTAGTGCTCAGGCGTCTCGTCAGTCTATTCTTCATGTGGATTATGGATTTTTTTATTTTTTATTTTAATAATAAACAAAGAAAATCTTAAAACTTAAAAAAAGAAAAATCATTTAAATAGAAATCTAAATGCTATGTACACTATACACATGTCCCTAGGGGCTCATATATGGATTTTGTCCCCATACTCCTCTGTAACTCTACTATGAGGGCATATACTCTAAATTTCGTCAAAAATTTATCACAATAAAACGCAAAAATTCAATGCATCTCACAAAACATTTCCCTCTAATATTCATAATGTTAGGTCCGCATTCAGAATGCCTCCCCCCTTCCTATTTGGAGTCATCCTTTACGACAGGGTATCGCAAAGGGCATGTGTTGTGCTTGGGCAAAAAGTTGTGCCTATGCAGGCCTTGTAATGTAGCCCTATTATGCATACACAGTCAATGCATGGAAAAGATTTATGTTGTGCAAGATGTGGGTATAAGCAATTTGCTTATTGGCATTTGTTGGCGAGGCTTCCTATTCTAAGCAATGTAATGGTCTCTGAAGCTCCTATATCGTTGCTTGATTGAAGCGACTTGCTCTCTTCTAACTGTACTGTAATCGTAGGAAGAATTGTAAGAATTCAAGCTGCGATGCACTGACAGCAGTTTTTTTGATCTTCTTTGGGACCCATTTCTTTGCGATTATTGGTTGTTTTGTTGCTGACGCTCGTTTCGGAACCCATACTTGCGAATGCTTCGTTTGTGTTTGAAGAGACTTCTTTGGGATCCACCTTTTTGTTGTGTGAGTCGACAGTGGTCTTTGCTTCGGCCGTTGTACGCTTGGTTGGTGACGGGATTCAGGCTTTGAAAGTTGATACTGTGGTTGTTTTGGAATCCAAATGAATTCCTGACTTTTTTGTGCTTGAATCAACTTCTTTGGAGCCCAAACCTGAGTTGTGAAAGCTTGCGACTTTGTGATATTCTTACCCATTCGTGCACGCTTTCCTTTTTTTGTTTTGGTGTTGGATCTTTTGATTTGTCATTAGAGATCTTTGTCTTCTTGATCCATATCTGTTTTTGGATGATCTGGCTTTTTGGTATCCAGATTTGTCGAGCTTTTTGGCTTTGACTTGTTGTCCTGTTCTTTTGACCTGTCATGGTTGTTGTTGAAGGGGTTGGTGATAGTAATGGTCTAAGTTGATGATAGGGGATGTCGTAAGGTTCATCACTATCGCTACTATCCTTAGCAAGGTTGACTTCTTGTACTTTCCCTTGATTTTTTGGCTGGTAGTGGAAATTTACTGTCTGTTTGCTCGTGGGTGGTAGTTTCTTGGAGGACTTTTCTAGCCCATTGATTAGAGCATTGTTAGCTCGTTGCTCTGGTCGTATTCCTCCTAGCTGAGTCTTTGCATCCTTATTAGGAGCCCTGTATGAGGATGCTTATGGTGGTTGTGTCTTCATTGAGGACTTTGGAATCCACTTTTGATGCACTTTATTCGTGTAGCAATGACTAATTCTTGGGTCGTTGATCTTCTTGAAGCTCGAAGTGTTCTACAAAGTCATAGAACTCGTCGTCTTCTTCATCTTTTGATTCTCCACATTTCTTTGTTTGATCCTTATTGCGAGAGCTTGTTGATGTCTGGTTCTCTTTGTTTTCCTGGATTACACTCACTGCAAAATAAGGAACGACATCATAGCCATTTTCATCACAAAACTTTGTTGTCGGAGCATCCTCCATGGCGCACACGTCCAGAGTAGCCAAGATGTGTTCCCATCCAAAAGGCTCTAACTCTTCTTCAGGAAATGGTTATGGGATATAGTCTATATCCTCTATAACCCGTTCTAGGATACATTCCTCACGTTTCAAGCTACCACATTGTGAAGCTCCACACATCCATAGGTCTTTAGGCTTACCTAACCAAGCTGGAAGTTCTGATCCTGCTACTGTGGCGGAATCAAACTCCTCAATCGGTGTTCTCGTCACATCCCTATAGCTATGGTCCCTCAAGTTTACCTTTGTTATGGTTTCGATATGTCTCAGGTATATATGGTCATAACCCCAATCTTGGACCATTTTCAATTGTCGCATGAATGGTCTTCCCAGAATGATTTCATAGTTGTTCTTCTTGCCAAAGTCAACAACAACAAAAGTGTGTTCATATTCAATGCCACAAGAAGTAACAATTACTTTTTCTAGCAGTCCTAGGGGCTTTTCCTTGTGTCCGTCTGCAAGCTGCAGGGTCATTCGTGTGGATATCAAGGCAGGTTTTCCCCATTTTTTCCAAACCTCAGCTCCACTGTCAAGGATTGCCATGGTTTTTACACCATTGAATTCCACAGGAAGGGTGGTGTTTCCATCTTCTCCCTCGTAATACTCGCCTACCTTGTTTAATGGCACTGGCCTAGTATTTAGTTGAGGCATTTCAAGCTCTTTGATGCCTTCCTCGATTTGAGTCATTGGGGTTTTTACACCAAATTTCTCTAGACATTTACCCACATTAGCCCACATGTTTGGTCTTATTCTGAGCAACTCGGCTAACATTATTGTACAGGTGACTGGGGTAGATAGAATATCTACTAGCCCCTTTGAATCGATGGCCTTGTTGGGAGACAGTCTCTGTGATGGGACTGCAACCACATCTGACTTGGTTTCGTACTCTCCCATGTAGGACGGTAGTGTTCTTAGCGAATGGGGTTGACTATCCATAGATTGTAAAGATCCTTTGTCGCCCCAACACGATTGCACATCTAGATTCATTTGAGATCCAGTCTCAAATTCCTCTATTGGTGGTAGAAACACTCCTCGTTCATCACCAGTCTTGTCTACTCGTCTTCTTAGGTCATCGGCTTCATTGACCTCTCTGACTTGTTTCCACAATTCATCAAGACCATCTATCTCATTACAATCCTCAGGTATAGCTTGGTGAAATCCCTTGGAAGAGTTATCTATGGTATTTAGTACTATCCTTGGTTCTACTGCTGGTTCTTTGAGGTTTGGTCTGTGCTCATGACTAGATTCTGGCTCTTTTAGTTCGTGGTTTGGTGGGATTACTTGTGTTGGCATGACGGGGATCACATCCTCAGGTTTTGCAACTGGTGGTTCTAGTAAAGATTGGGCTGTTTGAATCATTTTCCTGCACATTTCCAATCTTTGCTTTTCTAATTCCGCATAGGGATATGTCATCCACCTCTGTTCTTGGGTTTGGTTTTTTTTTGAGCCTCGCATCATAGGCTTTCAAGAGGGCATCTAATGTCTCATTAACCTTCTCTGCCAACACAGATCCTCCTGAACTAGGAGTTCTCGGTTTCTCATCCGTGGATGGTTCTTCTAGAGGTTTAACCATCTGTGTAAGAGAAGGTGCCTCCTTTTCCTTCCACCTCAGCATGTTGATACGGATCATAACAATGTGCTTGTACTGAAGGACCTGCATTTTAAGATTGGCATATTGCGTATACAGATTAGAAACGACATGATAAAGCAGCTCTTCGGTATATTCTTTCTGCTCTTAGTGATTTCCTTTTGCTTGATGGTATCAGATGCCTACTTCCCATGATGTATGGAAGTATCTTATTGCAAACTTTTAGTGTTTCTGTTACACAAATACTTTATTTGAGAGGTTTTCTTAATATGAAATTGGTATTTCCATGAAGGAACATATTGAGTCTTTGTAATCTATCTATTATTAATCAACTTGTTGCTGTCGGTGATCCTGTTCCACAAACAACTGATTACACTTCTCCTTGACACGGTGAAGGACTCTTCTTATGATAACATTGTTACCATTCTTTCTAATAAAGATGGTCTCCATTTGGACCAAGCCTGCATGTCTTTAGTTGAATACTCTCAGCGTCAAGAATGACGTCATGATACAGCTATGATTGCATAAGAGGAGACAAAGTCACAATAGATGGAATGTGCTTTTTATGCTTGAAGACATCCATTTAAATGAGAAAACTACAGAGGTGTCCATCGCGATAATATTTTCTCTCGTCTCAAATTTGCTAATAAGCAATGTTGCAACAAAAATGTCCATACTGAAGATGATTGTTGGACACGTCAATATGATAAAGAATACAAATTTACCAATTAAACAACCACGTTTATCTAGAGATTCTTCTTCTTCTAGTGAATATTGTGGATGTTCAGATCATCCCACTCATATGTGCTATAAGCGTCGATTTGACACAGATCGTAATAGAGCATATGCTACTGAACATTGAAACAATATTGTACATGAAACAAGCTGTGTCTTATGTTCATTTTCTCCAGACAGAATACTTCATGTACGTGATGAATCACTTTTTATTATCTATTCTGGTGCTAAAAGAAATATGACATATCAGTCTAAGTGGCTCCATAACTATCATCCACTACCAGTTCAATGTGTTGTCTATATTGCTGATGATACAACTTGTTGAATAAAGGGTATTGGAGATTTATATCTTGGTACCTTATCTTCCTCCACTCAATTTTTGCGAGGAGTATTACATGTACCATATCTTCCACTATAAGAGGAGTTGTCTATAACCGCTAAGATTGCCACGGAAAAACAAAGGAAAAAGGAGAGAGAAAAATTTGCGGGGGCGGCCATAACCGCGGCTATGTACGCGGTTGTGGTTTCCTAGCAAAAAGTGTAGTAATAGTCGTGACAGTATATCCACAAGTATTACCACGTCAGTTGCCACATTTATTACTGCGCTTATTGCCGCTACACGCTAATTCAAAAATAAAGGTGCTCATTTGGGCCCCCCAATTTTGGGTGGCCCAAATGCACCTTTATTTAATTTTTTACCTGCATAAAACAATGAAACATCAAATTTTTTTTGGAAGAGTATAAAAAATACCAAAGAGCTGAATCTGAATTAACTTTACCTTGACAATTAAAAATGTAGAAGATCAACTATTTTAAAAAGTTACAATAAAAAGTAAATAGTTGTATATACATTGTGCCACATTGGGACTTTACAAAATTTTGGACAAAATATTTTTCTATCTAATTCTCTTCTATCTCATGTCGTTCAGAGGTACGTATGTTGGATCACTTTGACTCTACATAAACCCCAACTAAATTAAACAATTATCAACAGCTCAAAACAATCGATAAAAAAATACTTGTTTAAACATACCGCTTGTAGTGGTCCAACTGCTACGTGGAATTGCTCGCGAGAGAGGTGGTTGTTTTCAAACAATCATCGCCAATTATCAAATTCTGTATGTCGCTCGTGATACTTGACCATCTCTCTAGTTGATCGAGAGAGAGTGATATTTTCCTAAGTTAGCAATGACAATATCAAATCATCAACTACGATCTTTATAATCACTGATCGATGTTATAATTCAATTAATCTTTTATATTTATCCTTTCAAGCTCCCTTGCCTCCTGAGCCATAGTGTGTGAGAGTTTGTCTTGCGCGAGCTTCGCGTTGTTGTCTATATGATGAGGCCATCGCAGCTTGATCGCTCTTCTCTTGAATTGCCCACTCCCACTCCGTGTCTGCCATGTTACCACCGCGATAACTCCTGTCTGGTTCTCTGATCTGGTTGGCTGCTATGCACCTCACACTGGACTGCTTGTTTTTTAGAAATGTCTTTATGTAGCCCTCCAACCATTGCTGTGAAAAATGTTGATCAGGGCCGTTTGGAAATCTAGCTAATAGAGCATCCTCAATGTACCGTGCATGATTGGGTAGTTATTCTATAAACTTTATAAAACAGTTCTTATACGTTGAATGTATAAGAATTTGTAGATGGCATTGAAATGCCCTCGCCTGCACTGTGCCAAAATCCACCATCCCACCATATTTAACCCTATAGTAGCTCCCATGCGTGTCTGGCACGGGTGTGTCAATATCCTTGTCCTCTACTTCAGGGACGGCACGCTCTAAAAGCGGGAACTTCATTCCCCCACCACTACCAAAACATGCGAAACCACAAGAGACGACGCCGCTTCGTCTCTCACGGCGCTCGCTGCCAGAGGAAGTCTGTCGACGATGTTTTGGAAAACCAAGAGTGGAATGGAGTGGCGTAGGACCTTGTGATGCCATGGGAGTAGGACCCTGTGATGCAAGGGGAGTAGGACCCTACGATGGAATAGGAGTAGGACGATAGGAATGGAGAGTAGACGGAGGTGCCGTCGGTGATGAGAGGCTCTGTAGGTAAGGAGTCCCTCCCTGACTCCCCCATGGTGTAGTCTGCAGAGAAATGCCGTAGGTCGCAAGCTGCTTTGAAGTTTAGCGGCCAAACAAATCCTCCGCTGAACGGAGGTACAGATCTCGTGAAGAGATAGCCCGTTGTAAGTCAGGATCTACGACTAGTGGAGGAACCTGAGAAGGGTAGGTGTAGGATGGCCATGCCTACAAATAATGAAACAAACACCTATGACACTCATGGTGTAGGGTTAACTACATAGAAACATTCTTTATTTTTTTGCTTGTTCTCACCAACTCAAGACTTGGGTCCAGTCGAGGCGATGGTTACCCCGGGTGGGAGCCCACCTGAGATGTAAACCAACCAAAAGAAGAGCCAGTTGGTTGCTCCTCACCAGTTGGTCTCTCCTCGGACATCTACGTTACAAAGAGCAATATAAGATAAAGCTTTCCATCCTACTCACTCATCTATAAATACGTACACAAGTATAGTAGCACACAAACACGTAGATACATATACATACTAGTAGACCTAAGTAGCGGCTAGTAGTACCAAAGGTCAACTACACCTCTATAGATATCATCGCAGCCTCAACCGTGATAAAACCAAAGGTACATTGTGATAATACATACATGAGTGGATCAATGACCACAACTCCACGATTAGAAAAGGACTATACCCAAGAGGAAGCGTCCAGCCTTTGGGTGCTATGATATCGTACTTAGTGCCTACATACATGCATAAATAAATATATATGTACACACATATACACGCTATGGTTGTAAATGTAGCCATCATTTTGCGTTGGCTGCACCTAGATTCAATGTCTAAGTGATCAATTGATCGTAACATTACAATTCTCTCCCAGAGGATATATATATTAGCACACAATCATGTAGATACATATACATACCAGTAGACCTAAGTAGAGGCTAGTAGTGCCAAAAGTCAACTGCACCTCTTTAGCAGTCTCAACCGTGGTAAAACCAAAGGTACATTGCGATAATCCATGCATGACTGGATCAATGACCCCAATGCCACGATTAAAAAAGTACTATCTTGTTGACCGCTGGGTCAACAACACAACATAACTCAAGTTTCGTACCAAAGTCTTATCTTTTGCGAGTTATGAAATGCTGCGGATTATGGATATAAACATCATTTGTAATGAGTATTTATTCTAGTTTCAGAAGCCGGGGTGCAATGGCACTTCCAGATTGTAAATACAAAGCCATTTGACCCTTTCAACCCCATTTTTGGTTAAACCTAAGGTAGCCTTAGTATATAAGGTACCTAGGTCATTTTGTAAAGAGGACTTTTATCATAATCAAGTTTTAGCGCTGCCGTCTACTATGTGTGAGAGAGAAAGAGAGTGAGCGTGAGCTTCATCCTCTCGCTACACCCGGCTCGCTCAACACATTGGAGATCTTACTGCACCATTGCGGTAGGCTCGAGGAGAGCTAGGCGACAACGCCAAGCATTCCCCGCGAGACGAAGCGGACACGCCGACGCATCTATGAGCTAATTGTGGTCGTAAGTGTATCAAACGATGTCTGTTTTCTACGTGCTAGTAGTCTATAGAATCATGGCGACATAAGCTATGCATAGGTACTCATAAATTTCAGTTTCAGGCACTTTCAAAATTTGGCTCTGTCATCCTACGCGTTTTCCGCAGATGGGTTTTGAGTGAGGGTTTTGAGTATAGAAGCTTAGGGACAGGTGTATCCTAGTGAGGGGATGGTGTTCCTTAAGTTTCGTACGAATCTGGCATGATTAGGTGAGCTACCTTCCGCATGTGTGTATGTGGCTAGGTGGTGTGGTTGAGAGCAGTGAGGTTCTTGATTGTGGTTTAGTTGGCCTTCCTGAGTGTTATATGTGTAGGATGGTCTCAGCCTGACAAGCTTAAGAGATTTCCTCCGTGTGCCTATTGTGTCATCTGTGTCCTCGATTGACATTATGTTGATCTAGGTAGTGTTTGCATGCACTTCATGGGTGTGTGAGTCGCTTCCCGTCCAACATTGGCGCCGTTGCCGGGGACACAAGGACCTAAGTAGGTTTCCTACTAACACTCGTGTGATGGTTGCTTGATTTCGTTTGGGCTAAAAAAAGCATTTTTCTTAAGTGGATCCGGAAGAGGATATTCCGCGATCAAGAAGATAGCGAGGAAGCGTGTGTCTTGCCGAGGGTCTGCGACTAGATATTTTCAATATTTTCACCTAGAAAGTGGAAATTTGACCAAATTTTGACAGATCAAAGCCAAAAGACGAGAATTGCCAGACATCCTACCCAAATTGTGTCCAAGGCCTAGTTTTGAGACCAAACCATAGGATGACTCCATAGGCATGTTCTAAATGTTGTATTGAGTGACTGAAAGGGGTTTCACCTCATTTGGGTGAGAAAATTGGGTTCAAAGCGGACTTTAACACTTTTGACTGAAAAAGGCAAGAACAGCTAAAATTTGGGTCTTTTGAGATTCAAACTCAAATCTAAGCATACCACTGGGTTACTGACATCAAGGGGAAGCTGTGGGACAAGTCTGGGGTCAAACAGGCCAAAAAGACATCCTACGCGTAGGATGTTATATGTGTGATTTTGCACTCCAAGCTTAATTTTGAGCATACCAGAGTGATCAGCACCATAAGGAGAGTCTGTGGTTCAAATTTGGGGCAATTCTGAGCAGTTAGATATCCTACGCGTAGTATGTCTAAGGCATAATTCTGAAACCAAAGTTCTACTGTGACCATAGCAGGGTGTTGTATAGCCTTAGGCAAGCCTCCTAGTCAAATTTGGAGTTGATTTGACTTAGGAATTCATCAAAACAGACATCAGGCTTTTGGAACAGATTCTTGATCATTTGACCAACCTATAGGTGTCAGAATCAAAAAGTAAAAATAGGTGTGAGTTTAGCACATCAAGGGGAAGCTACAGTGCAAGTTTGAGCTGAAATAGAGCAAAAAGACATCCTACGCGTAGGATGTCTCCAGCTTGATTTAGCACTCCAAACCAACTTATGAGCACACCACTGTGATCAGCACACCAAGGAGAAGCTGGGGTGAAAATTTCAAGTCATTCTGATAAAAAAGACATCCTACGCGTAGGATGTCTCAAGGCCATTTTTAAATCCAAATAAAAATATGAGCATACCATTGTGTTGCTGGACTTAAGGGGAGTCTCTGGACCAAATTTTGTTAAATTCTGAGCATATAGACATACTACGCGTAGGATGTCTCTAGGCCAGTTTTAGGGTCCAATTGTACTTTTGACCATACAGGAGTGTTCACAGTGTCACAGAGATCCCAAATATTTTTTCAAAATTGAATTTGGACTCATTTTGACCACTCCAAACTGCATTTCACTGTTTTGGCCATAACTTTCACAAACGGTATCGGATCGGAAAAGTTTTTATATCAAAACGTAGCCTGAGAGCGGCTCTACAGATCTTAGAGCAAAACTTGAACTAAATGTATGCCGACGGAAACCATTTAGTTCAACTTTGGAAAAAACGTCGTTTGAGGCCTCAAAATTCATCCGGAAGTCGGGGGTGTCTAAAAGCGACAATTTGCAAGAATTGTGACGAAACGGTTGCGGTTTTGGACATAGTTTCGACTTTTTTCTAACCAAAGCACTTGAACACAGTGGACTAAGTCTACTTGAACCAAGAAAAAGCTATTAAGCCTAGAAATCATGGCTACCCTAGATTCAAACGCAGCTTACACAAGCTTGGAGATCCCGACGATAGAGGAATATCCTCCCACAATGGATCTTCCAAACTTGCAATTGATAAAGACCCATCTTGTTGAGAGAGTTTGGATGATTGGTCATGACAGTGAAGGACTATATAGATACATTGACAACAATGAGGTCAATCTTTATAGGTGCTCAGATCCATACCTAGAAGAGATAACGGATTACAAGCTCTTATATGTCTACACATACGGAGTCAACTGTCAATGGAGATCTATAGTTGTCGACAAGTATGGACGAGAATACAGAGTTGTAGAAAGCACAAATCCACAGACTGTACTAGAAAGACGTGGATATTTGGTCAATGAAGGACCACAAATGCCTCCACCAAACACGAGAATTCCTATAGGAGTTCCAAGAAGAGAGCCACCAGGATTCCCTTCAAGAGCGATAACGAGAGAAGGATTGGGAGAGTCTCTGGTTAGACTTGTAGACAATCGACAAGTTAGACCATCCCAAGTCCAGAAATGGGTAAACAGAAAATACTCCAGAGATGAAGATCCGAGAGATCACGTAGCGGCTTTTAGAAGAGTGATTAGAGCAGAGGAAGTTTCAGATTTTGCGACACAGTTTGCGGGATTTGGATTGACTCTAGAAGATGATGCAGCTACATGGTTCCACTCGGTGGAAAAATGGGAATTTGAGACCCTAGATGAGCTGTTTGAGGAGTTTATTGAAGAATTCTTGCCAAAAGGCATTGCTCACAACACGGTCTCGCAAATCCATAGATTCAAACAGAAAGAGAATGAATCAGTACCCAAAGCATCATTACGACTCAAGAGATATATTAAGCTCTGTCTGAGAGCGGAATTACCTACACAAGCACGACTGATGCTAATCTTTATCCAGGGAATGAGAGATGAGGGCCTTCAGAAGGATCTGCATATGATAAGGAGGATGACGCTAAACGAGTTGATCAAAGAAGCTCTTTATCTAGTGGATAATTGTGAGGCATACAAAGAAAAGGACTTAAAGAGTCAAGGAGATGACACATCCTCTCAGCACAGTGTTTCACAGATAAGTGAGTCCATTGCCAAGCCAACGGCACCTATTGATCAAGAAAAGCTCATCGACAACTTGGTCGAGATGTTGATTCCTCTTGTAAGGTCTGATTCAGGAGAGCCGAAGTGGTATGAAATTGAGAGAAAATGGACGAACCATACGAGGGCAGAGTGCTATTATAGCATGGAAAATGCTAGGGAGAGGTATGTACAACCTGTTCCAGAAGCACCTACTCCACCTAGATACATTACGGGGAATGCGCCAAGACCAGTAGGAGTTTTAAGGCCAAAGCTTGTCTTAGGACAACAACCTCCGCTGCCAGGTGCTAGAATGCAGGTAGACATGAGATACATGCCAATGATGAAAGCATCAAATAAACCAACGCCAGTACCAGCTACAATGTGGTATAGCAACCAAATTAAGTACTACCCTTCGGAGAAACAAAATGTGAAAGAAACATATGGAGTGGTGAGGCCGGTACAACCTCCATCTCCTGGGTTTGAGTCAAAAGAAAAAAGGTATGAAATGGACGAAAGGACACTGCAATTCATTGCAAATAGCGGCTTATCTAGGTCAAATCTTGCTTATAGCCAAGAGGAAATGCTAAAAGAATCTCCTCAACCAGAGACAGATTGTCACAAAAGTCGTGACAACCACTTGGTCAAACAATGTCCTCATACGGAGATCACTGAAGTAAATGCTTATTGTCTTGACTGTGGCATCACTCACTTGATCCCCGAATGCCCGAAAAACCTAAACCAAATCAGGAAAATCACGACAAATGTATCAGGGATTGTTCTGCTACCTAGTAGCTCAGAAAATGAAAATGTTGTACCAGTTCAAGTAGTTACGAGAGCACAAGCTCAAAAGAAATCTGATGAGAATCCAGAGACAAAGAACACGGAAAGTGACACGAGTCCAAAGACAGATGAGGGACCAAAGACAGACGCACATAGTCAGAAAACCAAGAGCAAAGGAAATAGTTGGAAATCTAGAAAGACTAGGATGAAAGCTCGCAGGGAACGAGAGCAAAAATCCCTAGCTGAGAAGCTTACCAAAGCTGAGGAGAAGATAAAACAACATTAGAACATTGGCCACAAGAAAAATCATTGACGAGAATAGTCATAGCCATGTCTGGTTGTGAAAAGATGTACAAGATAAATCACAGAGCCTGTACACCATTTATGGTGAAGGCTGCAATTGAGAACAAGAGAAATATGACGGCTATGGTATGCCAATGATAAACACAAGAAGGATGCTCAATAAACGTCCAAAGATGCGAGAGACGTCACCCAAAAAAGCCGAGAAAAAAGGAGATGTTAATAATAAAAGAGTCCTCAAAATAGATTGATGTGAGACATGATGTGAGACTCAAGATTGATGGCCGCAATATGAATAGCAAAAAGCTAAATTTCCTTGAAAAGGTTGACGCTAAAATTAGAAAAATGATTGCGGACGCTTCATGAAGATGCATGAGGACGAAACTTGCGTCAAGCTGGATTGCAGTAAAAACAACATAACTTTCTATTGTGAACTCCGATTGATGCAAACCTAGAACTTAAATCAAAGAGCTCCATTGCTCTTTTCCCGTTTATCCAAATTTTGAGCAGAAGGCTCCCAAAAATTGGGACGAAGTTGAGGGTGTCAAAAGACAAATCAACAAGAAAATGTAATCATTGATTCACCATATTGATTAGCAATAAACACCACACAAAACACAAATCATATTTTTTCTTAACACAAAACAACCATAGTTAACAAGAATCAATCCTCAAAAATAAAATTTGTAGCAATTCTGAATCTTACATGCGAATCACATACATATACTCTGTTTCGTCACCATGAATTGAATCATCACGTGATCTTCACCACTCTGATACCATGTTGAGATGTAGAGAGATACAACAAGAGACACACCATGTACGCTCCCAAAGACTGATTCATATTGAGGACAAGATACAAATATATAGGTGAGACCAAGTTGAGTAAAGTGATTCATATACAGCTCTAGCATTAGTATCACAAAATCAAAGAGCACAAGATGAAAATAATATCAATTTTATAGAAATACACTGACATGATTTCTTTGGAGATGTTTTGTAACACATCAATCAAGATTAAACCCATGTATCTATTATACTGTCTTCGTAACCTGAAATACCATGTAATATGTGCACATATATATAAAGCCCATACTCAAATTTTACCATGGAAATCTCTTATTTGTATAGACTCTATTCAATATAAGTTTTCTTGATCATAAATTAATCACCATGGGATGACATCAAAGAGAAAATGTATGAAGAAACAAACATCTCAAGCATAGAAATATCATAAAATAAGATAATGAAACAATATCATGATATCATAAAAAGATAATCTCAATCACTACAAATCAACATGAGAGAATATCATTGCATAATAAAGCATATCCATAAAATAATAATCATTTCAAGCATAGAAAAATATCATGAAAAAGCACCATGGCATTACTCTTTCACTAATCATGGATTAACACCATGGTATTATGGCATAGCACTATGGTACAAGAATCATTGAAATTATAAGAAATCACTACGAGATACTTATATGGAATAAAAAATATCTAGATCACAAGGAATCAATATGAAAGCACCTCATGGCATCATAAAATAGATCCATAGAAGAATAAACATAACAAATACTACAAGAGAATGTGTTCTCTTGTGACGCCGTTAGCAACGGAAATACATTGGGTTTTTATAAGCCCCGGCATCGCTAAGACCGTCTCTAACAGCCTCGATACGGGAACGTCGCTATAAGCATCGCTATAAACGTCGCTATATAGAGACGCCTATAGCGACGATTATAGCGACGTTTGCAGGCCATCTATAGCGACGTTTATACCGATGCTACAGAGCCTTATATAGGGACTTCCGAGAGGAAAAAATTTTGGTGGCAGGGCATTCAACCATATTGAATGTTTCATTAATTGACTCACCTCTGAAAAAAAGTGCAAAGGTAGATATAGACCCAAAATAGTCACCCACAAGAAAATATAACCATTAACTCCATCATCCATAGTACGTATTGTTTGCAAAATAAAGATACAAAAATGACAAGCGTGAATTGATGAAAGTAAATCAATGACAACTGTACACATCATAGGCAAAATCACTTGATTGTTAAACTTTGCAAATGTAACAGTTACAACACCATTGTCATTATTGGAAAAATATACATGGTTTCCAAAACGACGTATAAAAGTCGTCTCATGATACATAAGGTATGAAAAAAAGAAACTAATGCTATCTAGCTATGGCTAGACTGACGTCGTCTAATCAGACGTCTCATCGCGTCCAAGCGGCGTACCTATCGATTTCTGCAAAAAAAAACAATAAGACAGCTTTTTGTAAGTATAAACATATAGCGATGTTCATAAAACAATACAACAAATAGAAAAGAGTAAACCCTAATACTAACCATGCCGCCGCGAGAACTTAGAATGTCCATCAGGGTGTTTAAGCCCTTCCTGCCTACGTACTCGCGCTCGTACAGTGTGGGATCACGTCCTGTCTCATCGACCACTGTCAAAACATACAAAGAATCCATTATGTTAGAATTTAAAAACCCATAAATCCTAAATTATCAAACATAAAGAGCAATGCAAAAACACTTACAAAATCGGCCTCAAATGATGCCCACCCGCCGCTCCCCAAGTGGTACGAGCTCCCTGCCTCTACTCGCACTCTGGCTGCCTCCTTTTGTTGCTTCCACTTGTCAGGATTCTCGCGTGCTTCTTTCTTTGCATTCTTCCAGTCTTCTTTCGCCAGCCAATCTGGTCTATTCCACCCATGCTTGATTGCTTTTTGCACTTTGGAACGCTTGTGCTTGCAGTATTCGCACATTCGAACCTTCATCATGTCTTCATTGAAGCGCTCATCCCGTGTTGGAACGGGAAACTCGTCATGAAGCATATTGCATCTATGACCAGCGACAGATCACTCTCTTCTCGATTGCATCTTTAGTCTCCATCGCACCCGGAGCGCAGCGCTCGTCGTCCCTGCTTGATGCGAGGAAGCAGAGGAAAATGTCGCAAAACCTTTTGCGGAATTTTTGTTCCGTGGAGATCTACTCGATATCTCTCGGAATCACATTTCAGACACTTCTGCATGTCTATGCATTCCCCTCTAAACAGAATGCAGTCATTAGGACAAGCGTGGATCGAATTGTATCCATCCCTAAGTTTCCCAAAATAATTCTTGCTTCCTCTCGGGAATCTGGCATCACATTATGAGCTGGTAGTATGTGCTCTTTGAGCATTCTACACAACATAAAAATACGGTACAATTGTGTAAAAATCTATCAGATCAATATACATTTAGAGTTTTATTAAAGTAAACTAATTGTAATAGATCACTTGAAAAGCATTGTGACGCTAGTGTCACTCCCTCTTAACTTTGCCTGCATGTTGAGAAGAACCAAGAGCACTTTCAATCTAGACACACGTGCTCCATTATACAATGGCGTATCGGCTTCACTTTTCATATCATCATAGATAAGCCTTTCTGAATCCATGATCGTCTCGATCATTTCATCAATCTCGGGCTCAAACATTGCCTCGTTGGGAATGTGGTCTGCATGATCATCCCCCGAGCTGTCAGAGGCTACATCTTGTGGCCTCACATATGTTGCTTGACCAAAGCGCCTGCGAACACGTCTATTGGGTTGCAAGATTGCTGTCTGTTGGCCAGCGTCAGAGTCCGACGAGTTATAATTGGCAACAACTCGATCTATAATAGATGGATCGAACTCGCCAAATTCACGAACGTGCTGCAAAGAAATGCGTCTTGTCCGTTGAACAGCATGCTTGCATTGATTACAAGGACATAAGATCCTCATTGGGAGATATGTGTTTTGGTTGGACGGCCCCACATCCTCGTCACTACTCATAATGAGGGTAAAAATCTTATAACCTGGACAACAAATTTAATCTTCTATTGACATTCTTTGTCTTTTATCTCTCTCTCTCTCTCTCTCTCTCTCTCTCTCTCTCTCTCTCTCTCTCTCTGTAACGGAAATGAGCATGAACATAGTGGGCATTTCATTAGAATAGATTCCTAATGAGAATTACAAGAGAGAATCGACAATACTTTTAAAAGAGAGAGAAATTAAGCTAATGACAACAGTTGAGGACCGGATTTGCATGGAGCCGGTCCCCCCTCCAAAAGGCTTTGTATTATGGTTTCTCCCATCAAGAGAGACACTGTACAATACAATTCTTTGTGTTCCTTCAAGACTAGCTAGTGCAATGAAGATGAAAGCTTCATGCACTAAGCAAAGCACTTAACAAACACAACTTTAATTATCCCCGTTCTCAGACCAAGACCTCACACACCTGCGAAGATGGTGAGAGCTAGCAAGTTATGAGAGTAGATTGAGAGGAAGAAGGAGTATCTTACGAGAAACATGTACATCTCCTCACATAATCACTCATATTAGCATAGCTTAGCTTAGTAATTAGCTTGTTAGAGGAGATGAGCATGCATTGAAGCTTGGCTCTTGGTTGGATTTGCATCCACATGCCAAGAGTGTGTTGATGTAGGCTTCTATCTCACAAGCTTGGAGTAGGTGATGAGCTCTCCATTAAAGCTTGGGAAGAGATAGTCTTCTCTTTCTTCACACATGAGATTGTGTGAGTGTGTGTGTGATAATGCCTTGCAAAAATCAGCCCCCTCTCTCTCTTGGGTGAGCCCTCTTGCTATTTGCTCTTGTTGAGCTCTCATTGGCTCTCCCCAAGTCAAGCCAATGACTATTAAGCAGCGTAAGTGATAGCCTTCTGACATGTGTCCCCCTTTCCCCTTTTGTGAGAGCTTTAGGTAAGTAAATAATTAAACTAAACTCTCATTGGACCCCTTTGACTCCTGGCCAATAGGAATCAGGCAAGCCATTGGGCTCCTGAATGCTCATTGGACCCCTTGTGAGACTGCCCAATAGTCTTCTAGGAGACTTAATTCTCATTGGTTTCTTTTATTAAATGTTTTTAAATTAATTAAACTAGATTTACTCTAGCTTAATTCTCATTGGTCCACTTCAAGGGTCATCCAATACAAATTGGGCACACCTTGTGGGCATCTGGCCTAGGGAGATGACATGTGTCCCTCATTCCCTTTGTGTAAAGGGATCCTGTGTGTGTGTGTGTGTGTGTGGCTTTCTCTCTCATCCCCTAGAAGAAGGGCTCGCCCCCTCCCATGTAGGGATATGTGTTGACTTTGGAGAGCACACAAAGCATCCAATTCCCCCTAAGCTTTAACCCTTTGGACATAACCTTTGAATTTTGGAACCTTAGCATTTTGGAAGTCTTAATGGGCTGAACCTTAGGGTCTTTTTAGCCCATTGTTGCACATGGCTCTTTTGCAGATGGCCCCCCCTTTGGATCCCTATTTTCCCTCCTTTGGATCCCTACTGTGGCCGGTCTGCTAGCTTAACCAATATTCTAGCCTTTTCCTTCCTGGCACTTCCCCACATTAAATGATCAGTTTAATATGAGAAAATCATTTAGGAGAATTAGATATTGATTATTATGACACTCTCTCTCTTTGTTCACACTATAAACTACCTCACATTCTCTAGTCCTGTCCAATCCCTGCACACCTATATTTGTGGGTACAAGAAATCTACACACCCACGTCTACATGATAGTGCATGTAGTGGACAAAACCCCTTTGCCTCTTCTCTAGCTGTAGCATTTCACAGCATCTTAACATCTTTTCACAGTAGATCTTTTCACAGTAGATCTTTTCACCATTCGTCTAACTCTAATTTTTCTATCATAATCTTGAAGGTAGACTCTAATATAAAAACTCAATCCAAAATCTTATCTTAAATCTAACCTAATTGAACATGTCGTGATTTGCTCCGTTAAAGGGAAAAAGACATACCAATGGGGCTACTAGCTATGTAAATACTTCAATGCAAGAGTTTAATACTCTCACCTCTCCACCCCGTCGATCCATGACCCAGGTGATGGGACAAAATCCTCCTCGAAGGTGGCCCAACCGCCACTCCCCAGCTGATGGGATAATCTCGTTGGAGAGGGCAATTAGGGAACACATCCAGCACACAACACAATGCCTCACTATAGCCCAGGGTATACACAGCGCCCCAATCGACTAGAGTTCACCTTCAAAACTCAACACTACCCGCAAACAAACCACCGCTTTCACACAACCATACGCACATACACCTTGCAATGCACCAGAAAGACTCAATCACTCCGCTTTGCTCAATTCACTGCCTTCCACACTCATACAACCTCTGTCTATCTCTCTTTGCACGACAAACCTCAGGGGACACACATGCCTACACACGCCCAGAAACACACGCACACAAGCAAAGAAGAGAAGGGGGAAGGGCGAATGACGCCCAGAAACAGTAGGGAATAGTCTTCTAGCATAGGCAATATCATGTACAACCAACACATCGCTGGCATGAACCTCGGCAACCAAAAACAATGGCTCAAAGGCCTTGGCAGAACACCTCAAGAAAAAAAGCTCACATTGGCCAAAGACCCTAAAAAATGAACAAAAACCTCCTTTTATAGGGGTGTGCCTAGGAGTCCCAAAAATGAAAAATGTGGTGTGCTTCCATGTCGTGCACGTCATTTGGAATTCTTTTTAGCATTTGATTGCATTGCCAACACTTGGCCTAGTTTATTTTTGGAAACCTTTGCATGCCACACCTCTTGTCCTTATCCGATTCGGCTGCCCGCACTTCCCTCCTCTTGGCATTTGAGTGCCCTTAACCTCGCCCTTCAATTTCCACTTGCCAACAACTCTTTGTATTGGGACCCCTCCTCAGTCAACGCAATAACGATGTCGCTATTGGGGGGGGGGGGTATACCATTCTCTTCTAAAAAAACTAGGCACTTGGCGGGCGCGGGCACACCCCCTTAACTGCGTGCCACGTCACCATGGACCTGAACCCAGTGCGGGTGCCTTGTCGCCCAGCCTCACTTCAAAAACGCCGCTAGAACGGCCAAGCAGCACCGCTGGAGCGCCACGATAGCGCCTAGCGCTCGCGCCATAGCCGTGGGGAGGGGAGCTCCCATCACACCTCTTGTGTAACAATAAGACCCTCACGGCCCACTATACATAGTGCAGCCTCTTGGCACCTCCTCTTGGCACCCGACTGTGCCTATGGGATTTTCAACATGCCACGTGGTAGCTCCTCCTAGCTCTGGTCTCAAGGCTCTTGAAAAGAAGCCACACCACCTTTTTAAAGCAAAATTTTGTCTTCCTCTACTTGTCTTGCATGCTCATTAGTCTCTGATGGCCCATTTGCAGAGCTGTCGAACCCGACAAAAACCTCGTTGGATCGACTCCACCTTCCTCCAACGTTTCCTCACTTCATGACTCTCCTAGCCCTCCAATGGAGGCCACCAAAACCTGACCAAATCATTTGCAATCAGCTTCGAGCAAAGACACCCAGTTTTCCGACTTTCATAACTTTATGCTTCGGACTCCGTTTGGCATGAAGTCACTTCGTGCTAGCTCCTTATGATGTACAACCTGCTCCAGAGCTGCATTGAGGCTGAGAAGATGCGAGATGGCACATTGTCAAATGCAGTCAAGTGGACTCAGACCCGACCCCCGTAAAAACTTCCAATGACCATATCTTGCAAACCAGGGCTCTGATCCGCAATCCGAAAAGACGGGTAGGCTCCATGAATTGAGCTCTACAGATCTATACCTCTAGCTCTACGTGGACCACCTGTCTCCATCTGCCCTGTTCGGCAAAAATCTACAAACCACTAAAGCTTTAACCTTCAATAACTTGGGCTCCGTAGCTCGGTTTGATGAACCATCTGGACCTGTTCCTTCAGTACTTCAAGCTCTTCATTTCTGGACCTAAAGGCTGCACTTTGCATCTCCTTCACCTGCTACCCAACTTAGCCCCTCATGGAGCCTTCCCTGGCCTATAAGCCGCATCATGCATACACTTCCGCTACTACCTGCCATCGCATGAATTTCCTAGCTGCATCATCCCTTTGCCATTCTTCTGTTTGCCTGCATGCATCTGTCCATGCGACCTTCTAGAGTCAACACACTTTGGCTGTACCATCATTTCCCACCCCCCTTTTGAGCATTTATGCTCAACCATAGAAGAGCTTTATTCTCCTATAAACTGCTAAACCTGGCACACACTATGAGAAAACTAAAACCATATGTACATTGTTTTATTGTACCGTATTGCCAAACGTTCAAGTGGGTTGCCCCACCCCCTGCATCACATAGCTTCCACCTGGATCAAACACCTCGGTCTGTTTACCTTCATCCATCTGTAACAACCTCCAATAGTGCCCTACCCAAGCACCTAGACCACCATGTGTGTAGGCTGCCCATAGCCTATCTTCTTCACTCCATGCATTCCTTTGCAACCTGTCTATTCCACACCAAGCATCACCAAACATATCATCATCAACAAAACAAGTACCTGATGCCAAGCTACAACACATGTCTGACCCTCCCTCCCAACCAAATAAAGTGGAAGCCTTGAGCATAGAACTCTGCACCTACTGAACTAGCCTCCATAGAGTTGTATCTACCATCTTTTTCATCAACCATAGCTTACATACCTTTACTGGAAACAAAGCCACTGCTTGAGATTCTCCTTTCTCCATCATTGGACTTGTCTGTTGCATAGGAATCTCTTCCGTCTTTAGCATCACAACCTCCTCTTTGGCCACACACTCAATTCCAGCTTCATCGAGCCCTTCTTTGTCAACCGGCCCTTAAAGGTCGATTAGCACCATCGCTTGGTCATCTTCAATCACCTGTTCTTCAATCACCTCTTCTACCGCTGCATCATGCTCCTCTATGGAAAAGAGAAACTCGTTCTCTACTGCATCCATCTCAAGTTCCTCCATAGACTCGGTCACTTTATCTCTCTGGGACAAATGATGCACCTGTTGCACCACCATGGCACATTCCACCGCTACCTTCATCAGCACATCCATTAGCATGGTACCACATACCACCTTCACCTGCATATCATCATCTATTGGCCTAGACCACACCTTTTGGCTTTCATCAAGCATCTCTGCATGCTCTGTTCCCTGCTCTTCTTGCACATGTGCTATCACCATATCATCAAAAATATAAGAGGGCAGCTTTACCTTTACCAGTTTGGGTTCATCAGATTCGTCTCTTCGTCATAGGATGTGGACTCATCCGCCTTATTCTCCTCGCTTGTCTCCCAGCTACTCGAGCTTGTATCATCATCAGCATCGGCATCATATACTGACTCCGTATCAGCATCTGCATCCACTTGCTGCTCCACACAAGCTTGACCATCTTCACAGCCTTGCTCACTTTCTTCATCAGCTTCTGAACCCTGGGTATCTGCATCTCGATCGCATTCTGCTACCTTTTCATGGAAACTCTCCACAAGAACATGATTTACCTCTTCAATCCGTACTGGAACCTCCACATCTGCTACCGTTTTTGCATCTTGGTTCACCTCGACATGGAGCTTCTCTTCGTTGACAAGTTCTTCCACCCTCGGCACATGCACATCACAAAGAGGAAACCTCCAAGGAACATAACCAATAGTAGGTCTACCTCCACAGGCCTTGCCTTTTGCACAACTAGAATCACATTTGGCTGGACCCAAGAGCACTTCTCTACCTCCCCAACAGGCATATAATCTGCTGGCTTTAACACTCCCAACTTCAACTTCCGCTTCACCTTTCTGCTCCTTATCTTTGCCAGATAGACCATGTCTTCATAGATATCAGTGCCATCGTCGACCTTTTCTCTAATCCTCGGATGCAAGCACTCTAACAGCTTTGACAGCTTCAAAGATTGATTGCATTTTCCCCAGTACCAATCCCTAACTGCTTGTAACAAGCTTCAAACTACTCAATGAAAATAGAGAAATCTTTACTTACATCCTGCTGTACCTCCATCAGTCTCGCACCGGCTTTTTCTGTTGTAAGCACCTCTCGAAATCGCACCAGAAACTGACTCCGCAATCTTTGCCATAATTCTTGATCACTGCTCTGTAAACCATCGAACCACACCTTGGCTCGTCCTTGCATCAACAACGGAAACGTTTGTAATCTTTTTGAAACCATCGACATAGGCCTCGACAGCAACCATAGTTCGAAATCTGCTAACCAATCCTCGGGATCTTCGACGCCCGTAAATATGGGGCCATAACCTGGCTCCACCATCTTTGTCAGCTTCAACCTCGACCATCAAACATCTCGACCATCAGCCAACCACTTTGTTGGCTAAAAAACACCACCTTCAACCGCAAATTGGAGCATCAGACAGCTCCTCAGTGGGGGCACCAGAAGATGGAGAGGGGGAATAGGGAACACACCCAGCACACAACACAATGCCTCACTATAGACCAGTGTATACACATCACCCCAATCGACTAGAGTTCACCTTCAAAACTCAACACTACCCGCAAACAAACCACCGCTTTCACAAAACCATACGCACATACGCCTTGCAATGCACCAGACAGACTCAATCACTCCGCTTAGCTCAATTCACAGCCTTCTACACTCATACAACCTCTCTCTATCTCTTTTTGCATGCCAACCCTCGGGGGACACACACGCCTACCCACGCCCGGAAACACACGCACACAAGTAGAGAAGAGAAGGGGGATGGACGCCTAGAAACAATAGGGAATAGTCTTCTAGCATAGGCTCAATCATGTACAACCAACACACCGCCGGCATGAACCTCAGCAACCAAAAATAATGGCTCAAAGGCCATGGCAAAACACCTCAAGCAAAAAAGATCACATTGGCCAAAGACCCTAAAAAATGAACAAAAACCTCCTTTTATAGGGGTGTGCCTAGGAGTCCCAAAAAAGAAATATGTGGTGTGCTTCCATGTAGTGCACTTCATTTATAGTTCTTTATAGCATTTGATTGCATTGCCAACACTTGGCCTAGTTTATTTTTGGAAACCTTTGCATGCCACACCTCTCGTCCTTATCCTATTCGGCTACCCGGACTTCCCTCCTGTTGGCCTTTCAGTGCCCTTAACCTCGCCCTTCAATTTCCACTGACTGACAACTCTTTGCAGCGGGACCCCTCCTCAGTCAAGGCAATAACGATGTCGCTATTGGGGGGGGGGGGGGGTTATACCCTTCTCTCCTAAAAAAACTAGTCCCCTTGGTGGGCGCCGACACACCCGCTTAACTGCCTGCCACATCACCATTGACCTGAACCCAGTGCAGGCGCCTTGTCACCCAGCCTCACTTCAAAACCATCACCAGAACGGCCACGCAGCACCGTTGGAGCGCCACGACAGCGCCTAGCGCTCGCGCCATAGCCGTGGGGAGGGGAGCTCCCCTCACACCTCTTTTGTAACAATAAGACTCTCACGGCCCACTATACATAGTGCAGCCTCTTGGCCCCCGACTGCGCCTATGGGAATTTCAGCATGCCACGTGGGAGCTCCTCCTAGCTCCGGCCTCAAGGCTCTTGAAAAGAAGCCACACCACCTTTTTAAAGCAAAATTTTGTCTTCCTCCACTTGTCTTGCATGCTTATTGGTCTCTGATGGCCCATTTGCAGAGCTGTCGAACCCGACAGAAACCTCATTGGATCGACTCCACCTTCCCCCAACTTTTCCTTACTTCATGACTCTCCTAGCCCTCCAATCGAGGCCGCCAAAACCCGACAAAATCATCTGCAATCAGCTTCGGGCAAAGACACCCAGTTTTTCGACTTTCATAACTTTCCTCTTCGGACTCCGTTTGGAATGTAGTAACTTCCTTCTAGCTCCGTACGATGTACCACCTGCTCCAGAACTTCATCGAGGCTCAGAAGATGCCAGATGGCACATTGTCCAATGCAGTCAAGTGGACTCAGACCCTGCCCTCGAAAAAACTTCCAATGACCATATCTTGCAAACCAGGGCTCTGATCTGCAATCCGAAAAGACGGGTAGGCTCCATGAATTGAGCTCTACACATCTATACCTCTAGCTCTACGTGGACCACCTGTCTCCATCTGCCCTGTCCGGCAAAAATCTACAAACCACTAAAGCTTTAACCTTCAATAACTTGGGCTCCGTAGCTCGGTTTGATGAACCATCTGGACCTGTTCCTTCAGTACTTCAAGCTCTTCATTTCTGGACCTAAAGGCTGCACTTTGCATCTCCTTCACCTGCTACTCAACTTAGCCCCTCATGGAGCCTTCCCTGGCCTATAAGCCGCATCATGCATACACTTCCGCTACTACCTGCCATCGCATGAATTTCCTAGCTGCATCATCCCTTTGCCATTCTTCTGTTTGCCTGCATGCATCTGTCCATGCGACCTTCGAGAGTCAACACACTTTGGCTGTACCATCATTGCCCACCCCCCTGTTGAGCATTTATGCTCAACCATAGAAGAGCTTTATTCTCCTATAAACTGCTAAACCTGGCACACACTATGAGAAAACTAAAACCATATGTACATTGTTTTATTGTACCGTATTGCCAAACGTTCAAGTGTGTTGCCCCACCCCCTGCATCACATAGCTTCCACCTGGATCAAACACCTCGGTCTGTTTACCTTCATCCATCTGTAACAACCTCCAATAGTGCCCTACCCAAGCACCTAGACCACCATGTGTGTAGGCTGCCCATAGCCTATCTTCTTCACTCCATGCATTCCTTTGCAACCTGTCTATTCCACACCAAGCATCACCAAATATATCATCATCAACAAAACAAGTACCTGATGCCAAGCTACAACACATGTCTGACCCTCCCTCCCAACCAAATAAAGTGGAAGCCTTGAGCATAGAACTCTGCACCTACTGAACTAGCCTCCATAGAGTTGTATCTACCATCTTTTTCATCAACCATAGCTTACATACCTTTACTGGAAACAAAGCCACTGCTTGAGATTCTCCTTTCTCCATCATTGGACTTGTCTGTTGCATAGGAATCTCTTCCGTCTTTAGCATCACAACCTCCTCTTTGGCCACACACTCAATTCCAGCTTCATCGAGCCCTTCTTTGTCAACCGGCCCTTAAAGGTCGATCAGCACCATCGCTTGGTCATCTTCAATCACCTGTTCTTCAATCACCTCTTCTACCGCTGCATCATGCTCCTCTATGGAAAAGAGAAACTCGTTCTCTACTGCATCCATCTCAAGTTCCTCCATAGACTCGGTCACTTTATCTCTCTGGGACAAATGATGCACCTGTTGCACCACCATGGCACATTCCACCGCTACCTTCATCAGCACAGCCATTAGCATGGTACCACATACCACCTTCACCTGCATATCATCATCTATTGGCCTAGACCGCGCCTTTTGGCTTTTATCAAGCATCTCTGCATGCCCTGTTCCCTGCTCTTCTTGCACATGTGCTATCACCATATCATCAAACATATAATAGGGCAGCTTTACCTTTACCAGTTCGGGTTCATCAGGTTCTTCTCTTCGTCATAGGATGTGGACCCATCCGCCTTATTCTCCTCGCTTGTCTCCCAGCTACTCGAGCTTGTATCATCATCGGCATCGGCATCATATACTGACTCCGTATCAGCATCTCCATCCACTTGCTGCTCCACACAAGCTTGACCATCTTCACAGCCTTGCTCACTTTCTTCATCAGCTTCTGAACCCTGGGTATCTGCATCTCGATAGCATTCTGCTACCTTTTCATGGAAACTCTCCACAAGAACATGCTTTACCTCTTCAATCCATACTGGAAGAGGTATGGAGCATCTTGGTTCACCTCGACATGGAGCTTCTACTGGTTGACAAGTTCTTCCACCCTCGGCACATGCACATCACAAACAGGAAACCTCCAAGGAACATAACCAATAGTAGGTCTACCTCCACAGGCCTTGCCTTTTGCACAACTAGAATCACATTTGGCTGGACCCAAGAGCACTTCTCTACCTCCCCAACAGGCATATAATCTGTTGGCTTTAACACTCCCATCTCCAACTTCTGCTTCACCTTTCTGCTCCTTATCTTTGCCAGATAGACCATGTCTTCATAGGTATCTGCGCCATCTTCGACCTTTTCTCTAATCCTCGGATGCAGGCACTCTAACAGCTTTGACAGCTTCAAAGATTGATTGCATTTGCCCCAGTACCAATCCCTAACTGCTTGTAACAAGCTTCAAACTACTCAATGAAAATAGAGAAATCTTTACTTACATCCTGCTGTACCTCCATCAGTCTCGCACCGGCTTTTTCTGTTGTAAGCACCTCTCGAAATCGCACCAGAAACTGACTCTGCAATCTTTGCCATAATTCTTGATCACTGCTCTGTAAACCATCGAACCACACCTTGGCTCGTCCTTGCATCAACAACGGAAACGTTTGTAATCTTTTTGAAACCATCGACATAGGCCTCGACAGCAACCATAGTTCGAAATCTGCTAACCAATCCTCGAGATCTTCGACGCCCGTAAATATGGGGCCATAACCTGGCTCCACCATCTTTGTCAGCTTCAACCTCGACCATCAAACATCTCGACCATCAGCCAACCACTTTGTTGGCTAAAAAACACCACTTCCAACCGCAAATTGGAGCATCAGACAGCTCCTCAGTGGGGGCACCAGAAGATGGAGAGGGGGAATAGGGAACACACCCAGCACACAACACAATGCCTCACTATAGACCAGTGTATACACAGCACCCCAATCGACTAGAGTTCACCTTCAAAACTCAACACTACCCGCAAACAAACCACCGCTTTCACAAAACCATACGCACATACGCCTTGCAATGCACCAGACAGACTCAATCACTCCGCTTAGCTCAATTCACAGCCTTCTACACTCATACAACCTCTCTCTATCTCTTTTTGCATGCCAACCCTCGGGGGACACACACGCCTACCCACGCCCGGAAACACACGCACACAAGTAGAGAAGAGAAGGGGGATGGACGCCTAGAAACAGTAGGGAATGTCTTCTAGCATAGGCTCAATCATGTACAACCAACACACCGCCGGCATGAACCTCAGCAACCAAAAATAATGGCTCAAAGGCCATGGCAAAACACCTCAAGCAAAAAAGATCACATTGGCCAAAGACCCTAAAAAATGAACAAAAACCTCCTTTTATAGGGGTGTGCCTAGGAGTCCCAAAAAAGAAATATGTGGTGTGCTTCCATGTAGTGCACTTCATTTATAGTTCTTTATAGCATTTGATTGCATTGCCAACACTTGGCCTAGTTTATTTTTGGAAACCTTTGCATGCCACACCTCTCGTCCTTATCCTATTCGGCTACCCGGACTTCCCTCCTGTTGGCCTTTCAGTGCCCTTAACCTCGCCCTTCAATTTCCACTGACTGACAACTCTTTGCAGCGGGACCCCTCCTCAGTCAAGGCAATAACGATGTCGCTATTGGGGGGGGGGGGGGTTATACCCTTCTCTCCTAAAAAAACTAGTCCCCTTGGTGGGCGCCGACACACCCGCTTAACTGCCTGCCACATCACCATTGACCTGAACCCAGTGCAGGCGCCTTGTCACCCAGCCTCACTTCAAAACCATCACCAGAACGGCCACGCAGCACCGTTGGAGCGCCACGACAGCGCCTAGCGCTCGCGCCATAGCCGTGGGGAGGGGAGCTCCCCTCACACCTCTTTTGTAACAATAAGACTCTCACGGCCCACTATACATAGTGCAGCCTCTTGGCCCCCGACTGCGCCTATGGGAATTTCAGCATGCCACGTGGGAGCTCCTCCTAGCTCCGGCCTCAAGGCTCTTGAAAAGAAGCCACACCACCTTTTTAAAGCAAAATTTTGTCTTCCTCCACTTGTCTTGCATGCTTATTGGTCTCTGATGGCCCATTTGCAGAGCTGTCGAACCCGACAGAAACCTCATTGGATCGACTCCACCTTCCCCCAACTTTTCCTTACTTCATGACTCTCCTAGCCCTCCAATCGAGGCCGCCAAAACCCGACAAAATCATCTGCAATCAGCTTCGGGCAAAGACACCCAGTTTTTCGACTTTCATAACTTTCCTCTTCGGACTCCGTTTGGAATGTAGTAACTTCCTTCTAGCTCCGTACGATGTACCACCTGCTCCAGAACTTCATCGAGGCTCAGAAGATGCCAGATGGCACATTGTCCAATGCAGTCAAGTGGACTCAGACCCTGCCCTCGAAAAAACTTCCAATGACCATATCTTGCAAACCAGGGCTCTGATCTGCAATCCGAAAAGACGGGTAGGCTCCATGAATTGAGCTCTACACATCTATACCTCTAGCTCTACGTGGACCACCTGTCTCCATCTGCCCTGTCCGGCAAAAATCTACAAACCACTAAAGCTTTAACCTTCAATAACTTGGGCTCCGTAGCTCGGTTTGATGAACCATCTGGACCTGTTCCTTCAGTACTTCAAGCTCTTCATTTCTGGACCTAAAGGCTGCACTTTGCATCTCCTTCACCTGCTACTCAACTTAGCCCCTCATGGAGCCTTCCCTGGCCTATAAGCCGCATCATGCATACACTTCCGCTACTACCTGCCATCGCATGAATTTCCTAGCTGCATCATCCCTTTGCCATTCTTCTGTTTGCCTGCATGCATCTGTCCATGCGACCTTCGAGAGTCAACACACTTTGGCTGTACCATCATTGCCCACCCCCCTGTTGAGCATTTATGCTCAACCATAGAAGAGCTTTATTCTCCTATAAACTGCTAAACTTGGCACACACTATGAGAAAACTAAAACCATATGTACATTGTTTTATTGTACCGTATTGCCAAACGTTCAAGTGTGTTGCCCCACCCCCTGCATCACATAGCTTCCACCTGGATCAAACACCTCGGTCTGTTTACCTTCATCCATCTGTAACAACCTCCAATAGTGCCCTACCCAAGCACCTAGACCACCATGTGTGTAGGCTGCCCATAGCCTATCTTCTTCACTCCATGCATTCCTTTGCAACCTGTCTATTCCACACCAAGCATCACCAAACATATCATCATCAACAAAACAAGTACCTGATGCCAAGCTACAACACATGTCTGACCCTCCCTCCCAACCAAATAAAGTGGAAGCCTTGAGCATAGAACTCTGCACCTACTGAACTAGCCTCCATAGAGTTGTATCTACCATCTTTTTCATCAACCATAGCTTACATACCTTTACTAGAAACAAAGCCACTGCTTGAGATTCTCCTTTCTCCATCATTGGACTTGTCTGTTGCATAGGAATCTCTTCCGTCTTTAGCATCACAACCTCCTCTTTGGCCACACACTCAATTCCAGCTTCATCGAGCCCTTCTTTGTCAACCGGCCCTTAAAGGTCGATCAGCACCATCGCTTGGTCATCTTCAATCACCTGTTCTTCAATCACCTCTTCTACCGCTGCATCATGCTCCTCTATGGAAAAGAGAAACTCGTTCTCTACTGCATCCATCTCAAGTTCCTCCATAGACTCGGTCACTTTATCTCTCTGGGACAAATGATGCACCTGTTGCACCACCATGGCACATTCCACCGCTACCTTCATCAGCACAACCATTAGCATGGTACCACATACCACCTTCACCTGCATATCATCATCTATTGGCCTAGACCGCGCCTTTTGGCTTTTATCAAGCATCTCTGCATGCCCTGTTCCCTGCTCTTCTTGCACATGTGCTATCACCATATCATCAAACATATAATAGGGCAGCTTTACCTTTACCAGTTTGGGGTCATCAGGTTCTTCTCTTCGTCATAGGATGTGGACCCATCCGCCTTATTCTCCTCGCTTGTCTCCCAGCTACTCGAGCTTGTATCATCATCGGCATCGGCATCATATACTGACTCCGTATCAGCATCTCCATCCACTTCCTGCTCCACACAAGCTTGACCATCTTCACAGCCTTGCTCACTTTCTTCATCAGCTTCTGAACCCTGGGTATCTGCATCTCGATAGCATTCTGCTACCTTTTAATGGAAACTCTCCACAAGAACATGCTTTACCTCTTCAATCCGTACTGGAAGAGGTATGGAGCATCTTGGTTCACCTCGACATGGAGCTTCTACTGGTTGACAAGTTCTTCCACCCTCGGCACATGCACATCACAAACAGGAAACCTCCAAGGAACATAACCAATAGTAGGTCTACCTCCACAGGCCTTGCCTTTTGCACAACTAGAATCACCTTTGGCTGGACCCAAGAGCACTTCTCTACCTCCCCAACAGGCATATAATCTGTTGGCTTTAACACTGCCAACTCCAACTTCCGCTTCACCTTTCTGCTCTTTATCTTTGCCAGATAGACCATGTCTTCATAGGTATCTGCGCCATCTTCTACCTTTTCTCTAATCCTCGGATGCAGGCACTCTAACAGCTTTGACAGCTTCAAAGATTGATTGCATTTGCCCCAGTAGCAATCTCTAACTGCTTCCAACAAGCTTCAAACTACTCAATGAAAATAGAGAAATCTTTACTTACATCCTGCTGTACCTCCATCAGTCTCGCACCGGCTTTTTCTGTTGTAAGCACCTCTCGAAATCGCACCAGAAACTTACTCTGCAATCTTTGCCATAATTCTTGATCACTGCTCTGTAAACCATCGAACCACACCTTGGCTCGTCCTTGCATCAACAACGGAAACGTTTGTAATCTTTTTGAAACCATCGACATAGGCCTCGACAGCAACCATAGTTCGAAATCTGCTAACCAATCCTCGAGATCTTCGACGCCCGTAAATATGGGGCCATAACCTGGCTCCACCATCTTTGTCAGCTTCAACCTCGACCATCAAACATCTCGACCATCAGCCAACCACTTTGTTGGCTAAAAAACACCACTTCCAACCGCAAATTGGAGCATCAGACAGCTCCTCAGTGGGGGCACCAGAAGATGGAGAGGGGGAATAGGGAACACACCTAGCACACAACACAATGCCTCACTATAGACCAGTGTATACACAGCACCCCAATCGACTAGAGTTCACCTTCAAAACTCAACACTACCCGCAAACAAACCACCACTTTCACAAAACCATACGCACATACGCCTTGCAATGCACCAGACAGACTCAATCACTCCGCTTAGCTCAATTCACAGCCTTCTACACTCATACAACCTCTCTCTATCTCTTTTTGCATGACAACCCTCGGGGGACACACACGCCTACCCACGCCCGGAAACACACGCACACAAGTAGAGAAGAGAAGGGGGATGGACGCCTAGAAACAGTAGGGAATAGTCTTCTAGCATAGGCAATATCATGTACAACCAACACACTGCCGCCTTGAAACTCAGCAACCAAAAATAAAGGCTCAAAGGCCATGGCAAAACACCTCAAGCAAAAAAGATCACATTGGCCAAAGACCCTAAAAAATGAACAAAAACCTCCTTTTATAGGGGTGTGCCTAGGAGTCCCAAAAAAGAAATATGTGGTGTGCTTCCATGTAGTGCACTTCATTTATAGTTCTTTAGAGCATTTGATTGCATTGCCAACACTTGGCCTAGTTTATTTTTGGAAACCTTTGCATGCCACACCTCTCGTCCTTATCCTATTCGGCTACCCGGACTTCCCTCCTGTTGGCCTTTGAGTGCCCTTAACCTCGCCCTTCAATTTCCACTGACTGACAACTCTTTGCAGCGGGACCCCTCCTCAGTCAAGGCAATAACGATGTCTCTAATTGGGGGGGGGGGGGGGGGGGGGTATACCCTTCTCTCCTAAGAAAACTAGGCCCCTTGGTGGGCGCCCACACACCCGCTTAACTGCCTGCCACATCACCATCGACCTAAACCTAGTGCGGGCGCCTTGTCGCCCAGCCTCACTTCAAAAAAGTCGCCAGAACGGCCACGCAGCACCGCTGGAGCGCCACGAAAGCCTCTAGCGCTCGCCCCATAGCCGTGGGGAGGGGAGCTCCCCTCACACCTCTTGTGTAACAATAAGACCCTCACGGCCCACTATACATAGTGCAGTCTCTTGGCCCCGACTGTGAAGTCGCAGAGCGGAGCGTGGGTCGACTCTCTCTCTCTCACACACACACACAGTGAGCTTACACAGTACACAGTACGCAGAGATCTGTTAGAAGGGTTATCTCTCAAATCCTTAGTATTCACAAAGAATATGTTAGTATATACAAAGAGTTAGAGGTAAGTGAGTTAGGCGGGCGGCCGGCCATATCCGCATAAGAGGCCACTTGGGCTTTAATCCCAACAACCTCCCACTTAAAGTCCAATGTGGCACTTTAAGTAACTGTAAATCTATGAACATAAATGTACAAAGATTTACATGGCTGCCATCTATCCAATGCCCAATAACTCACGACAATGCACAAAGCCCTCTCCTGGAAGTCCCTTTGTGAGTAGATCAGCAGGATTGTCCTTGGTGTGGATCTTCAGCAGTTGTATCTGCTTGTCTTCAAGTACTTCCCTAATGAAGTGATACTTCACATCAATATGCTTAGTCTTCGAATGGAACACTGGATTCTTTGCCAATTGTATAGCACTTTGACTATCACAATATAACTCTGGCATATCTGCATTGATTCCCAAGTCTGCAACCAATCTACCAAGCCAAATAGCTTCTTTGCATGCCTCATTTGCTGCAACATACTCAGCTTCTGTAGTAGACTGCGTAACACAATCTTGTAATCGAGATCGCCATGATATGGCACCTCCAGCCAATGTAAAGACATAGCCTGATGTAGATCTCCTCTTATCCAAGTCTCCTGCATAATCTGAGTCAGTGTATCCTCTGACACTCAAATCCTGACTACCATAGCATATGCGCATACTCTTTGTATGTTTTAAGTATCTCATGATACCTTTCACTGCCTCCCAATGTTTCTTGCCGGGATTTGACATATATCTGCTAACCACTCCCACTGCAAATGCAATATCCGGACGTGTAGCAATCATTGCATACATCAAACTACCCACTGCAGACGCATATGGAATCTTATCCATTTCAGCCTTTTCTTCCTCAGACACAGGACAATCTTGTTTGCTAAGTTTCACATATGGTGGCAATGGAACACTCAATGCCTGTCCCTTCTCCATATTGAAACGTTGCAAAACCTTGTCAATATACTCTGTTTGAGATAACCAAATCAACTTCTTTGATCTGTCTCTCTCAATGCGCATACCAAGTATATGACTTGCCTCACCCATGTCTTTCATGTCAAACGATTTTGCCATCTTTGACTTCAAAGCTGAAATTTCTTCCAAGTGTTTGCCGGCAATCAACATGTCATCCACATACAAAATAAGGATCAGCCAACTGCCATCCTTAGCCTTCTTTGTATATAGACAGTGATCGAACTCACTACGTTTGTAGCCTTGAGAAAGCATAAACTGGTGGAACTTATTGTACCATGCCCTCGGTGATTGTTTTAAGCCATAAAGACTCTTTAACAACTGGCATACCAAATGTTCCATGCCTTTCTCAACAAACCCTTCTGGCTGCTGCATGTAAATTTCCACATCTAAATCACCATGCAAGAACGCTGTCTTGACATCCATTTGGTGCAACACCAAATCCAATATAGCAACCAATGCAAGAAAGCATCTCAATGTAGTCATCTTGATCACTGGAGAGAAGACTTCATCAAAGTCAATGCCTTGTTCTTGCTTAAAGCCCTTGGCAACAAGCCTTGCTTTGTACTTTGGCTGACTATCATGAGCGGTGATCTTATACCTGTAAACCCATTTACAAGGTAGAGCCTTTTTGCCCTGTGGTAATTTAACCAACTTCCATGTATGGTTTTTATGCAGAGCTGTCATCTCTGACTGCATGGCCAACTGCCATTTTTTCGAGTCAACCACTTGTAATGCTTCCTTGTAACAAGATGGTTCTCCGCAATCTGTGAGCATGACATAATTTAGAGATGGCACATAACGATCAGGTGGTTTGGAGACACGCTCAGAACGTCTCACCACAACTGATTCTGCCTCTCTAGCCACTATAGGCTGTTCCTGAGCCTGACCATGCTGTCTTGATGTGCTAGCACTAGGTCCATCTTCCCTGAAGACAACTCTTTTGATCTCCTCTGTCTTCTCTGGCTTAGCGTGAAACTTGGCTTCATTGAAATGCACATCATTGCTACGAATAAGCTTTCTGGACTCAGGATCCCAAAGCCGGTAACCCATCTCGCCCGATTCTCCGTAGCCAAGAAATATACACTTCTTGCTCTTTGGTTCTAACTTATTTCTGAACTCCTTAGGAATATGGCTATAAGCTTCACAACCAAAGACTCTGAGATGCTTATACGAAGGTGCCTTGCCTGTCCATAGCATCTCGGCCACTGCACTCTTATCCAGAACCCTACTAGGAGACCTGTTGATCAAATGGACTGCTGTAGCCACTGCTTCCGCCCAAAATCCATCAGGCAACTCAGCATTTGACAACATGCTTCTGACCTTCTCTTGTATGGTCCTATTCATACGTTCTGCAACCCCATTCTGTGAAGGATTATATGGTGCAGTAAGTTCCCGCTTAATCCCTTTTTCTTGACAAAAGTCTTGAAAAGCTTTGGAAACGTACTCTCCACCATTGTCAGTTCTCAAGCACTTCAGCTTCTGACCACTCTGATTCTCCACCAGCTGCAAGAATGTCTTAAAGACCTTGAGAACCTCATCCTTGTGCTTCAAGAAGTAAACCCATACTTTGCGAGAATAGTCATCTATGAATGTACAAAAGTACGCTGCTCCCCCTAGTGACAAACTAGGCATTGGTCCGCATAGGTCACTGTGTACAAGAGCTAACCGTTCGTCCCTACGATTCCTCTTTGATCTGTGCGGTTCCTGTGTTTGCTTACCATAAACACAATGCTCACAAAACTCGAAATCTTGAAATGAAAAGCCAGGCAAATAACCATAATGAGAAAGTATTTCCATTCCTCTTTTTGACATATGTCCCAACCTACGATGCCACAGTGACACACTTGGCTGCTCAATCACATTAATTACATGGTTTTTAACCTCTGAAACATGTAAAGTGTACAGAGTTCCTGACTTGCTGCCATGTGCTACAGTCATCGAACCTTTGGAGATCTTCCAAGCGCTGTTCCCAAAAACTGTCACATAACCCACATCATCCAACTTCCCTGTACTAATCAAGCTCTTTCGGATTGCTGGAACATGTCTGACATTCTTGAGCCATAAAGAAGAGCCATTCTGAAACTTCAACTGCACATCTCCCACTCCAAGTATGTCACAAACCTGCTCATTGCCAAGTCTGACATAATCTTTAGTAGCCACATATGATGTAAACCACTCTTTGTGCGGAGAAACATGTAAAGATGCCCCTGAGTCGATAATCCAATCACTCATAGCATGTCCATCCTCTGCAGTCAAGAAAACAGAATCAAGATTGCTTGTAAGGAAGATGTCACCACCTGCTATACCAGAATCACTGTCTGAACCAGATCCTGTGACATTCACCTCTTCAATCTTCACTGAACTCTTCTTTTCATCTTGCTCATAACTCTTTGTTTTGCCTTTTTCTTGTTTCCACTTCGTACAGTCTCGCTTCATGTGACCCTTCTTGCCACAATGGTAGCATTCTATGTCATCCTTTGACTTCGAATCACGAGACTTACTTCGGTTTTGTGCCTTCTTACCCTTCTTCTCTTTAAACTGTTGTCTCCCTCGAACGACCAAAGCACTATTGCCTTTGCCTTTGTCAATGTTCTTCCTGTTCACTTCCTCTGTGAGCAAGCTGCCTTCTACATTGGCACTTGTAAGACCTTCTGGCGTGACCGAATTACTTAACGGTGTACGAAAAGTATCCCAACTGTCTGGCAAAGTGATTAAGAGAAACATAGCCTTCACTGAATCTGGAAAGACTATCTCCTGTGCTGTTAACTGGCTGAAAATTGAGTGAAATTCATTCAGATGATTTGACATGGCTGTCCCTTCCTTCATCTTCAAATCCACCAATTTCTTGAGCCAGTAAATCTGAGAAGCAGCACTTTGTTTCTCGTACATATCACATAGCTTTTGCCATACGCCATACGCTGTAGTCTCTTCTGCTACGTTGAAGTAAACATTTTCTGCCAGTGTCAGCATGATTGTGGAACAAGCTAACTCGTCAAGCTCTTCCCACTCATCTTCAGCCATACCTTCTGGTCTCTCCCCTTTGAGCTTCACTGGCTTCACTTGTTTTTTCTGCACCAAAACCTGCCAAATCTGCTTCTTCCAGAATGGAAAGTTTGTGCCATCCAGCTTCTTTATGTTGTAAAGAGTCTCACTTTGAGAAGAAGTCATATCTGCCAAACTGTTTACTCCTGAGAAAAATCCGGCAGAGTTTCCCCTGTAAACTGGCCTCTGTACACAGTAAACAAGCTGTAATCAACAAGCTGAACACCTCTCCTCAGGAACTGTCAGTATTTTGAAAATTTTTGACAGAGTCTCCCCTGTAAACTGAGCTCTGGGAACCAAAAGATAGCTCAAAAAACAATCATAAATAGCTGACCAGTGACAAATCCTGTAAGCATACACTGTCTCCTCTCTGGGCGATGACAGAACCTGTATCTGTCTCAAGACTGAACTCTGAACAATGCCTCAACGGCCTGACGCATAAGATGCAATCCAGTGTCTACACAAAGTCATACATCCTAAGGGATAAAAGTCGCCGAAGAGGATGCATGTAGAGGGGAACTCCAGCAACCTAATCCACCTCACACTGGGTAACCCAGCCCCCAGTGCTTGGCTTCAAAAAACCTCACACATGACCCTCTCAGATGGCTCAGCAAACTGCCCAGAACTAGCATACATCCTATAATAGACCAATCACTGTCCTATGACCGCTGCGGCGGTCTGTCTGCTAGCGTGACTCACAACTAGCAGACCCACAATCACAGTACATCAATCTGCAATACATGCCAGTGGTGTCAAGCCGTCGTATGGCCACACCTCCCCTGGAACCTGGCAAGCACAAGAAGTAGCAATGCAGACTGCAATATATATATCTGATGATATATATGTGTACCTGGTCTATAGATGATGCTCTGAAGACGAATAAGTGATGTATGTCGATGTCGATATTTATGTCGACCACCTCCTGCTTGCCAATCTACACAAGACGGATTTCTTTGCGGCTGAAATCTATCTTCTGCTGTAGTGCTCAGAACGAAATTCTGAGGGCATAAACGGCTTCGAAAGGGGGGTAAAACCCCAGGTCGCCTGCTGGAAACGCTCCCGGAACGCCGAGTGTGAATTTTTGAACTCCGGATCCAGAATCTGCCGGAAAAGTGCGCGCGCGCGATTGCGCAAATCCGCACTGAACCAAGGCTCTGATACCAATTGAAGTCGCAGAGCGGAGCGTGGGTCGACTCTCTCTCTCTCACACACACACACAGTGAGCTTACACAGTACACAGTACGCAGAGATCTGTTAGAAGGGTTATCTCTCAAATCCTTAGTATTCACAAAGAATATGTTAGTATATACAAAGAGTTAGAGGTAAGTGAGTTAGGCGGGCGGCCGGCCATATCCGCATAAGAGGCCACTTGGGCTTTAATCCCAACAGACTGCGCCTACGGGATTTTCAGCATGCCACGTGGCAGCTCCTCCTAGCTTTGGTCTCAAGGCTCTTGAAAAGAAGCCACACCACCTTTTTAAAGAAAACTTTTGTCTTCCTCCACTTGTCTTGCATGCTTATTGGTCTCTTATGGCCCATTTGCAGAGCTGTCAAACCCGGCAAAAACCTCATTGGATCGACTCCACCTTCCTCCAACTTTTCCTCACCTCATGACTCTCCTAGCCCTCCAATCGAGGCCGCCAAAACCCGAGGAAATCATCTGCAATCAGCTTCGAGCAAAGACACCCAGTTTTCCGACTTTGATACCTTTCCGCTTCGGACTCCGTTTGGCATGCAGTCACTTCGTGCTAGCTCCTTACGATGTACAACCTGCTCCAAAACTTCATCGAGGCTCAGAAGATGCCAGATGGCACATTGTCCAATGCAGTCAAGTGGTCTCAGACCCGGCCCCTGAAAAAACTTCCAATGACTATATCTTGCAAACCAGGGCTCTGATGCGCAATCCGAAAAGACGGGTAGGCTCCATGAATTGAGCTCTACACATCTATACCTCAAGCTCCACGTGGACCACCTGTCTCCAGCTGCCCTGTCCGGCAAATATCTACAAACCACTAAAGCTTTAACCTTCAATAACTTGGGCTCCGTAGCTCGGTTTGATGAACCGTCTAGAGCTGTTCCTTCAGCACTTCAATCTCTTCATTTCTGGACCCAAAGGCTGCACTTTGCATCTCCTTCACCTGGTACGCAACTTAGCCCCTCATGGAGCCTTCCGTGGCCTATAAGCCGCATCATGCATACACTTCCGCTGCTACCTGCTATCCCATGAATTTCCTAGCTACATCATCCCTTTGCTATGTTTCAGTTTGCCTGCATACATCTGTCCATGCCACCTTCTAGAGACGACACACTTTGGCTGCACCACCGTCTTGATGAAAACTCTTGCTGCGTCACTTTTATACCATCGCGTGTCTGGATTGGTCATCCTCTCATCCCTAATCCAAGCATCTCCTCATCCAAGCATCTCCTGATCCAAGCATCTCCTCATTCAAGCATCGTCAAATGTATTAGGTAGGAGAGGACGAGCAATCCGGACAGGTTGTGGCAGCAAAGTGACGCAACAAGAGTTTGCATCAAGACGGGATTATCCCCGATGTAGCGTCGCAATAAGATAATCCTTCGAGGCTTTATCCTGATCCCTCCAAGAGACCATGACAGACTACAGTGTATCAAAAAACCCGCTTACACAACTGTTGTATGCGGCCCATCACTTGCTTTCCCCTCAGGGGTAATAATAGTCTCATCAGACATACGATTGATGAGGTAGGCGTATCACTTTGTCATGTCCCTCCTGTGAACTATAGCAACCCTCTCCGATGAATGCTCATCATCCAGGCCTCTAGGTGACCCCGACGCAGTGTTCGGGTCACTCCTAAGCATCTCCGACACAGTGGTCGGTCAAACGTGTAGATAGTATAATCCTTCGGTGTACTCAAAATAAACCTAAATCTAATCTAGCGTAAATCTAAATCTAACCTTATCTTAAACGATAAAAAGAGAAAAATGGTATATCCTTTCTATCGCCCAAGTGTGGTAGATTGGTTATGCTATTTCCCTCTCCAATAACAAGTAAATAACGTAAATAAACCTAAATCTAATCTAATATAACGTAAATCTAAATCTAACGTAAATAAACCTAAATCTAATTTAATATAATGTAAATCTAAATCTAACGTAAATAAACCTAAATCTAATCAAACGTAAATCTAACTAAAAATAAACCTAAATCTAATCAAATGTAAATCTAACTAAAAATAAACCTAAATCTAATCTAATTTAGCTTAACTAAACCTAAATCTAATCTAACGTAAGTCTACATCTAACCTAATCTTTAACGTCTTTTGGGATAGTTTCCTACGACGTTAAAACTCTCTTCTTCTCGTGTGTGTGTGTGTGTGTGTGTGTGTGGGTGTGCCAATAAAAAGAGAAAAATGCTATAACCTTTCTATCACCCAAGTGTGGTAGATTGGTTATGCCATTTCTCTCTTGAATAACAGGTCTTGAGTTCAACTCCTCGTCGGCTAGATCTTTAAGGTCTCTTGAATTAGTTTCCTATGACTTTAAATTAAACTCTCTTCTTCTCGGGGGTGTGTGTGTGTGTGTGCACGCCAATAAAAGGAGAAAAATGGTATAATTTTTCTATCACCCAAGTGTGATAGATTGGTTATGTCATTTCCCTCATGAATAACAGGTCTTGAGTTCAACGCCTCGACTAGATCTTTAAGGTCTCTTGGGATAGTTTCCTACGATGTTAAGACTCTCTTCTTCTTCTTCTTCTTCTCTCTCTCTCTCTCTCTCTCTCTCTCTCTCTCTCTCTCTCTCTGTTTTATATATTCATAATCCTTGCGACAACAGAAAGATTAATTGCCTTCTTCTTCGCCTACAACACCATGGCGAGCTTTTGAATCTCTACCTCTACGACCGCACCACTCGAGACTCCATGGAAACTGGCCAGCGCTCAACAGGGCCTCTCTTTGTGGCTCAGGGGAATGGATGCAGGCAAAGGCTGCGCTATTGCTTCAGGTTTTTTGTCTATTGTGGAAAGGGAAAGGGATTTTGTAAGAATCGTCTTCTGTAATGGCTGCTTCAATTGCCAGATCTGTGGAGATGATGTACCATCCGTCTTCTGCTTCTTCTCTGCACTAAGATTTCGGATTTTTTTCAATGCCTTAGAGGGTAATCTATGTTGCTGGACTTGGTCTACAGAAGCACCCGATCCTCACACATCATTTTTCTGCTTTGCCAATTTCGACAGCCCCTATTCTATCTTCTCTCTCTCTCACCACCTGCACAAGCTTTTCTGGCAGCCCTCGTTTTTCGGCAACTCTCACCCGTCTTCTGCTTCATCTCTGCACAAACTTCCGGCCTTCAATCTTTGCTGTTGGACTTCATCTACAGGAACACCTGATCCACACACATCCTTTTGTAAAGATTTACCGATTCCAGCGGCCCCTTTTCTAGCCACTCTCACAACCTCTTTCGCTTTTTTGGATCTACACGGTGGTACCCTTCTTTCCAAAGCTTGTTGACCGATTGATTCTCATGAGTCGAAACCCGAAAGAACTCCCTGCTCTGGCTCATTTACCCGCTAGGTTAACCTTCTTTTGCTTTTGCATCCCTCAAGCCAGAAAAGCCATAACTATGGCGTTCTTCTCTCTCTCTCTCTCTCTCTCTCTCTCTCTCTCTCTCTCTCTCTCTCTCTCTCTCTCTCTCTCTCTCTCTGTACGTTTATTTTGCAAGCAAGTTTTTTCCCTTACTATGCCTTACCCCTAACACTTTTTTTTATAAAAAAATTATGAATCTTTTGTACCTTTGGTGTATTTGCTGACTCAAAGTTTTATGAGCATTGGAATCATCTAACTTCTTTTCCATGCCTTACAGCTAGCTGCGGCTTACTCAGGATGGGATGAGAGCCTTATGGCTCTAGGATACTCTGCACAAAATTTCCCCCCCTCTGTAGTTTTCCAGGGTTTGCTCCTTTGCATTAGTGACCCTATCTTTCACTCCACCCTGCTCGAACTTGATAGCGCCATCCCTTCTCAGCAGGCTGAAGCGCGCGGAGAAGGGAATCAAACCGTGCGCGGAAGAGGAAGGAACTTCCCCTCTCAACGCTCAAATACCTCTACTACACCTCCAAGATGGAAGATAGCCTCACCAGCCAACTCCACCGCTAGTAGCCGCACCCCTCAAAACCCCACCCCCACTTTCCCACCTTTCTTTGCACAAGCTTCTGCCCCACCCCCCATCCCAACTCCAAAAACCAAAACCGTCTTCACCCAAGCATGTGTTACTAGTGCTAAATCCCTCCTTTATGATTAATGCAGGTTTCCAAAGATATGCATGGACGCTTTCGGTTTATCCCCAAGAGCAAGGCGAAGGGAACCTTCGTTCCCCTTCATTTTGTCAACCCCTTGCTTGATATAAAAAATCTCACCTTTTTTTAGCTTGTTTTTCTTCGGGCTTGGCATTTCCACCACTCCCCTATGGGATGAATGCATTTTTAGTTGGGCTTTTGACCCCCCTTTGAAAGTAACACTCTGTAATGCGAAGGAAGTTTTCACCTCTCTCACACCCCATGAGTGCTTTTGTAACTTGGAAATCACCGCACAACATGTAATCTCCACAAATTTTTGTTCTTTTATGAGTACCTCTCTCGCTCACCTTTGTGGCCACGGTCTTGGTCACATACCAACTAAACCACCTAACTTCATAGAAGCGTTTGAGGAGCTAAATCAAGCACTCTTATATCTCATAAAATCTGGTTGCATCACTCTACCTTCTAACCTAACACACGGAGAATTAACTAATGTGTTCACAGCTTATTGTGGGAAATTCCTCCCTTCTAAAATCCAACACCACATCCATAATGATCTCACAAGAGAAATTAAAGAACTAAGGAACAAATTCTTTCTTACTTGCATTGACAAGGCTCCGAACAATATGATTATCATTTGTAAAGCCTTTGTTCTTTTTGAACCTCCCTTGTGCTAACTTTTCTCTCTCAATACAGCTTTCCAGAACACCACTCCCTCCCCTATCTCACCGGAATATACAAACTGTATAAGGCCTCTTTTAGATGGATTACATGTGGGGCTACCTGTTGCTACTCAGAAATCTCTACACTTATGGCTTGCTTGTAAAAACTTGTATTCCACTACTCAAGGAACGAGCCAGAAGACTTAACAACAAAGCCCTTTTATGTCACCATCTTCATCTACAATCTTGGTGGATTGTAGATTCGGTTTACGATTGTATCCTCAACCTCCCCTCTCATGCATCACAATTCTACTCAGGGGATGTAAAAAGATGCTTTGAGAACATCCCACACGCAGGGGTACAGGGCCTAATCCATCATCTTACCTTGTTAATTACCTATGCCTTCTCCGTGTAATAGGACTAATATTTGAAGTTCTTAAAGTCGAAAAGAATGTAGCAGGGCATATCTTTCGTTAGCACGATTTGAAAGATTGTTGAATAGTCTATTAAATAGAGCTTATACGAATGAGTTGAAATATTAAGAGAGAACATATATTCTTTTTTTTAAATAATACACTAAAGACGGATTTGATAAAGATTAATGAATAACATGTAGTCTGTCTATGAACAATAAAATTGAGATTTTTATTAATATCAATGTTTTATATTTATGTGTTTTAGCTTAAAATGCATGGGTAGGCTTAAAATAAGTTGTAAAAGTAGTGGAGACCCAAAAATAGAGGTTTTATGAGTCGCGATCTACAAGTTGCGTTTTTAGCCAAACAGAGACGTTTTTTGCAATTCTGTCCGCGCTGCCTTGTAGACCAGATCTATTCCCGTCGTTTTGAGTACCTGGATTGCTCTGTTCTGAGTTCGTTTGTAAAAGCTATGATGAAAACAAACAGAAGGCAGCAGCAGTGTAATGTACACAGGGACAGACAGACCTACAACATCATACAGTTCTCCTTGCTATCAACCAAGAAGTGGATTGTTTCTTCATGGCACCATTCTCTCTTCTGCGAGTGCGAGTGCGAGTGCGAGTGTGAGTGAGAGTGCGAGTGCGAGTGCGAGTGTGAGTGCGAGTGCGAGTGAGACGCTGCATGCAAGCGAATTGAAGCTCGGGGGTGGTCGGGAGGTTCGAGCTCCGTACAACGGAGTGCGCCCATATATATATTCAATTGCTCTTCTGTTGTATCAAACACTATCAATACAAAGATTTCTTCCTCTGTTTTGCTGTCTATCTCTATTATTCGGTTCCGTGACAATTGGTATCAGAGCAAGCGGTTGATTCTGGACATGGAAGGATACGAGAGGAGGATGAAGGAGCAAGAAGACCTGATTCGGCGACTATGAGAAGATCTGAAAATTGCAAATCGGGAGTGTGTTGAGGCTCTACGGGGCAAAGCAGCACGAGAGCTTGATATCTATGTAGACCTTGATGGCCAATATGAAGGTGAAAACCATGCTAATCCACCTGGAAACAATAATCATCGTGGTGGCACTGGGATACCGCCAAAAGAAACGATGACGATATGGGAGAAGCGACAACCAAATCATTCTTAACGAAGGCTAAGCTTAAAGAGTTTGATGGCATAAGAAAGATATGCGAAGATTTAGAAGCGTGGATTGAAGAACTCAAAGATTGGGATTATACTTTCAATATCGAGAACACGACCACGAGACTTTCGAATGCTCGAGCAAGGTGATCGATAAGACAATACGTACCAAGATGGCTCAATTGGAGACTTTTGGCGATGCGTACGATAAAGGTAAGTCATCTACCCCTTCTTTGTGATGTTTTATGTCTTTGATACGTCCTTTGAAAGCTTCTGTGAGATCGAATTTATGCGTAGAAGTTGAGATTAAAATTTGAATTTCTTAATTGATTTGGATAGTATTCATTGCTTCTTATCGTCTAAATTGATTGAGAAATTAAACTTGAAATTAAATCGAGAAGTTAAAAGACTTGTGGATTTAACTAGTGGTAATAATAGTTTCACGAAAGAGTTAGTAGAAAAATTGTTTTTTTTTCTTTGAAGAGTCGAAATCATAAAGATGATTTCTATAACATAAACATTGATATGCATGATGTTATCATTGGTATCAATTAGATCATTGAAAATCATGTTTTGATTGATTGTTAAGAAAGAAAAATATATCTTTAATCATTTGATGATGATAAGTCACACTCTTTGTGGAAAGAAAGAGATTCTAAATCTAGTTTTGGCAATGGAATTGATAAGGTGACTTAGATAAGAGTGTGAGACGTTGCTTGTGCTTGCTAATGAGATTAAAGAAGAATCTGGGGATAAACATAAAGAAACAAATCCAGAATTTATAGAGGATCTCTTACATGAATTTAAGGATGTGTTTCCGGACGATCTTCTTGGTATGCCTCCGCCTTGAGCGGTAGATCACGCCATAGATCTATATCCAGGAGCAACACCTTATTCAAGAGCTCCATACAGGTTCAATATTGATGAGCTTAAAGAGCTCAAGATACAACTTGATGATCTTTTGAAAAAAGGGTTTCATTAAGCCTAGTGTATCTCCTTGGGGTAGTCTTGTGTTATTCAAAAAGAAAAAGGATGGTACATATAGGTTATACATCGACTATAGGGGATTAAACAAACAGACCATTAAGAACAAATATCCTCTTCCTCACATAGATGAACTGCTTAGTCATTTGAGTGGTGCCACAATATTTTCAAAGGTTGACCTTCGTTCTGGCTACCATCAAATCTGCATTAAGGTCGAGGACATTACAAAGATTTATTTTCGTACACGTTATGGACATTATGAATTTAGAGTTCTTGCTTTTGGTTTGACTAATGCACCAACAACTTTCATGTGCTTAATGAATAATATTTTTCACCCGTATCTTGATGACTTCATTCTGGTATTCTTGGATAATATTTTTGTGTATTCTACGAATGAAGAAGATCATGCATTGCACTTAAAGAAAACATTTGAGGTTTTGCGTGAACATAAATTGTATGCCAAAGCAAGTAAGTATTCTTTTGCAAAGGATCAGATTGTGTAATTGGGAAGAGTGATTTCTAAAGAGGGGATTCACATTGATCTTGATAAAGTTAAGACTATGTTAGTAAGAGATGTAAGAAGCTTTATGGGTCTAGCACAATATGAGAGAGCACACATTAAAGATTTCTCTAAGATAGCAAGTCCTTTGACCGAATTGACCAAGAAAGACAAGGGTTTTGTGTGGACTTCTAGCTGTGAGACTGCTTTTGAGACCTTGAAGGCTAAAATAGCGGAAAATTATGTTTTGAAAGTTCCTGAGATGGGCAAACCATTTGTTGTGTCCTGTGACGCTAGTGGTGAACAATTAGGTTGTGTTTTGACACAAGAAGGAAGAGTGGTTGCATATGAGTTTAGGAAATTAAGACGACATGAATTGAACTATGCAACACATGATCTAGAATTGCTTGCTATTGTTCATGCATTGAAACATTGGCGTTATCTTTTGCTTGGTGTCAAATTTGAATTGCGTATTGTTCATCAAAGTTTGAAGTATATTTTCACTCAGCCATTATTAAATAAAAAAACAAAGAAGATGGATTGAATTGCTGGCTGAGTATGACTTTGATTTGAAGTGTTTGTGTGGGAAAGAAAATAAAGTTGCAGATGCATTGAGTCGTAGGTCCATGTGTAATTTGTTGACTGTTGTGCAATCCGATTTGGTTGATGAGATACATGTCGAAGTTGAAAATGATTCTTTTTACATGCCTATTTTGAAATTAATGCGTGAGAATATTGGTGAGATGTATGAGAACAGATATCACTTGTATAAGGGAAATCTGTATTATTATGACCGCTTGTGTATTCCTGCAAATTCTTCTTTTAAGAGTCAAATTCTGCATGAGTGTCATAATTCACCTTTTTGTGGTCATCCTGGATTAAATAAGACATATGAAAAGATTAAAACCTTCTTCTTTTGGCTGCATATGAAATTGGATGTTAAGAATTATGTGTGTGAGTGCTTTCAATGTCAACAAGTTAAGATTGAGCATAAGAGGATGCCTGGTGACCTTCAACCCTTAGACATTCCTTTACAGAAGTGGGAGTGTATATCCATGGACTTTATCATTAGACTTCCTACTACTCGTGGAGGGTATGATTCGATCTTTCTGGTGGTAGATAGACTCACAACACAAGCTCACTTCTTTTCTGTAAAAATAATTTATACTGCATTGACCATTGCATACTTGTTTATGAAAGAAATATTTCGTTTGCATGGCATGCCCAAGAGCATAGTGTCTGACAGAGATTCTAAGTTCACTTCTCATTTCTGGAGAGCGACTTTTGACTCTATAGGTACCCAGTTACGCATGTCTAATGCTTTCCATCCTCAAAACGATGCGGAAACGGAGAGGGTGAATCGTATTTTAGAAGATATGTTACGAATGTATGTCAATGAAAACCAATCTAATTGGAATGAATATTTGCCTTTGCTTGAATTTGCATACAACAGTTCATATCATTCATCTATTAGGATGACTTTGTTTGAGACAATGTATGGCTATAACTGTCCCACACCTATAAATTTTCTTAGCTCGAGGAGTAAGGTAGAACTGTCACGTGAGATGCTTGAGAAAATGGATAACGAGTTGGCCAAAATCAGGGGGAATATTAGAGAATCTCAAAAGAGACATAAACTGTATTATGACAAGAAACATCGTGTTGTGGAGTATGAAACTGGTGATATGGTTTTTTAACGGTTATTCCTGAGAAGTCTCATTTGATTCTTGGAAATGATAGAAGATTGTCTCCACGATTTGTTGGTCCAGTTAAAATTTTGAAGCGCATTGGTTCATTAGCTTACAAATTGGAATTGCCTTCTCATGTTAAAGTGCATCATGTATTCTATGTGAGTTTATTGAAAAAGTATGTTCCTAATGTGCATCATGTTTTAGAGGATAACTCTAAGTTGAAAGATGACGGACCATTGACTGTAGAATCAGACTTAGTACTAGATAGGCGTTTTAAACATATGAGAAATAGAGACATTGTGGAAGTTTTGGTTAACTGGCAGAACTATCTAGTAGAGGATGCATCATGGGTTGATCTTAGTGTTTTGCAAAGAGAATTTTTCTCTCTTTAAACCAACTCTGAGGACAGAGTTAATTTTGATAAGGGGAGAATGTAATAGGACTAATATTTGAAGTTCTTAAAGTCGAAAAGAATGTAGTAGGGCATATCTTTCGTTAGCACGATTTGAAAGATTGTTGAATAGTCTATTAAATAGAGCTTATACGAATGAGTTGAAATATTAAGAGAGAACATATATTCTTTTTTTTAAATAATACACTAAAGACGGATTTGATAAAGATTAATGAATAACAGATAGTCTGTCTCTGAACAGTAAAATTGAGATTTTTATTAATATCAATGTTTTATATTTATGTGTTTTAGCTTAAAATGCATGGGGAGGCTTAAAATAAGTTGTAAAAGTAGTGGAGACCCAAAAATAGAGGTTTTATGAGTCGCGACCTAAAAGTTGCGTTTTTAGACAAACAGAGACGTTTTTCGCAATTCTGTCTACGCTACCTTGTAGACCAGACCTATTCCCGTCGTTTTGAGTACCTGGATCGCTCTGTTCAGAGTTCGTTTGTAAAAGTTATGATGAAAACAAACAGAAGGCAGCAGCAGTGTAATGTACACAGGGACAGACAGACCTACAACATCATACATTTCTCCCTGCTATCAACCAAGAAGTGGATTGTTTCTTCATGGCGATGCAGAAATCAATGTGTGAAACAGGATCTGTGCAAAGTGTCATGATAGAAATCTAACCTTTACGGATCGCTTAGCGATCACGTTCTTATATTATTCTTGCAGGTATACTTGGTACGAAAATCATGCAGGCTTTTCGAGGAAAAGAAGGATAAAAGCACGACGGGTGGTGCGTTTGGGGATCATTCACCATTCTCTCTTCTGCGAGTGCGAGTGCGAGTGAGAGTGAGAGTGCGAGTGCGCGTGCGAGTGCGAGTGCGAGTGAGACACTGCATGCAAGCGAATTGAAGCTCGGGGGTGGTCGGGAGGTTCGAGCTCCGTACAACGGAGTGCGCCCATATATATATTCAATTGCTCCTCTATTGTATCAAACACTATCAATACAAAGATTTCTTCCTCTGTTTTGCTGTCTATCTCTATTATTCGGTTCCCGTGACACTCCGCATCTCTAAAAACATTCATCTCTTTCAAAAGATTTCCATCCAATTGCATAGAGGGCACTTGGTCTTCCTATAGATATAAATCAAGCCTTTCATTTAATCTCAAGGAAGTACTCCAACTAAATGATTGGCTCATTAATAACATGTTTTTACAATGTCAAGGGAAAATTTATAGGCAAACCAACGGAATCCCAATGGGACTAGCATGCTCTCCCCTATGGTGCAATCTCTACCTCCACTCCTTAGAGTTTGAGTTTCTCTCTAACACTCTCAACACACATAACGCTAAAGAGATTCTCTCAACTTTAAGTTATCCCTTTAGATATTACGACGATATCTTACTCGTAAACTCTACAAACCCATCTTTCTTCATAGAGCAACACAAAATCTACCCCAGTTGCCTACCCATTGAAACCACCTCTGGTAACTCTACCAAATTTCTAAACCTCCATCTGTCTACCCAATTTGGCTATCTCACAAAAAACCTTACACCAAAAGAAGATAAACTCCCATTCACACCCATAAGATACCTCAAAAGATCCAGCAACCGGCCATCTGAACGGGCACATAAGGTCATTATCTCACAGCTCAAACCAATACTCTACTGTAACTCCAATGCCACGGAAGCCTCTAAAGACATTAAAATGCTTGTGGACTCTTTTTGTAAAAATGGTTTCGAGAGAGCTAAACTTTGGAGACTTGTGAGAAGATTCCTTTCAGAGTTTTCAGCTTCAAAATTCTCATGCCACCTAACTATACTCTTGGACTTGCTAGATTTTGGAGGGCACTAGGACCCCTTGGGGAGCCTAGTGCCCCCTTTGGGACAAATCCTCATCCTTCCTAGTGCGGGCGGAGGAGGGTCTCTCTCACTAGCAAAAAAACCACCTCTAAAGGCTATAATATAGTGCACACCTTAGAACCTAGACCAAGAGGCTTATAAGGTTACAAGATTTTGGATGGAAGTATCTCTTACTTCAACCTTACCCCCCAATTTTTTTAAATAAAAAAAGACTCCACTACCCCCACTACACCCCTCCCTAACCGTGCACCCTTTGGGCTTCCCTCTCTTTGTTTTTGAGGTTACACCCTTCTTTCTCTCTAGCCTATAAATATAGAGGTTTGGTTGTCCATTTTAAGGTGACATTTTTTTCACAAACAAGCTGTCAAGAAAGAGAAATCTCACCACACCCTCTCACCACTCTGCTCAAATGGAATCTTCCTCTCAGTTTTGTAGCTTACCCTTGCTTTTGATTGTTCTTTTTTAGCTTGACATCTAGCTATGACATGTAGGATTATCCTATGACACCTGTCTTCCACCATTTTTTACTAACATTTTTATGTTTGTTTTGATGGTGATGGTGACAGGTAACATGGTCTTCCTTTGGCTAAAACATTGCAATCTAGCTCAAGCTACCAAAGTTTAATCTTTTTTCTCTCTCTCTCTCCATTGTTAAACAAGCATTTTTTTCATTATAATGGCTTCCAATAAGAGTATTTTTGAGCATTCTTGACCACTGTGTTTTAATGGTGAAAGTAGGTTCTTCATTTTTGTAAATTCCTAGTAACCTACTCTCTCTCTCTCTCTTTTCCTCTTTCAATGTGTGTGTGCATTCTTTGTTTATGCATGTGTGTGTACGTTTTTTGGTTTATGTATGCTCTCTCTCTCTTTCTCTCTCTCCTTTCCTCTCTGAATGTGTGTGTGCATTCTTTGTTTATGCATGTGTGTGGGTTTTTTATTTATGCATGTGCTCTCTCTCTCTCTCTCTCTCTCTCTCTCTCTCTCTCTCTCTCAAAAACACAATGTGTGTGTGTGTGTGTGTGTGTGTGTGGGAGAGAGAGGGAGAGAGAAAGAGGGGAAGGGAACATGAGAGTAAAGAGTGGGAAGGAGCATACCTGGCTCTCCTTCCTCTCCTCGTGTGTGTGTGTGTGTGTGTGTGTGTGTGTGTGTGTGGAGAATAAAGAGAGAGAGAGAGAGAGAGGGAGAGTGCGCGTTACCTTCGCTTGCTTGAGCGTGCGCCGAAAACTCAGATCTGAGATCTGAGTTTTTGGACGCTCTCGGTTATTTTTTTACCCCTGACGCCATCGCTATAGGCGTCGCTATAAGCGTCGCTAAGTTACTTATAATTTAGCGACGTGCATAGCGACGCCTATAGCGACGTCGTGGGTTTTCAAATTTGAGCATCACAGTGCGAGCGTTACTAATATTAAGTACCTCTTGTAGTGAAAATATCATGAAACAATATCATGAATTTACAGAACAATCTTCTTAATCATTAGAAATGAACTTAAAATAATAAATTGACTTTATGCAATAATAATTCTTTCAATTATAATAGCATCATGGAAAATATTACCGTATTAAAATGACTCTATCTAAGAAAAAACTATCTCAATTATACTAAGTCATCCATGAAACACTATTATGGAAAAAAAAACCATCTCAATAAAAAACAATCAGTATCATCATAAAAACATATCATGGTATCATGGAACAACTCCACGAATGAATGAAATTCTTACTAACAAAAAATCAATACGAACGAGTTTTAATCATTATGAAAACATAGCATGTCTCATAGAACATCTCCATAAAATAATAACTATCTCAATAAAAAACAATAATGAAAACACATAATGGAATCATGGAATAGCTATATAAATGAATAACCATCTTAGTAATAAGTGATCAATATGAACAGCTTGGAATCACCTTGAAAACACAACTCCATGAAAGAATAACCATCTGAATGAGAAACGATCTGTACAAACGATTTGTAATCACCATGAAAATATATCATGATTTCATGAAACAACTCCATGGAATAGTAATTATCTCAATGATAAACGATTAGTATAAATGACTTCTAACATATAATGAAATCATAAAATAACTCTATAAAAGAATAGTCGTCTTAGTGATGAATGATCAATATGAACAACTTCTAATCATCATGAAAACACATCATAAAATCATGTAAAATCTCTATGGAAGAATAGTCATCTCAATGAAAAACGATTTGTACAAACGATTTGTGATCACCATGAAAATGCATCATGACCTCATGAAACAACTTCATGGAATAATAATCATCTTAATGATAAACGATTAGTATAATTGACTTCTAACATATGAAATCATGAAACAACTCTACAAAAGAATTATCGTCTTAGTGTCAAATGATCAGTACGAAATATTCTAATCATCATGGAAACACATCATGACATCATGCAAAACTCAATGGATGAGTAATCATCTCAATGAAAAAGAATCAATACGAACCATATTTAATCATTAAAAAAATGTATCATGGCATCATGAAACCAGTAATTATGTCAGTAATAATGAATGACTAGTACGAACAAGTTCTAATGACCATGGAAACGTATCATGACATCACAAAACAACTCCATAGAAGAATAGACATATCAAAAAAATAAATGATCAATACAAACTAATATGAACAACTTGTAATAATCACGGAAATGTATCATGGCATCATGGAATAGCTCCATGGAACAATAATCATCCCAATAAAATGAAGGATCAATAGGAACGCCTTGTCATCATCATGAAAACATATCATGGCATCATGGAACAACTCCATGGAGTGATAACCACATCAATAATAGAACGATGAGTACGACCAACATGTAATCATCATGGCATCATGGAATAACTCCATGAAATAATAACCATCTCAATATCAAAAGATCAATACAAAAAATTTCTAATCATGGTAGAAACGCATATCATGGCATCATGGAATAATAATCTTAATATAAACTATCAATACGAGCAGCTTATATCATCATGGAAATGCATCATGACATCATGAAATAACTCCATGGAATAATAACCATTTTAAAATAAACAATAAATATAAACGAATAGTGTGAATCACTTCTAATCATCATGAAACAACTTCATGGAATAATAAATATCTCAAAAATGAATGATTAATAGGAACGACTCCTAATCATCACATGAAAACATAAATCTCAATAATAAACGGTTATAAGGACTGATGATAAGTAAAAACCATAATTTTTTTTATTTTGGTGGAAAATAAATTGTTTCAAAACATCTAGCTCTTTGATAAATTATCAAAATTATAACTCTTTAACATCTATATTTAAACAATTAATATAACTTAATAAATTATAATGATTGGACGTGAGTTATCAATGATATAGAATCATTTAATTATAACCTTTTTCTTTTTCCAATCAAAAGAGAAAATAAGTCATCAAAATAAAACACTTTGATAAATCATAAAAACCATAACCATTCACATTCACAAAGAAGAGAAATAATGTGAATTGTCAAAGTATAAGTATCAATATCGATTCAAGATTATAAAATAAATCATCAAAATCGTAAGTATTCAAGATGTAACTACAAATTCAATTTCTATAAAAGAAATCAGAGTAAAAGTTAAGAATGTTGAAATTCATTTACAATGTCTTCAATTCTTCTTGTTGCATAATTCTTGAACTTTCTTTTTATGGATCATATGCAATTTGGTTTATGTAAAAGAAAAAAGATAAGAATTTAAGCATGTTAAATTTACATCGCCTTCATTGGATTTATATATTGAAAGAAGTAGATAAATTGATTGATCTCTATACTTACTCTTTTTATATATCACATATATTTTGATGCATGTACATCAAGTTACATCAAAGTCATGTCACTTGAAATATTTTTATTTTGCTTTTTGTTTCGATTGTGTATGATTTATGATAAAGAATAAAATCAATATAAATATATATATATATTGTTGAAATTACTGAGAGTTATACAATCTTAATAATTTGTGTTATATTAGAAGATCATGTTAAAAAATTGTGTTTGGATAATTCTTTTCTAATGATTATTAAAGTAGTATGTTTCAATGATTTACATATAATCCGTGAAAAGCAAATCCAAGAAACATGTAAAAAAACTCAACACGTATCAATATAGAAATCTAATTGAATACAACATAATTCACTCTTTATCTAATTTCTTTTATGCAAATCAAATTGAGTATAATGTAGAAAAGGTAAATCAAAGATTCATAACAAGAAGCTTAACACAAATAGATTTGAAAATATAAAAGCTCATACTTTTTGATGATTTCAATTAAAAACATGTTGAAAATAGTTATCAATTCCTTGTAAGTTACTTTTGATGTAGAATTTGACCAATTTATCATGACTAGTAACTCCGTAATGTCCCAAAACCTTAAGAATAAATCTTCAAATACTGAAATCCGAGTTTCGAGCAGAAAGTTATGATAATTTTACCTTTTACTGAGTTATAGTTTTTTACTGTATGTGCGATGCGCAAAGCCACGAGGCAAAAGATGCTCTATTTTTGTGAAGAAAAAGCAACCACGCTCTGAGACCAAGTTGAGAAGATAGAGAAAGAGAAGAAGAGGGAGATGATAGGCAGAGAATACAACCCGAAAGTGTGTAGAGTATGCACAAAAGATGGTATATATATAGAGGGGACCTACGGCTATATATAGAGTAGATTCACATATAGGTTCAACACCATTAAATCTAGCACTCATATATGAAATTATGTGCTTGTAGAAAAATTTGAATTGAATGATTGCAATCCTACTATACTAGTACGCCATGCACGCATATCAAAAACATAGAGTGATAAGTCCTTGGTTGGGATAAGCCCTTGGCTGCAATGAAGGTCTCAAAAGTGTGAACAATGCCATACGTGCTTGCTATATTGTACCTGCATGGATACATCATAGTTTTTTTGTTGAAAAATGTAAACTAAGAGTGTATGTCTATTTATTGTCAGTTTTCCAAACTTTTGTGCCGTTATCATTGATCCCAAGTCAAATTGAAATGACATAAAAATTCCGGGTATTTGGGCTTCTAGGTTTGCTCATGATCACGGCATGTGATGCGTACACTGTCATGACCGAGCTGAGCAAGTTTCGGTTGAGTGTTGAAGTTAGGGCTTCCGGATCTGCTCCAGGACATGAGTGGGTTGCATCACGCCTCCTTAAAACCTCCAGCAATCGTCTGCGGATTCTTGAGGTGCAGCAGGCTACTTCAAGAATCGTCTACTTCAAATCGCCTTTACACAGGTCCTTCATCTGCTTTTTACTATGGCCTTTTCTACTCTACCTTTGGCTTTTCGGGTTGACCCTAGAGAAGAAGCACAAAGTCTAGTGCATGATAGGTTAGATCAGACACCCACTTTTGATGCTCCTGTTTTGACTGACATACTTAAATAATTGGTGACCAATGACCCCCTAGTTAAAGGGGAACATCAGGTATCTTTAGACATTGAGCTGGTGTGGCAGGAGATTTATGTTTTCAAATCTTGAGTTGTGGTAGGTATTGTTCTTCAATGGTAATCTTCCCCTGATTAATGACATTGCACAGGAAATTGATAAGGGATTTGGTAATCATGTTATTGACAACTGGACAAGGCATGTTTGAAGTTATGTTTCTGAAGCCACACGATCAGTTTGCCTTTATGTCTCAACCTATTGTTATTCTATTTGGTCAAGTCGTTCATGTATTTGAATGGAAACCCATCGAAATGATTTCCCTTCTCTCACAATGCCTATGTGGGTGGAGTATATTGATTTACCATCATTCCCATGGCCCTGTATTAAGGAAATCATTGGTACATTAGGCTAGGTGCTCTATGCACCTACCATCAATTCTCCCAATAGGAATAAAGCTTGCTTGTTATGGAATACTCAAAACCCGTTCCCCCAAACCATTCTCTCTCTCTCTCTCTCTCTCTCTCTCTCTCTCTCTCTCTCTCTCTCTCTCTCTCTCTCTCTCTCTCTCTCTCTCTCTCTCTCTCTCTCCCTCAAGTCCTATATTACAGTTTGTTACATGTTTACATCATGATGAGGAATTCTATTGTCTTATTCTGTTGAGGAACTGACAGTGCTAGACAGTCCTCTAACAATTTATCTCAAATCATAGACTAAGGCAGTGTGAAACTGTGAAAGGTTTGTCTATCTTGAACAAAACCGAGTTCTAGAATTCCACAAAAATGATAACACCCAAAGTCTTAGAGAAGCAATATATAAGTCTAAACGTGTAGAACCCGTTTGAATTGCTCCAAAAAGGAATTTATATTTGGAAACATAGTCTTCCTATGCATCATACAAATATATCCACCAAGCATATATTGTAGGGAAGTTCCAAAATATGAGTTTCGTTGTCTCAAGATGACCACATCTGGGGAATTTTCCATCAGACGTTCTCTTTTTGGCTAACAATTCACCTATGGGAAGAGCTCTGTCAGGTTTCTCCACCATACATCGGAAAGCTTCTTCAACCACCAACTTTGATCTAGATTGAACTCGCAAATCTTGTTGCATCTGTTCTCTATATAAGGCTAAGGGATCAAGTGTACATATAAACTTTTGGTTGAGGAGGTCCATCAATTTGTTGAAGTCTCTGGCAATGCTCAATCTTTAAATCTTTGATTAAATCTTGATTGCAACAAGGAGCTTTCTGCTACAGTCGGAGGCGCGAAGAGCCTTGCAAAATACCCGGAATAGCATACTACAAACCATAGAACAGACTAATCGACATACCTGGCAGCCACATAGACGCATAATCGCAAGATACACGAACACAGAGAGATAGAGAGCGGGAGAGTTAAAGAACGCGTGTAGGCACACCTCTTACAAGCGTGACCATTTCCCTCTTGCAAGTATTTCATTTATAGATTTCTTGAATGGTCAAATTGAGTACAGACTAGCTGGCCAGTCATAAATGGCCAAAGCTCATAAAAGAGCACTTGAATAAAATGTACATAAAATATAATATTCTTTTGCAGTAGCCTAGCTTGGTCAAGCCTTTTCCACCTGTCAGCTGCAATAAATAATAAAATATCAATTCCATAACATACCTCTCCGTTGGAAAGCAACTGTCCTCAGTTGCAAAGATAAGAGTCTACAAACAATACTTGTCAAAAATAGTGATTAAAAATCTGTATGAAAACTATCACATAGTAAAAGAAAAATTCATAAAATTAGACAACATTGCTTATGCCTGCTGTCATCCACATACTACGTATTCTAGTATCCCATATCACTAGAATAAGGAGTGTGTGTCATACCCTGAATCAGGATATCATTGATCACACTCATCATTCAATAATCAATTCTTATCAATCTCAAGTCCAATTCCATAGATACTATCGCGACAGAAAAGCATCATATACCAATTTCAAATCCAAATCCAAATATCTGCCAACATATATTCATTAATCCAAATCCAAATATCCTTCATTATGTATACCCGGGTAACAAAATCATACCAGTTACAGTGGTGGCCAGCCACTGCAACATGATTTTGTGATCGATGTTGCCTCATCCGGCGAGTCTACACCAATAAAATGTGCTGCCTAAATCGGCGGATTTGCATTGGATATTGTTTGAAAATCATAGATCTGAACTTTATTAATGTGCTGCCTAAATCGGAGGATCTGCACCAAGATGAGTATCTACACATTGCCTAGATCGGCGAATCTATGTGTGCGTGACCAATGGACTAGGCAAGACATAAAGGAAAAAAAAAATAAAAAATATTTACTATGTTGTTGACATCACAATGCAGTATATCAAAGCACTTACAAATTGTTGCACTATCCTAGAGCACGGTAGCTCACATGAGTAGCTGCATAGCTTACAGACAAATCTTCCTTCAATACAATTAGAGGGCATGACCTTAGCAGTGTACGAGTATTCTGCTTAGAACATAATGCAAAGAAATGAGATATGAAAAGAGGAGTACGTATGCGAGGTACACACTAGGAGGGTTTGGAATGGGTGTCCTTGAGTATGCGTGTCTGGAGAGCCATGTTGTCTCTTTGAATGGTATCAGGAAACACGGCTAGGAGTTTGGCACAATCTTGTATGACAGAGGCAGTATAGTCAACCACTAAGGAATAAGGTTTAGATATTTGGTTGATAACAAGGGAGAAGGGTATCATAAAAGTGAATAAAATATGATTAGGAGATTAGTATGGAAGCTGTAAAAATGAGTTTGCAAAATAAAGTAAAGAGATGACTTATCTGACGTCCTCGCATTATGGTCTGCATAGTTTTTTTTTTTTGAATCCTTAACTGAGTTAGAGAAATGTAACAAAAGCAGATGAAGATCATGATAAAAATCATTTAATTAAGGTCAAATAAGACAGATACTTTAATTTCCTTTAAATTGTGGTAAACCAAATAAAGGTCATGGTGTTGAGCAGTGCTATTGTACAGCAACTAGTAAAAGATAACAATGTGCAATTCGAAGAGGAGGAAACCTAGAAAATCTTCAAAATTTTAAAAGTGTTGATCGATACAATGAATTGAAAAAAGAGCATGCCATATAGCCTAGTCGGAATTAAAGTTGCAAAAAGTGGTCACCGAGCAAGCTTGCAGTAGGAGTATGAGCATAGAACATTTTGTACCAGCTTGTGCTAGTTAAAACATTAACCAACTGAAAATAAAATTCTAGCAACTGCATTGCTAGGTATCTGTTAACCCTCATGGCACACGGACACCCATCACCTACGATGGACGCGTATTATGTATGATTTAGAGTCAGGTACCGGGCTTGTCGGACCAATAGGGAAAGGTAGAGTGATCGTCGATGAGAGGCGCACTTTAACTTGGACATTCAAGGGATTAGTTGGTTAAGCATGGGCGCCCAAGTGTGAATGGGGTGAGCTCCTATAAAAGCCAACTAAACCTAATTTTTACTCATTCTCTCATTTGTGCAATTGAAGAGTGCTCTTGCTCCATCTCCATCTTCTTCTTCTTCACCTCCTTGTGTGTGTGTGTGAGAGAGAGAGAGAGGGAGAGTGTGTGTGCGATCGAGCATTACGAAGGCACGACGGCGGCGAAGCGGTTGAGCGCGGCAGGGCTGCAGCTTCTTCTTCATCGCGGCGAGGAATCCACCACGAAGGCGAGCGTAGAGCGGTGAGTGACACACCCTTTGTTTTCTTGAGCTTGCTAGTTTAGGCTTGTTGTGTGCTTGGAGCCGTTTGTGGCTCGCATACGGTGTATTGGCAAGTCCCTTGCTTCGACAGTGCGGCAAGGAGCGCACATTTTTGGCGCCGTTGCCGGGGATATGCCTTACACTAAGCTCGGTTAGCACTTTACGCTTCCTTGTGGTGCAATTTCTATCATAGGAAAGGCAGGGAAGGAGTGTGTGGAAGATTTCTGTTTTTTGCGTTTTCTGCAATTGCTGTCAAGTTTCAATTTCTGCTATTGTCTGCGTTTTTTCAATTTCTGCATTTTCTAGTTCGGCGTTTTCAATTTCTGCAATTTTCTGCATTTCTGTCAGTTTGCTGCAATTTCTGCGTTTTTTCTGCATTTTCTGCATTTTCTGCATTTTCTGCATTTCTGCGTTTTTTCAATTTCTGTATTTTCTGCATCAACATAAAAAAATAAAAAAATAAAAAGTTTTTTGAAGAAAAAAATTAAAAACGCGAGCGAGCGGGCGGCGAAATTTTTTCGAAAATAAAAAACGTGTCTCTTAAAACGGACGGGTTGGTTTGTATAAAAGATAGATCGGGATCGGGATCATTTTCCCAAGCCCAAGCCCAAGCCCAAGCCCAGGCCCAGGCCTCAGTCCTCAGTCTTATGATATATACTAGACTCACTCTTATATATATACCCTACTCCCTCAAGAGAGAATGAGAGCATGTGGGACAAGTCCTCCACTCTCCTCCTTTCTCTTCCCACTTGCACCCTTAGACTTTCTAGTTTGGGCCTAGTTCCCTACTAGAAATTGACAGTTTTAGGGATTCCGAGGGCATAGAGTGACCAAACGGAGGGCTGTAAAGCACGGCACGACCCTCTGACCGATACGCTCGTTTCGAGCTATCACACGGCCCATTCCACGACACGCTCTAAAAAATCTAGCAAAAAAAAAACAAAAAACACGCTAAAAACTAGTCACAAGGCCTCCTAGAGCAGCTTTTTGACACCTTAGGGTATCAAAAGCACATGCACTTACGCTCTGGGCGGGTGCTAGAACACGAGCATATTGAGGGTGCCTCTGTTCATACGGACACCCATTACCCATCCACGATAAGCTCTAGACCCTCAGCGGGGACACAAGGTAGCACCACCCAAGACCCTAAAATAGCCGCTAGTGATTCCTCCTCCGACTCAGAAATCATGGAAGCATACCCTACCCAAAACACTGAGAGAGAAGGCCATGCACCTCCCGAAGCTCCACAGCCTAGTACTAGTATGTTTAGCCGTTTCATGGAAACATTAGGTAGAGCTACTCGCTCGGAACCTGATGCAAATGAAGCACACGAAGAGGATGGGTTGGACTCTGACACACCTCTACGATACCCCATTGAGTTAAATAGTGCCTATGAAAAAGTGCTATATAACGCCTTATTGGACACGGGTGCTAAATACAATCTGTTATCCTATGGGGTGTGGTGTCAGTTAGGGAAGCCACCTCTATCTGAGAGTATTATCCAAGTCAAGGGTGTCAACAAGAAAAAAACTGCGGTTTTTGGAATCTGGCACACTTCTGTCAGTTATGACAATGGGGTGGTAGCTCAAGACTTTTTGGTCATGCCTACTGGAACTATGGAGGGTAATATAAACCTAGGCCGCACGTGGATGATAGCCACCAAATGCACTATTGATTGGGGGACTGGGGGTGTTACAACGCAAAAACCAACTCTTAGCCCTACCACTCAAGCCATAGTCCCTGAGATATTGCCCAAGGAAATAAAACCCAAGACATTGCATGTCCAGGAGGTTGAACCATACGTCCCCATAGCCCAACTCTCTAGAGCTTCAACTAATGTAGTTGAAAGAAAGCTTGAGACACACAAGAACCATCCTAATATAACAGAGAAAACATACAAGTGGGTCCCTAAAGCTTCTTTAGCGACCATAGCTAGTGCTAAAAAACAGAAGCCTTGTAAGAAATGTACCACTCGCTCCAAGAAAAGTAAGAAAATGCTGCGTTGGATTCCTAAACGACTATTGGAAGCCCAAGGATACTATGAAGGAAATGATCAAATCTGGGTGCCCAAACGTAAAGTGTACTCTTACCTGTCACCTGGCCCATGTAAACCCAATCCTGTGGCTCCAAAACAAATTGAAAATCGCGGAAAGGAAAAAATCATGGAATGTTACACACCCGTTCTAGAGCTAGTTTGGGTACCAAAGAAAGAACGATTTGTTCCACCTAGCTCAGGAACAGGGAAATCAAATGAAGCTTCTTGCTCTTCATGTAGTTCCTCTACGCAAATAGAAGCTTCGACACAACCTCCACCTACCACTGTACATATCCATCCAAGCACGAAAGAGTTTGCACCTTCCGGGGTAAGTTCACCACCTACAACAACGTTGCAAATAAAATCCTGGGAGAGTACCTTACCACCCTTGCAACTTGACGAGGCACCTAGGGTAATAGAAAACTACTGGCAAAAATCCTCACCTATTACCAACTGGAACAATTGGTTTCAAAGGGTGACAAGCTCATTTCAAACGGTATGATCTACCCAAGGAAGGGGGGAGTGTTTGCTGACAGTCATCATTCATTTGTTTCCCTCTCAACCTTTTTCCCTGACCTCTCAATCTCCGATCTTAGGGAATGTATATATATAGCCTTATACTCGCAAAAAAACAAAAATAGTAAAGAGCAAGAGCGCCTAGCAATGAGAGAGCACCCTATCAGATCTTACATATAAGTCCAAATTCACCGTGTCAAGTCAAGCAACACACAAAAACAACTCTTATGTTTTAAAGGCCTAACCAAATCTATCTGTCTTGTCAGAAATGGCTACTTCACCAGAGGCATGCACTTCTATTTTTGATGAAAGGTACCCCTTGTCTTTTCAACAAGTGTTCTACGTATGCTACCCTATACTTTCTTGCGAATGGGATTTGATAGAGAGCCTTGCATGTGAGAGAAATTTTGAGGAGTTAGAATGGCTGATACGTCTATGGCTAACTAGTGATCCCTACCCAGTGGCGAATGTGTCTCCAATGGCACATGCTTATTCTTTTGCACAAGATGAGTATCCACGCATCACGAGGTTCTTGATTAGCATGCTTGCACAAGAGGATGATGAAGAGGAACTAATAGAGACCGAGGAAGACTATGGCCTCACGGACAACGATTTTATTTATCTAGATGATGAGGATAGAGGCCTAGCCTTAGGGTGGCCACTCGGTTTATATAATATCCTCTTTCCTTGATTCTAAAAGGGGTGACAGATAGGTAGGTTAGGGGTCTAGATTGTGTTTTGAGTTTGTTTTTTAGGAGTTTTAATTTTTCCCACTGATGTGCCTCCTGGAGGTATTCCTTTTGTTTCCTAGTGTGTACAGGAGCGTGTTGCTATTGATAGGATTTGGACCTTCATGGAACCTTTCTCTCGTTCACACTTCATATCAAGCGCGACCATCAACACAAACAGGTGTTTCTTGTCCATTAGCATTGCCCTTATCTTTTTTGCATCCATGTTTGTCTGCTTTGATTGTGATTGGTAGCATAATATTCAGCGCATTTGCTTAGTATCAAACATTTAATTCAATGTAATGTTTTGTCATAATCACTTGTCTAGGTTTAAAAATCAAGCAGTCGGACTAAGCTACTTTGACCAAGCTAGGTGTTAGAGATCTTCTCTTAATACCATGGGGAATGCCTTCCTAATAAGCAATGGTTACTTAGGTTCTTAATCCGATTTAGGCAGCATTGTATGAAATGTACTAGGGCTTTCTAGTGGGCTTAACCCTAGCGACCTTTAGCTTAAGTATTATAAAGGGAGTTTACTAATGTGATGAGCCTAGGGAGTGTAACAGTGCTATATGACCCCCCAAAGTTACAAAATTTAAATGCTGAAAATGAACAAACAAAAAATCAAAGTGCCACAATGTAAAATTTTATGCTGGAAGAGAAATCTCAGCTTGATTTGGTACTTCACTCACATGTATTGCCTATGGTACTAGAGCCCTAGAGGTTCCCAGTGTGGGCGCTTTTCCTTGAGAAGCAAAAAACCCAAGGCATACAAAATAAGCACACACATCATAATTGAATCACTGTGAAAAGACCTTGGGGGGTCAAAGAAAAAGTAATCAGTCAGGCGATGATTTCATGAGAAATTCCTTTTATGGTAGCTTAACTACAAGGTTTTCTAGATATAGCCTCTAGTCAGCCCTTGAACATGAATACTTGGCTCTCGCGATTAAACAACTTAATTGACCACAGAAAATTAAGAAGCTTACCCATGGTATTAATATTCGATCTCTAGTGCCTTTCGACCGTCAAATTAGCGACCCCAGACTTGTTTAATTTTCTACCTTTACATCTGTTTATGCATTTGATTACATTGCAATTTAATGTTCATTGCTAACAAATTGTTTGAAATTCTTTTACCAATCAATTTTTCTACCTAAAACTGCATATGCTTTTTAAGAGAATGCAATTACTGTGCCAATGTTGTTTGATTTTGCAGTGACTGAAGAAGGCTAAGGACATTCATCTCAAATTCTCTTCCACCTCGACGAACCAGCTTCAACTCAATAGCTTCCGAGGACGGAATCTACATCAGGAAGGGGGCATGTTAACCCTCATGGCACACGGACACCCATCACCTACGATGGACGCGTATTATGTATGATTTAGAGTCAGGTACCGGGCTTGTCGGACCAATAGGGAAAGGTAGAGTGATCGTCGATGAGAGGCTCACTTTAACTTGGACATTCAAGGGATTAGTTGGTTAAGCATGGGCGCCCAAGTGTGAATGGGGTGAGCTCCTATAAAAGCCAACTAAACCTAATTTTTACTCATTCTCTCATTTGTGCAATTGAAGAGTGCTCTTGCTCCATCTTCATCTTCTTCTTCTTCACCTCCTTGTGTGTGTGTGTGAGAGAGAGAGAGAGGGAGAGTGTGTGTGCGATCGAGCATTACGAAGGCACGACGGCGGCGAAGCGGTTGAGCGCGGCAGGACTGCAGCTTCTTCTTCATCGCGGCGAGGAATCCACCACGAAGGCGAGCGTAGAGCGGTGAGTGACACACCCTTTGTTTTCTTGAGCTTGCTAGTTTAGGCTTGTTGTGTGCTTGGAGCCGTTTGTGGCTCGCATACGGTGTATTGGCAAGTCCCTTGCTTCGACAGTGCGGCAAGGAGCGCACAGTATCGCAAAGGATTTAAAACATTGTGCTACATGTTGGAGCTATATATGGCTCACTCTACTGAACTTGGTCTCACCTATATATTTGTATCTTGTCCTCAATATGAATTAGTCTTTGGGAGCGTATATGGTGTGTCTCTTGTCTCGTCTCTCTCTCTTTGTCTCTACATCTCAACATGGTACTAGAGCGGTAACAATCACGCGCCGATTCAATTCATGGTGACACAACAGTATGTGTATGCGATTCACATGTAAGATTCAAAATTGCTACAAATTTTATTTTTGAGCGTTGATTCTTGTTAATTGTGGTTGTTTTGTGTTAAGAAGAATATGATTAGTGTTTTATGTGGTGTTTATTTCTAATCAATCTAATCGTTGATTACGTTTTCTTGCTGATGACACTCCCAACTTCATCTCAATTTTTCTTGCTGTTCTGCTCAAAATTTGGAGAAACAGGAAAAGCACAATGGCATATTTCATCCAAAACTTGTTCGTCTCCTCGAGCTCTTCGATTTTAGTTCTAGGTTTGCGTCAATCGGAGTTCGCAGAAGAAAGTTATGCTGTTTTTACGGCAATTGAGCTTGACGCAGCTTTCTTCGTCCTACTTCTTCGTGAAGCGTCCACGATCGTTTTTCTTATTTTGGCGTTAACTTTTTCCAGAAGATTTATCTTTTTTCTATTCGTATTGTGGCCGTCAATCTTGCGTCTCACGCCACTCTATTTTGAGGACTCGTTTATTATTAACGTCTCCTTTACCCTGCCTTTTTTTTTGGGTGACGTCTCTCACATATTTGGACTTTCCTTGAGCATCCTTCTTACGTTTATCGTTGACAGAACGCAGTACTCATATCTTTCTCATTCTCAATTGCGGCCTTCACCATATATGGTGTGCAGATTTTGCGATCTTATCTTATACGTCTTCTCGCAAAAAGATATGGCTATGAATATTCTCGTCAACGGCTTTTGTTATGGCCAGCATTCTGTTCCTTCTTTCCAAGGTCAAGGATTTCCAAGATGGAAAGCAAAGATGTTGTTAATTCTTGAAGGCAATGAACTCTTCGATGTTGTTCTTGGAAATCATGTTTGTCCGCCTCAGCCTGTTGATACGGATAATGATAACATGCTTATCACTGAAGGACCTATATATGAAGATTGGAATGTTGCCTATACGGATTGGCAACGACGTGATAAAGCAGCTCATCGGTATATTCTTTCTGCTCTGACTGATTCCCTTTTGCTTGATATGTATGAACTACCTACTTCCCACGACGTATGGAAGTACCTTATTGCAAACTTTCAGAAGAAATCTGTTACAAAAATACTTTATTTGAGAGGGTTGCTTAACAAGTTACAATATGAAGTTGGTACTGCCATGACGGGACATATTGAATCTTTCAAATCTATTATTAATCAACTTGTTGCTGCCGATGATCCTGTTCCACAAAAGCAACCGATTACACTTCTCCTTGATACAGTGAAGGACTCTTCTTATGATAACATTGTTACTATTCTCTCTAATAAATATGGTCTTGATTTCGACCAAGCCTGCATGTCTTTAATTGAATACTCTCAACGTCAAGAACGTCGGAATGCTGGTCACGATACAGCTATGATTTCACAAGAGGAGACTGAGTCACAACAGATGGAACGTGCTTTTTATGCTCGAAGGCGTCCATTTCAATGAGGAAACCGCAGAGGTGGCCGTCGCGGTAGTATTTTCTCTCGTCTCAAATTTCCTAATAAGCAATGTTCTTACTGCAACAGAAATGGCCATACTGAAGATGATTGTTGGGCACGTCAATATGATGAAGAACACAATATTACCACAAAACAACCACGTTTATCTAGAGACTCTTCTTCTTCTTCTTCTTGTGAATATTGTGGACGATCTGATCATCCCACTCATATGTGCTATAAGCGTCGATTCGACACAGATCAGAATAGAGCATATGCTACTGAACATCGAAACAACATTGTACCAGAAACAAGCTGCGTCCTATGTTCAGTTGCTCTAGACAGAATACTTCATGTACATGATGGATCACTTTTTATTGTCGATTCTGGTGCTACAGGAAATATGACATATCAGTCTAAGTGGCTCCATAACTATCATCCACTGCCAGTTCAACGTGTTGTTTATCTTGCTGATGATGCGAGGAGTATTACATGTACCAGATCTTCAATGTAATCTTCTTTCAGTTGCTAGACTTGTTGATCTTGGTCTATTTGTTGGATTTGATCATACCAAATGATGAATTGAGAAAGATGGACAGACTATAGCCACTTCTCCTCGAAACGGTAATTTGTTTGAACTCTCTCTCAACGATGCTATAGCAAATATTGTCACTGCTCCAGGTGATCATGATTGCAAAGTATGGCATCACCGTTTTGTTCATGCTGATTTCTCAAAACTCCTTGATCTTCAATGTCGTGATCTTGTTCATGGCATGGATCTTAAAGCCCATCCCCATATGGGAATTTGTGAATTTTGTGCTCTTGGGAAACACAATCGTAAACCCTTTCCTCTTTCAAATACAACTCATTCTCATGACATATTGGATCTTGTTCATACTGATATATGTGGACCTCTACCTTGTTCGAGATCACAATATCGCTACTTCATTACTTTCATTGATGATTTCTCAAGGTATACGACTGTATTTCTACTTAGACAAAAATCTGAAGCCTTATCTGTTTTCAAACAATTCCACAAGGCTGCGGAACTTCAAACTGGTTGTCGCCTTAAGAAGCTTCGTAGTGACAATGGAGGCGAATATGTTTCTCGAGAGTTTGTGAGTTACTGTGTTGAGAGTGGAATTCATCATGAACACACTATTCCATATTCACCTCAACAGAACGGTGTTGCTGAACGAAAGAGTCACACTATTCTCATTTTGGCTTATCTCGTCTTTTCTGGGCTGAAGCTACTTTGACAACAATATTTATTCAGAATCATCTTCGTACTACTGCACCCTCTAGTAAGATACCCATCACAGCATGGACATGTGACATTCCTTCTGTATCTCATTTTCGAACCTTTGGATGTATTGCTTATATTCATGTTCCCAAAGAAACACGAACAAAGCTTGATGCTCCTGGTCTTAAAGTTATTTTTATTGGATATTCTGACACCTCCAAAGGCTACAAATTCTATGACCCCTTCCTCCAAGAAAGTAATTGTGAATCGTGATGCTACTTTTAATGAACAGCTTATGGGAGGCTCATGGTCCATGGATGATTCTGATGATACTAAATCATTGCTTCAGGCTTTTCCATTTCTTTCAGAAGATGAAACTCTTCCTATAGAGAAACTTTTCTCTTCACAACCATCCATTCCAAATGTTGCCAATGATGATATTGATATTTTTGTTGATCTGCCTATTGATTTTGAACATGGCTCATGTCATGTTTATGATGACGATATTGTTGATAATTCTTTTTCTACTTCTGAATATCCCGTTACTTATGATGAAGCTATCTCATCACCACAAAAGGATCAATGGCAAGAGGCTATGGAAGCAGAGTACGATTCTCTTATCTCTAAAGGTACATGGATACTAATTGAATTACCTCCTGGTCGTACAACTATTAAATGTAAGTGGGTGTATAAGACAAAAGTAAAAGCAGATGGATCTTTTGACAAGTTGAAGGCGCGTTTAGTTGCAAAAGGTTACTCCAAAGTAGCTGGTGTTAATTATCAAGAGACTTTTTCACTAGTTGTTCGCATTACAAGTGTTCGAGTTTTATTGGCATTTGCTGGTTAATTTGATTTAGAAGCTCATCAAATGGATGTGCAAACTGCTTTTCTTAATGGTGACTTGGAAGAGGAAATTTATATGAAACAACCAGAAGGGTTTGTTATCCCAGGTAAAGAAGACCTTGTTGCTCACCTCCATAAGGCACTATATGGTCTCAAACAAGCTTCGCGAGCCTGGTATACAAAATTTGATGTTTTTCTCACCTCTAAAGGATTCATCTCTTGCTCGTCAGACCCCAACTTATACATAAAACTCCAAGGTAGCAGTTTTGTGATTCTTACTCTATATGTGGATGATAGGATCCTTGTTTCCAATGATTTGGGATTTCTTCAGCAAGTAAAAAAGTTATTGTCTTCTGCATTTGATATGGTGGATCTTGGAGAGATTCACTCTTGTCTTGGCATTCAAATCCAACGGAACGGTACAAAAGGTATTTTATTCCTTTGACAGTCAAAGTTTATTGCAGATACTATTCAAAAATTTGGTATGGAATCTGCACATTCAGCCAACACACCTTGTCTTGCGAGCTCTACGAAGAACACTTTTGACAATGGCAGTCAACTTGTCACAAATCAACCTTATGCTAACTTGATTGGATGTCTTCAGTTTGTTGGCATGAACACTCGTCCTGATATTCTGTTTGCTGCTAATTATCTTGGACAACATCTTGCATGTCCTTCTCTTAAGCATTGGTCTGTTGCAAAGCGTGTATTGAAATACTTGAAAGGCACTACAGATTTTGGTTTAGTCTATCGACGACAACTCACATCGGATTCTATGCAATCTCTTTCTCTTATGGGTTACACAGATGCAGACTGGGCAAGCTCACATTTATCTATGCGATCTACTAGTGGAAATTTCTTCTTTATAAATGGTTGTCTTGTTTCTTGGACCAGCAAGAAACAATGTTGTGTTGCAGTTTCTACGACTGAGTCAGAATATGTTGCGGCATCACTTGCAGCTCGTGAGTTGATTTGGCTTGGAAAAATGCTGGTTGATATTGGTCACTCTCCTCTTTCTAGAACACCCTTGCGGTGTGACAACCAAAGTGCTATTAGTCTTGCAAAAGACTATGTTCAACATAATAAGTCAAAGCACATTTCTATCCATTATCATTATGTCAGGTATGAAGTACGCAAAGGAACCATTATGGTTGAACACTGTCCAAGTGACCAGATGATTGCAGAAATTTTGACCAAAGGCCTCAATGAGTCATGTTTCATCCTCTTGCGTTCGAAGCTTGGAGTTGCTTCGGCCTCACTCTTTCTAGATTAGCTTCTTTGCTACTGTAATAGCTTTGTACATATGACATTGTAATCTTTTAGGTACCATGCACTATGCACACTCCAAATTGGAACATTGTGATATCTAAGTCACTTGAATATTTGTACATAGATGCACAATTCACTTTCACATCATCACTACTGGTTCATATTTTCACATTGTATAGGGGCTTGGGTTTTTCCCTTGAACTCCCCAAGGATTTTTTCATCCAAAGCTAGAGACCTTTGTTTGAGTGGGGGTGTTGGAGCTATATATGGCTCACTCTACTGAATTTGGTCTCACCTATATATTTGTATGTTGTCCTCAATATGAATCAGTCTTTGGGAGCGTATATGGTGTGTCTCTTGTCTCGTCTCTCTCTCTTTCTCTCTACATCTCAACACTACATACTGAAAAAAGATCATGCAAATCTCTGAAAATAGTGTGATGGAATCCATTGAAGATATAAGAGTTATATAAACCTAAGTCTTATGATCACTTTATGAATCTTGATTGTGGTTGTCTCCAACATATTTCATAGTTGTGTTCCAAATTCTTTCTGCCTTAATTAGTGTTGTTACCATCGTAAATTTGTACCATTCATCAATATCTAGTCACATTGTAATCGCCGATGGGGCATATCGCCAATGTAATTTTGAGGTGGGGGAGCTCTGTTGTGGAGGTGTCAGATGCAGCAGTCGAGGGGAAAAGAGGGAGAAATGAAATGAAATAGAATGTTGTATTAAACGCCTTCAAAGGCCAAAATTATATTGTGAGTCAAAATTGATGCAATCACTGTGAACTAAGATCTGTGTACTAAAAATGAGGTAAAATGAAAGACTAAAATTAAAACCCTAAAAGCATCATTCCAAAAATTGTCAACATCATTGTCGATTTTTGTGGTTGTCCAATAGCAGGCGTTTATCTGAGAAAGCTTCCTCAATGTCCGTCGTGATAGGGAATCATAGTGGGAGTCCGACGAGAGATAAAGAAATGAAATGAAATGTTGTATTAAATGTCTTCAAAAGGCCAAAATTAAAGATAGACCAAGTTGATACAATCCATGTAAATTTAACAATCTAATCCAATGCCTGGGTACATATGAAAATGAAGTAAAGGAAATAAAAAATAAAGAAAAGGTGTCGTCAGCATCGTCAATACCCGCCTCTGTAAGTAGGCGTACTGGGAGGGGGGGGAGAGAGAGAGAGAGAGAGAGAGAGAAAGGGCTGATGGTGCCCACAAATAGGGCTGGTTGTTGTCCATGGCGAGATCACCCAAAGCTGAGGATGGGGTAGCCATCTGCAGGGAGCTAGTGGAGGCTGGTGATCTGCATGAGAGGTTGGAGCTTGTGGAATCCACCAAGGAGTATGATGCCGATTGTAGTGAGTTGGTGGGCTGCTGCAACTTACGAGTTGAAGAGGACATACTGGCCAAAATCGAGACCAAGTCCACAGGGCGCGCCAATGATGGGGGCAACAAGCTCCTGAGATTTATTGAGATGGGTTTCATCGTCTTCAACCCGACTTTGTCAGGGTCTTAGAAGAGGCTTCAGAGGAGTCGCTACAAATAGGTGCTGTGTTGGACATGGCCGGCAATGCTAGGTGTCTCCCCACTCCCGCGAGCATCATGGTCAGGATGTCAGATGCCATCTCTCGGGTGGGTGCACTTTGAGCTTCCTTGGGACGGAGGGGAGAGAGAGAGAGAAAGAGAGTTGGTAGCGGCTCTGAGAGATAGAAAAAAAGGAGAGATGTGCACTAGATGGGTGCATGTACAGAAAAGAAGAGAGACAAAGGGATGCAAGTCATAGCCGCAGAAGTGGCATCGTAGGAGGAGGACGAACCATGGCATTGCCAGCAACAATAGACTCCATGGTTTGCAGGTCGGATGTGGAAGGGGTAGCTGCATGCTATGAGTGGCGCTAGTGTGCACCCTGTGGGTAGGTATTGTGCAACGTGAGGTGCTTGGATTACTGGTTGGCATAAAAAAAACAAAAAAAACAAAAACAAAAAACGCTGAGTTCAACTCCAGTCGACTGTTGCAGGCAATCAGGGAGAGAGAGAATGAGAGAAAGTGTCACCACTTCTACATGACAGTGGTTGGGGTTTGTGTGGCCGGGGGACGCCATGCAGACCACGAACAAAAAAGTGGCCGATATTGAAGTTTGGCTGCGTGTGAAGTTTGGCAGCGGTTGGCTACATGTTAGAATGCCCGGGCCAGTTTGCATGTCGGATTGTAGTGTGTGAACCAGCGCGCAGAGCGAGAAGGGTGTGGGGTTGAGAACTGCGAGAAAACGACAGAGCTGCGGGAGAGAGAGATTGATGTAGTCCAACTGTAGAAATAACCGGTCGAAGACGACTTGTGTGGGTGTGTAGTTGCCTATTTGTGACGAAGGAGAGGGAGTGCATAGGATTGTTTGTGGGTGTGGTTTGCCAGTTTTCGGCCACCACTTGTGCATGATATGCAGTTTTGGTTGGTGGGAGAGAGTTGCAGAGCGAGTGGCATGGTGGGTGCCATTTTTTTTTTGACGTCGCAACAGCCACCGTTGTCTGATGCCCATTGCAAGTTGCTACTTCGGTAACTCTACCACCACTGATGCTGCGACAGAAATTGGTGTCGTCGAGCACTGATTCGGTTGCTAATGACGCAGTTGTCCAAGAATCCAATTTTGTTTTGTTTTTGTTTTTTTCTGGGCAGTTGTCCGATGACAATAGCAATGGATCATCATTTGGTTTTTGTAGTATGTATATTTGTCTTAGGATGGTTTCCCCTAGCCATCAGTCGCGATGGATCATCCTCAAAGGAGAGGTCTCGAGTTGGAGGTTCGTTGAGTATTTTTTTTTATGGGAGGACTCCTCATATATTAAAAACAAAACTTGTCTTTGCTCTTCTCCTCATGATTCACCATAGTGTAGTAGATCTTGTGTCTAGCTTCTTACAAGATCAAAGCCTCCTTGGCTAGATCTTTGAGATCTCTTGAAAATTTTCCTATATTGACGTAACTCTTTTTCTACTACTCCTCGGATTGACTGCTTGAAAGCTAGGTTTGCTACAAAATCAATCACTACTTCTTCTATTATTCATATTCTTAGTTGTATCTAACCTCTCTTGCATCATGAACAAGCAATATTGATATTTACTAAGTGCTAAATGAGATATTAACAATATTTAGGTCTTCACTTAAATAAAACAATCTCTGATAAATTCCCAAGGCCATAATCATCTTATGAATCCACACAAATTTCTACCATCTGATTTAACTTAGGGACATTTATGACCAAAAAAGAGAAAATACTTAGCTGTTAAT
>NC_140953.1:75106509-75146440 GCF_014529385.1 Adiantum capillus-veneris | reverse complement strand
GACTAGTAACTCCGTAATGTCCCAAAACCTTAAGAATAAATCTTCAAATACTGAAATCCGAGTTTCGAGCAGAAAGTTATGATAATTTTACCTTTTACTGAGTTATAGTTTTTTACTGTATGTGCGATGCGCAAAGCCACGAGGCAAAAGATGCTCTATTTTTGTGAAGAAAAAGCAACCACGCTCTGAGACCAAGTTGAGAAGATAGAGAAAGAGAAGAAGAGGGAGATGATAGGCAGAGAATACAACCCGAAAGTGTGTAGAGTATGCACAAAAGATGGTATATATATAGAGGGGACCTACGGCTATATATAGAGTAGATTCACATATAGGTTCAACACCATTAAATCTAGCACTCATATATGAAATTATGTGCTTGTAGAAAAATTTGAATTGAATGATTGCAATCCTACTATACTAGTACGCCATGCACGCATATCAAAAACATAGAGTGATAAGTCCTTGGTTGGGATAAGCCCTTGGCTGCAATGAAGGTCTCAAAAGTGTGAACAATGCCATACGTGCTTGCTATATTGTACCTGCATGGATACATCATAGTTTTTTTGTTGAAAAATGTAAACTAAGAGTGTATGTCTATTTATTGTCAGTTTTCCAAACTTTTGTGCCGTTATCATTGATCCCAAGTCAAATTGAAATGACATAAAATTCCGGGTATTTGGGCTTCTAGGTTTGCTCATGATCACGGCATGTGATGCGTACACTGTCATGACCGAGCTGAGCAAGTTTCGGTTGAGTGTTGAAGTTAGGGCTTCCGGATCTGCTCCAGGACATGAGTGGGTTGCATCACGCCTCCTTAAAACCTCCAGCAATCGTCTGCGGATTCTTGAGGTGCAGCAGGCTACTTCAAGAATCGTCTACTTCAAATCGCCTTTACACAGGTCCTTCATCTGCTTTTTACTATGGCCTTTTCTACTCTACCTTTGGCTTTTCGGGTTGACCCTAGAGAAGAAGCACAAAGTCTAGTGCATGATAGGTTAGATCAGACACCCACTTTTGATGCTCCTGTTTTGACTGACATACTTAAATAATTGGTGACCAATGACCCCCTAGTTAAAGGGGAACATCAGGTATCTTTAGACATTGAGCTGGTGTGGCAGGAGATTTATGTTTTCAAATCTTGAGTTGTGGTAGGTATTGTTCTTCAATGGTAATCTTCCCCTGATTAATGACATTGCACAGGAAATTGATAAGGGATTTGGTAATCATGTTATTGACAACTGGACAAGGCATGTTTGAAGTTATGTTTCTGAAGCCACACGATCAGTTTGCCTTTATGTCTCAACCTATTGTTATTCTATTTGGTCAAGTCGTTCATGTATTTGAATGGAAACCCATCGAAATGATTTCCCTTCTCTCACAATGCCTATGTGGGTGGAGTATATTGATTTACCATCATTCCCATGGCCCTGTATTAAGGAAATCATTGGTACATTAGGCTAGGTGCTCTATGCACCTACCATCAATTCTCCCAATAGGAATAAAGCTTGCTTGTTATGGAATACTCAAAACCCGTTCCCCCAAACCATTCTCTCTCTTCTCTCTCTCTCTCTCTCTCTCTCTCTCTCTCTCTCTCTCTCTCTCTCTCTCTCTCTCTCTCTCTCTCTCTCTCTCTCTCTCTCTCCCTCAAGTCCTATATTACAGTTTGTTACATGTTTACATCATGATGAGGAATTCTATTGTCTTATTCTGTTGAGGAACTGACAGTGCTAGACAGTCCTCTAACAATTTATCTCAAATCATAGACTAAGGCAGTGTGAAACTGTGAAAGGTTTGTCTATCTTGAACAAAACCGAGTTCTAGAATTCCACAAAAATGATAACACCCAAAGTCTTAGAGAAGCAATATATAAGTCTAAACGTGTAGAACCCGTTTGAATTGCTCCAAAAAGGAATTTATATTTGGAAACATAGTCTTCCTATGCATCATACAAATATATCCACCAAGCATATATTGTAGGGAAGTTCCAAAATATGAGTTTCGTTGTCTCAAGATGACCACATCTGGGGAATTTTCCATCAGACGTTCTCTTTTTGGCTAACAATTCACCTATGGGAAGAGCTCTGTCAGGTTTCTCCACCATACATCGGAAAGCTTCTTCAACCACCAACTTTGATCTAGATTGAACTCGCAAATCTTGTTGCATCTGTTCTCTATATAAGGCTAAGGGATCAAGTGTACATATAAACTTTTGGTTGAGGAGGTCCATCAATTTGTTGAAGTCTCTGGCAATGCTCAATCTTTAAATCTTTGATTAAATCTTGATTGCAACAAGGAGCTTTCTGCTACAGTCGGAGGCGCGAAGAGCCTTGCAAAATACCCGGAATAGCATACTACAAACCATAGAACAGACTAATCGACATACCTGGCAGCCACATAGACGCATAATCGCAAGATACACGAACACAGAGAGATAGAGAGCGGGAGAGTTAAAGAACGCGTGTAGGCACACCTCTTACAAGCGTGACCATTTCCCTCTTGCAAGTATTTCATTTATAGATTTCTTGAATGGTCAAATTGAGTACAGACTAGCTGGCCAGTCATAAATGGCCAAAGCTCATAAAAGAGCACTTGAATAAAATGTACATAAAATATAATATTCTTTTGCAGTAGCCTAGCTTGGTCAAGCCTTTTCCACCTGTCAGCTGCAATAAATAATAAAATATCAATTCCATAACATACCTCTCCGTTGGAAAGCAACTGTCCTCAGTTGCAAAGATAAGAGTCTACAAACAATACTTGTCAAAAATAGTGATTAAAAATCTGTATGAAAACTATCACATAGTAAAAGAAAAATTCATAAAATTAGACAACATTGCTTATGCCTGCTGTCATCCACATACTACGTATTCTAGTATCCCATATCACTAGAATAAGGAGTGTGTGTCATACCCTGAATCAGGATATCATTGATCACACTCATCATTCAATAATCAATTCTTATCAATCTCAAGTCCAATTCCATAGATACTATCGCGACAGAAAAGCATCATATACCAATTTCAAATCCAAATCCAAATATCTGCCAACATATATTCATTAATCCAAATCCAAATATCCTTCATTATGTATACCCGGGTAACAAAATCATACCAGTTACAGTGGTGGCCAGCCACTGCAACATGATTTTGTGATCGATGTTGCCTCATCCGGCGAGTCTACACCAATAAAATGTGCTGCCTAAATCGGCGGATTTGCATTGGATATTGTTTGAAAATCATAGATCTGAACTTTATTAATGTGCTGCCTAAATCGGAGGATCTGCACCAAGATGAGTATCTACACATTGCCTAGATCGGCGAATCTATGTGTGCGTGACCAATGGACTAGGCAAGACATAAAGGAAAAAAAAAATAAAAAATATTTACTATGTTGTTGACATCACAATGCAGTATATCAAAGCACTTACAAATTGTTGCACTATCCTAGAGCACGGTAGCTCACATGAGTAGCTGCATAGCTTACAGACAAATCTTCCTTCAATACAATTAGAGGGCATGACCTTAGCAGTGTACGAGTATTCTGCTTAGAACATAATGCAAAGAAATGAGATATGAAAAGAGGAGTACGTATGCGAGGTACACACTAGGAGGGTTTGGAATGGGTGTCCTTGAGTATGCGTGTCTGGAGAGCCATGTTGTCTCTTTGAATGGTATCAGGAAACACGGCTAGGAGTTTGGCACAATCTTGTATGACAGAGGCAGTATAGTCAACCACTAAGGAATAAGGTTTAGATATTTGGTTGATAACAAGGGAGAAGGGTATCATAAAAGTGAATAAAATATGATTAGGAGATTAGTATGGAAGCTGTAAAAATGAGTTTGCAAAATAAAGTAAAGAGATGACTTATCTGACGTCCTCGCATTATGGTCTGCATAGTTTTTTTTTTTTGAATCCTTAACTGAGTTAGAGAAATGTAACAAAAGCAGATGAAGATCATGATAAAAATCATTTAATTAAGGTCAAATAAGACAGATACTTTAATTTCCTTTAAATTGTGGTAAACCAAATAAAGGTCATGGTGTTGAGCAGTGCTATTGTACAGCAACTAGTAAAAGATAACAATGTGCAATTCGAAGAGGAGGAAACCTAGAAAATCTTCAAAATTTTAAAAGTGTTGATCGATACAATGAATTGAAAAAAGAGCATGCCATATAGCCTAGTCGGAATTAAAGTTGCAAAAAGTGGTCACCGAGCAAGCTTGCAGTAGGAGTATGAGCATAGAACATTTTGTACCAGCTTGTGCTAGTTAAAACATTAACCAACTGAAAATAAAATTCTAGCAACTGCATTGCTAGGTATCTGTTAACCCTCATGGCACACGGACACCCATCACCTACGATGGACGCGTATTATGTATGATTTAGAGTCAGGTACCGGGCTTGTCGGACCAATAGGGAAAGGTAGAGTGATCGTCGATGAGAGGCGCACTTTAACTTGGACATTCAAGGGATTAGTTGGTTAAGCATGGGCGCCCAAGTGTGAATGGGGTGAGCTCCTATAAAAGCCAACTAAACCTAATTTTTACTCATTCTCTCATTTGTGCAATTGAAGAGTGCTCTTGCTCCATCTCCATCTTCTTCTTCTTCACCTCCTTGTGTGTGTGTGTGAGAGAGAGAGAGAGGGAGAGTGTGTGTGCGATCGAGCATTACGAAGGCACGACGGCGGCGAAGCGGTTGAGCGCGGCAGGGCTGCAGCTTCTTCTTCATCGCGGCGAGGAATCCACCACGAAGGCGAGCGTAGAGCGGTGAGTGACACACCCTTTGTTTTCTTGAGCTTGCTAGTTTAGGCTTGTTGTGTGCTTGGAGCCGTTTGTGGCTCGCATACGGTGTATTGGCAAGTCCCTTGCTTCGACAGTGCGGCAAGGAGCGCACATTTTTGGCGCCGTTGCCGGGGATATGCCTTACACTAAGCTCGGTTAGCACTTTACGCTTCCTTGTGGTGCAATTTCTATCATAGGAAAGGCAGGGAAGGAGTGTGTGGAAGATTTCTGTTTTTTGCGTTTTCTGCAATTGCTGTCAAGTTTCAATTTCTGCTATTGTCTGCGTTTTTTCAATTTCTGCATTTTCTAGTTCGGCGTTTTCAATTTCTGCAATTTTCTGCATTTCTGTCAGTTTGCTGCAATTTCTGCGTTTTTTCTGCATTTTCTGCATTTTCTGCATTTTCTGCATTTCTGCGTTTTTTCAATTTCTGTATTTTCTGCATCAACATAAAAAAATAAAAAAATAAAAAGTTTTTTGAAGAAAAAAATTAAAAACGCGAGCGAGCGGGCGGCGAAATTTTTTCGAAAATAAAAAACGTGTCTCTTAAAACGGACGGGTTGGTTTGTATAAAAGATAGATCGGGATCGGGATCATTTTCCCAAGCCCAAGCCCAAGCCCAAGCCCAGGCCCAGGCCTCAGTCCTCAGTCTTATGATATATACTAGACTCACTCTTATATATATACCCTACTCCCTCAAGAGAGAATGAGAGCATGTGGGACAAGTCCTCCACTCTCCTCCTTTCTCTTCCCACTTGCACCCTTAGACTTTCTAGTTTGGGCCTAGTTCCCTACTAGAAATTGACAGTTTTAGGGATTCCGAGGGCATAGAGTGACCAAACGGAGGGCTGTAAAGCACGGCACGACCCTCTGACCGATACGCTCGTTTCGAGCTATCACACGGCCCATTCCACGACACGCTCTAAAAAATCTAGCAAAAAAAAAACAAAAAACACGCTAAAAACTAGTCACAAGGCCTCCTAGAGCAGCTTTTTGACACCTTAGGGTATCAAAAGCACATGCACTTACGCTCTGGGCGGGTGCTAGAACACGAGCATATTGAGGGTGCCTCTGTTCATACGGACACCCATTACCCATCCACGATAAGCTCTAGACCCTCAGCGGGGACACAAGGTAGCACCACCCAAGACCCTAAAATAGCCGCTAGTGATTCCTCCTCCGACTCAGAAATCATGGAAGCATACCCTACCCAAAACACTGAGAGAGAAGGCCATGCACCTCCCGAAGCTCCACAGCCTAGTACTAGTATGTTTAGCCGTTTCATGGAAACATTAGGTAGAGCTACTCGCTCGGAACCTGATGCAAATGAAGCACACGAAGAGGATGGGTTGGACTCTGACACACCTCTACGATACCCCATTGAGTTAAATAGTGCCTATGAAAAAGTGCTATATAACGCCTTATTGGACACGGGTGCTAAATACAATCTGTTATCCTATGGGGTGTGGTGTCAGTTAGGGAAGCCACCTCTATCTGAGAGTATTATCCAAGTCAAGGGTGTCAACAAGAAAAAAACTGCGGTTTTTGGAATCTGGCACACTTCTGTCAGTTATGACAATGGGGTGGTAGCTCAAGACTTTTTGGTCATGCCTACTGGAACTATGGAGGGTAATATAAACCTAGGCCGCACGTGGATGATAGCCACCAAATGCACTATTGATTGGGGGACTGGGGGTGTTACAACGCAAAAACCAACTCTTAGCCCTACCACTCAAGCCATAGTCCCTGAGATATTGCCCAAGGAAATAAAACCCAAGACATTGCATGTCCAGGAGGTTGAACCATACGTCCCCATAGCCCAACTCTCTAGAGCTTCAACTAATGTAGTTGAAAGAAAGCTTGAGACACACAAGAACCATCCTAATATAACAGAGAAAACATACAAGTGGGTCCCTAAAGCTTCTTTAGCGACCATAGCTAGTGCTAAAAAACAGAAGCCTTGTAAGAAATGTACCACTCGCTCCAAGAAAAGTAAGAAAATGCTGCGTTGGATTCCTAAACGACTATTGGAAGCCCAAGGATACTATGAAGGAAATGATCAAATCTGGGTGCCCAAACGTAAAGTGTACTCTTACCTGTCACCTGGCCCATGTAAACCCAATCCTGTGGCTCCAAAACAAATTGAAAATCGCGGAAAGGAAAAAATCATGGAATGTTACACACCCGTTCTAGAGCTAGTTTGGGTACCAAAGAAAGAACGATTTGTTCCACCTAGCTCAGGAACAGGGAAATCAAATGAAGCTTCTTGCTCTTCATGTAGTTCCTCTACGCAAATAGAAGCTTCGACACAACCTCCACCTACCACTGTACATATCCATCCAAGCACGAAAGAGTTTGCACCTTCCGGGGTAAGTTCACCACCTACAACAACGTTGCAAATAAAATCCTGGGAGAGTACCTTACCACCCTTGCAACTTGACGAGGCACCTAGGGTAATAGAAAACTACTGGCAAAAATCCTCACCTATTACCAACTGGAACAATTGGTTTCAAAGGGTGACAAGCTCATTTCAAACGGTATGATCTACCCAAGGAAGGGGGGAGTGTTTGCTGACAGTCATCATTCATTTGTTTCCCTCTCAACCTTTTTCCCTGACCTCTCAATCTCCGATCTTAGGGAATGTATATATATAGCCTTATACTCGCAAAAAAACAAAAATAGTAAAGAGCAAGAGCGCCTAGCAATGAGAGAGCACCCTATCAGATCTTACATATAAGTCCAAATTCACCGTGTCAAGTCAAGCAACACACAAAAACAACTCTTATGTTTTAAAGGCCTAACCAAATCTATCTGTCTTGTCAGAAATGGCTACTTCACCAGAGGCATGCACTTCTATTTTTGATGAAAGGTACCCCTTGTCTTTTCAACAAGTGTTCTACGTATGCTACCCTATACTTTCTTGCGAATGGGATTTGATAGAGAGCCTTGCATGTGAGAGAAATTTTGAGGAGTTAGAATGGCTGATACGTCTATGGCTAACTAGTGATCCCTACCCAGTGGCGAATGTGTCTCCAATGGCACATGCTTATTCTTTTGCACAAGATGAGTATCCACGCATCACGAGGTTCTTGATTAGCATGCTTGCACAAGAGGATGATGAAGAGGAACTAATAGAGACCGAGGAAGACTATGGCCTCACGGACAACGATTTTATTTATCTAGATGATGAGGATAGAGGCCTAGCCTTAGGGTGGCCACTCGGTTTATATAATATCCTCTTTCCTTGATTCTAAAAGGGGTGACAGATAGGTAGGTTAGGGGTCTAGATTGTGTTTTGAGTTTGTTTTTTAGGAGTTTTAATTTTTCCCACTGATGTGCCTCCTGGAGGTATTCCTTTTGTTTCCTAGTGTGTACAGGAGCGTGTTGCTATTGATAGGATTTGGACCTTCATGGAACCTTTCTCTCGTTCACACTTCATATCAAGCGCGACCATCAACACAAACAGGTGTTTCTTGTCCATTAGCATTGCCCTTATCTTTTTTGCATCCATGTTTGTCTGCTTTGATTGTGATTGGTAGCATAATATTCAGCGCATTTGCTTAGTATCAAACATTTAATTCAATGTAATGTTTTGTCATAATCACTTGTCTAGGTTTAAAAATCAAGCAGTCGGACTAAGCTACTTTGACCAAGCTAGGTGTTAGAGATCTTCTCTTAATACCATGGGGAATGCCTTCCTAATAAGCAATGGTTACTTAGGTTCTTAATCCGATTTAGGCAGCATTGTATGAAATGTACTAGGGCTTTCTAGTGGGCTTAACCCTAGCGACCTTTAGCTTAAGTATTATAAAGGGAGTTTACTAATGTGATGAGCCTAGGGAGTGTAACAGTGCTATATGACCCCCCAAAGTTACAAAATTTAAATGCTGAAAATGAACAAACAAAAAATCAAAGTGCCACAATGTAAAATTTTATGCTGGAAGAGAAATCTCAGCTTGATTTGGTACTTCACTCACATGTATTGCCTATGGTACTAGAGCCCTAGAGGTTCCCAGTGTGGGCGCTTTTCCTTGAGAAGCAAAAAACCCAAGGCATACAAAATAAGCACACACATCATAATTGAATCACTGTGAAAAGACCTTGGGGGGTCAAAGAAAAAGTAATCAGTCAGGCGATGATTTCATGAGAAATTCCTTTTATGGTAGCTTAACTACAAGGTTTTCTAGATATAGCCTCTAGTCAGCCCTTGAACATGAATACTTGGCTCTCGCGATTAAACAACTTAATTGACCACAGAAAATTAAGAAGCTTACCCATGGTATTAATATTCGATCTCTAGTGCCTTTCGACCGTCAAATTAGCGACCCCAGACTTGTTTAATTTTCTACCTTTACATCTGTTTATGCATTTGATTACATTGCAATTTAATGTTCATTGCTAACAAATTGTTTGAAATTCTTTTACCAATCAATTTTTCTACCTAAAACTGCATATGCTTTTTAAGAGAATGCAATTACTGTGCCAATGTTGTTTGATTTTGCAGTGACTGAAGAAGGCTAAGGACATTCATCTCAAATTCTCTTCCACCTCGACGAACCAGCTTCAACTCAATAGCTTCCGAGGACGGAATCTACATCAGGAAGGGGGCATGTTAACCCTCATGGCACACGGACACCCATCACCTACGATGGACGCGTATTATGTATGATTTAGAGTCAGGTACCGGGCTTGTCGGACCAATAGGGAAAGGTAGAGTGATCGTCGATGAGAGGCTCACTTTAACTTGGACATTCAAGGGATTAGTTGGTTAAGCATGGGCGCCCAAGTGTGAATGGGGTGAGCTCCTATAAAAGCCAACTAAACCTAATTTTTACTCATTCTCTCATTTGTGCAATTGAAGAGTGCTCTTGCTCCATCTTCATCTTCTTCTTCTTCACCTCCTTGTGTGTGTGTGTGAGAGAGAGAGAGAGGGAGAGTGTGTGTGCGATCGAGCATTACGAAGGCACGACGGCGGCGAAGCGGTTGAGCGCGGCAGGACTGCAGCTTCTTCTTCATCGCGGCGAGGAATCCACCACGAAGGCGAGCGTAGAGCGGTGAGTGACACACCCTTTGTTTTCTTGAGCTTGCTAGTTTAGGCTTGTTGTGTGCTTGGAGCCGTTTGTGGCTCGCATACGGTGTATTGGCAAGTCCCTTGCTTCGACAGTGCGGCAAGGAGCGCACAGTATCGCAAAGGATTTAAAACATTGTGCTACATGTTGGAGCTATATATGGCTCACTCTACTGAACTTGGTCTCACCTATATATTTGTATCTTGTCCTCAATATGAATTAGTCTTTGGGAGCGTATATGGTGTGTCTCTTGTCTCGTCTCTCTCTCTTTGTCTCTACATCTCAACATGGTACTAGAGCGGTAACAATCACGCGCCGATTCAATTCATGGTGACACAACAGTATGTGTATGCGATTCACATGTAAGATTCAAAATTGCTACAAATTTTATTTTTGAGCGTTGATTCTTGTTAATTGTGGTTGTTTTGTGTTAAGAAGAATATGATTAGTGTTTTATGTGGTGTTTATTTCTAATCAATCTAATCGTTGATTACGTTTTCTTGCTGATGACACTCCCAACTTCATCTCAATTTTTCTTGCTGTTCTGCTCAAAATTTGGAGAAACAGGAAAAGCACAATGGCATATTTCATCCAAAACTTGTTCGTCTCCTCGAGCTCTTCGATTTTAGTTCTAGGTTTGCGTCAATCGGAGTTCGCAGAAGAAAGTTATGCTGTTTTTACGGCAATTGAGCTTGACGCAGCTTTCTTCGTCCTACTTCTTCGTGAAGCGTCCACGATCGTTTTTCTTATTTTGGCGTTAACTTTTTCCAGAAGATTTATCTTTTTTCTATTCGTATTGTGGCCGTCAATCTTGCGTCTCACGCCACTCTATTTTGAGGACTCGTTTATTATTAACGTCTCCTTTACCCTGCCTTTTTTTTTGGGTGACGTCTCTCACATATTTGGACTTTCCTTGAGCATCCTTCTTACGTTTATCGTTGACAGAACGCAGTACTCATATCTTTCTCATTCTCAATTGCGGCCTTCACCATATATGGTGTGCAGATTTTGCGATCTTATCTTATACGTCTTCTCGCAAAAAGATATGGCTATGAATATTCTCGTCAACGGCTTTTGTTATGGCCAGCATTCTGTTCCTTCTTTCCAAGGTCAAGGATTTCCAAGATGGAAAGCAAAGATGTTGTTAATTCTTGAAGGCAATGAACTCTTCGATGTTGTTCTTGGAAATCATGTTTGTCCGCCTCAGCCTGTTGATACGGATAATGATAACATGCTTATCACTGAAGGACCTATATATGAAGATTGGAATGTTGCCTATACGGATTGGCAACGACGTGATAAAGCAGCTCATCGGTATATTCTTTCTGCTCTGACTGATTCCCTTTTGCTTGATATGTATGAACTACCTACTTCCCACGACGTATGGAAGTACCTTATTGCAAACTTTCAGAAGAAATCTGTTACAAAAATACTTTATTTGAGAGGGTTGCTTAACAAGTTACAATATGAAGTTGGTACTGCCATGACGGGACATATTGAATCTTTCAAATCTATTATTAATCAACTTGTTGCTGCCGATGATCCTGTTCCACAAAAGCAACCGATTACACTTCTCCTTGATACAGTGAAGGACTCTTCTTATGATAACATTGTTACTATTCTCTCTAATAAATATGGTCTTGATTTCGACCAAGCCTGCATGTCTTTAATTGAATACTCTCAACGTCAAGAACGTCGGAATGCTGGTCACGATACAGCTATGATTTCACAAGAGGAGACTGAGTCACAACAGATGGAACGTGCTTTTTATGCTCGAAGGCGTCCATTTCAATGAGGAAACCGCAGAGGTGGCCGTCGCGGTAGTATTTTCTCTCGTCTCAAATTTCCTAATAAGCAATGTTCTTACTGCAACAGAAATGGCCATACTGAAGATGATTGTTGGGCACGTCAATATGATGAAGAACACAATATTACCACAAAACAACCACGTTTATCTAGAGACTCTTCTTCTTCTTCTTCTTGTGAATATTGTGGACGATCTGATCATCCCACTCATATGTGCTATAAGCGTCGATTCGACACAGATCAGAATAGAGCATATGCTACTGAACATCGAAACAACATTGTACCAGAAACAAGCTGCGTCCTATGTTCAGTTGCTCTAGACAGAATACTTCATGTACATGATGGATCACTTTTTATTGTCGATTCTGGTGCTACAGGAAATATGACATATCAGTCTAAGTGGCTCCATAACTATCATCCACTGCCAGTTCAACGTGTTGTTTATCTTGCTGATGATGCGAGGAGTATTACATGTACCAGATCTTCAATGTAATCTTCTTTCAGTTGCTAGACTTGTTGATCTTGGTCTATTTGTTGGATTTGATCATACCAAATGATGAATTGAGAAAGATGGACAGACTATAGCCACTTCTCCTCGAAACGGTAATTTGTTTGAACTCTCTCTCAACGATGCTATAGCAAATATTGTCACTGCTCCAGGTGATCATGATTGCAAAGTATGGCATCACCGTTTTGTTCATGCTGATTTCTCAAAACTCCTTGATCTTCAATGTCGTGATCTTGTTCATGGCATGGATCTTAAAGCCCATCCCCATATGGGAATTTGTGAATTTTGTGCTCTTGGGAAACACAATCGTAAACCCTTTCCTCTTTCAAATACAACTCATTCTCATGACATATTGGATCTTGTTCATACTGATATATGTGGACCTCTACCTTGTTCGAGATCACAATATCGCTACTTCATTACTTTCATTGATGATTTCTCAAGGTATACGACTGTATTTCTACTTAGACAAAAATCTGAAGCCTTATCTGTTTTCAAACAATTCCACAAGGCTGCGGAACTTCAAACTGGTTGTCGCCTTAAGAAGCTTCGTAGTGACAATGGAGGCGAATATGTTTCTCGAGAGTTTGTGAGTTACTGTGTTGAGAGTGGAATTCATCATGAACACACTATTCCATATTCACCTCAACAGAACGGTGTTGCTGAACGAAAGAGTCACACTATTCTCATTTTGGCTTATCTCGTCTTTTCTGGGCTGAAGCTACTTTGACAACAATATTTATTCAGAATCATCTTCGTACTACTGCACCCTCTAGTAAGATACCCATCACAGCATGGACATGTGACATTCCTTCTGTATCTCATTTTCGAACCTTTGGATGTATTGCTTATATTCATGTTCCCAAAGAAACACGAACAAAGCTTGATGCTCCTGGTCTTAAAGTTATTTTTATTGGATATTCTGACACCTCCAAAGGCTACAAATTCTATGACCCCTTCCTCCAAGAAAGTAATTGTGAATCGTGATGCTACTTTTAATGAACAGCTTATGGGAGGCTCATGGTCCATGGATGATTCTGATGATACTAAATCATTGCTTCAGGCTTTTCCATTTCTTTCAGAAGATGAAACTCTTCCTATAGAGAAACTTTTCTCTTCACAACCATCCATTCCAAATGTTGCCAATGATGATATTGATATTTTTGTTGATCTGCCTATTGATTTTGAACATGGCTCATGTCATGTTTATGATGACGATATTGTTGATAATTCTTTTTCTACTTCTGAATATCCCGTTACTTATGATGAAGCTATCTCATCACCACAAAAGGATCAATGGCAAGAGGCTATGGAAGCAGAGTACGATTCTCTTATCTCTAAAGGTACATGGATACTAATTGAATTACCTCCTGGTCGTACAACTATTAAATGTAAGTGGGTGTATAAGACAAAAGTAAAAGCAGATGGATCTTTTGACAAGTTGAAGGCGCGTTTAGTTGCAAAAGGTTACTCCAAAGTAGCTGGTGTTAATTATCAAGAGACTTTTTCACTAGTTGTTCGCATTACAAGTGTTCGAGTTTTATTGGCATTTGCTGGTTAATTTGATTTAGAAGCTCATCAAATGGATGTGCAAACTGCTTTTCTTAATGGTGACTTGGAAGAGGAAATTTATATGAAACAACCAGAAGGGTTTGTTATCCCAGGTAAAGAAGACCTTGTTGCTCACCTCCATAAGGCACTATATGGTCTCAAACAAGCTTCGCGAGCCTGGTATACAAAATTTGATGTTTTTCTCACCTCTAAAGGATTCATCTCTTGCTCGTCAGACCCCAACTTATACATAAAACTCCAAGGTAGCAGTTTTGTGATTCTTACTCTATATGTGGATGATAGGATCCTTGTTTCCAATGATTTGGGATTTCTTCAGCAAGTAAAAAAGTTATTGTCTTCTGCATTTGATATGGTGGATCTTGGAGAGATTCACTCTTGTCTTGGCATTCAAATCCAACGGAACGGTACAAAAGGTATTTTATTCCTTTGACAGTCAAAGTTTATTGCAGATACTATTCAAAAATTTGGTATGGAATCTGCACATTCAGCCAACACACCTTGTCTTGCGAGCTCTACGAAGAACACTTTTGACAATGGCAGTCAACTTGTCACAAATCAACCTTATGCTAACTTGATTGGATGTCTTCAGTTTGTTGGCATGAACACTCGTCCTGATATTCTGTTTGCTGCTAATTATCTTGGACAACATCTTGCATGTCCTTCTCTTAAGCATTGGTCTGTTGCAAAGCGTGTATTGAAATACTTGAAAGGCACTACAGATTTTGGTTTAGTCTATCGACGACAACTCACATCGGATTCTATGCAATCTCTTTCTCTTATGGGTTACACAGATGCAGACTGGGCAAGCTCACATTTATCTATGCGATCTACTAGTGGAAATTTCTTCTTTATAAATGGTTGTCTTGTTTCTTGGACCAGCAAGAAACAATGTTGTGTTGCAGTTTCTACGACTGAGTCAGAATATGTTGCGGCATCACTTGCAGCTCGTGAGTTGATTTGGCTTGGAAAAATGCTGGTTGATATTGGTCACTCTCCTCTTTCTAGAACACCCTTGCGGTGTGACAACCAAAGTGCTATTAGTCTTGCAAAAGACTATGTTCAACATAATAAGTCAAAGCACATTTCTATCCATTATCATTATGTCAGGTATGAAGTACGCAAAGGAACCATTATGGTTGAACACTGTCCAAGTGACCAGATGATTGCAGAAATTTTGACCAAAGGCCTCAATGAGTCATGTTTCATCCTCTTGCGTTCGAAGCTTGGAGTTGCTTCGGCCTCACTCTTTCTAGATTAGCTTCTTTGCTACTGTAATAGCTTTGTACATATGACATTGTAATCTTTTAGGTACCATGCACTATGCACACTCCAAATTGGAACATTGTGATATCTAAGTCACTTGAATATTTGTACATAGATGCACAATTCACTTTCACATCATCACTACTGGTTCATATTTTCACATTGTATAGGGGCTTGGGTTTTTCCCTTGAACTCCCCAAGGATTTTTTCATCCAAAGCTAGAGACCTTTGTTTGAGTGGGGGTGTTGGAGCTATATATGGCTCACTCTACTGAATTTGGTCTCACCTATATATTTGTATGTTGTCCTCAATATGAATCAGTCTTTGGGAGCGTATATGGTGTGTCTCTTGTCTCGTCTCTCTCTCTTTCTCTCTACATCTCAACACTACATACTGAAAAAAGATCATGCAAATCTCTGAAAATAGTGTGATGGAATCCATTGAAGATATAAGAGTTATATAAACCTAAGTCTTATGATCACTTTATGAATCTTGATTGTGGTTGTCTCCAACATATTTCATAGTTGTGTTCCAAATTCTTTCTGCCTTAATTAGTGTTGTTACCCATCGTAAATTTGTACCATTCATCAATATCTAGTCACATTGTAATCGCCGATGGGGCATATCGCCAATGTAATTTTGAGGTGGGGGAGCTCTGTTGTGGAGGTGTCAGATGCAGCAGTCGAGGGGAAAAGAGGGAGAAATGAAATGAAATAGAATGTTGTATTAAACGCCTTCAAAGGCCAAAATTATATTGTGAGTCAAAATTGATGCAATCACTGTGAACTAAGATCTGTGTACTAAAAATGAGGTAAAATGAAAGACTAAAATTAAAACCCTAAAAGCATCATTCCAAAAATTGTCAACATCATTGTCGATTTTTGTGGTTGTCCAATAGCAGGCGTTTATCTGAGAAAGCTTCCTCAATGTCCGTCGTGATAGGGAATCATAGTGGGAGTCCGACGAGAGATAAAGAAATGAAATGAAATGTTGTATTAAATGTCTTCAAAAGGCCAAAATTAAAGATAGACCAAGTTGATACAATCCATGTAAATTTAACAATCTAATCCAATGCCTGGGTACATATGAAAATGAAGTAAAGGAAATAAAAAATAAAGAAAAGGTGTCGTCAGCATCGTCAATACCCGCCTCTGTAAGTAGGCGTACTGGGAGGGGGGGGAGAGAGAGAGAGAGAGAGAGAGAAAGGGCTGATGGTGCCCACAAATAGGGCTGGTTGTTGTCCATGGCGAGATCACCCAAAGCTGAGGATGGGGTAGCCATCTGCAGGGAGCTAGTGGAGGCTGGTGATCTGCATGAGAGGTTGGAGCTTGTGGAATCCACCAAGGAGTATGATGCCGATTGTAGTGAGTTGGTGGGCTGCTGCAACTTACGAGTTGAAGAGGACATACTGGCCAAAATCGAGACCAAGTCCACAGGGCGCGCCAATGATGGGGGCAACAAGCTCCTGAGATTTATTGAGATGGGTTTCATCGTCTTCAACCCGACTTTGTCAGGGTCTTAGAAGAGGCTTCAGAGGAGTCGCTACAAATAGGTGCTGTGTTGGACATGGCCGGCAATGCTAGGTGTCTCCCCACTCCCGCGAGCATCATGGTCAGGATGTCAGATGCCATCTCTCGGGTGGGTGCACTTTGAGCTTCCTTGGGACGGAGGAGAGAGAGAGAGAAAGAGAGTTGGTAGCGGCTCTGAGAGATAGAAAAAAAGGAGAGATGTGCACTAGATGGGTGCATGTACAGAAAAGAAGAGAGACAAAGGGATGCAAGTCATAGCCGCAGAAGTGGCATCGTAGGAGGAGGACGAACCATGGCATTGCCAGCAACAATAGACTCCATGGTTTGCAGGTCGGATGTGGAAGGGGTAGCTGCATGCTATGAGTGGCGCTAGTGTGCACCCTGTGGGTAGGTATTGTGCAACGTGAGGTGCTTGGATTACTGGTTGGCATAAAAAAAACAAAAAAAACAAAAACAAAAAACGCTGAGTTCAACTCCAGTCGACTGTTGCAGGCAATCAGGGAGAGAGAGAATGAGAGAAAGTGTCACCACTTCTACATGACAGTGGTTGGGGTTTGTGTGGCCGGGGGACGCCATGCAGACCACGAACAAAAAAGTGGCCGATATTGAAGTTTGGCTGCGTGTGAAGTTTGGCAGCGGTTGGCTACATGTTAGAATGCCCGGGCCAGTTTGCATGTCGGATTGTAGTGTGTGAACCAGCGCCGCAGAGCGAGAAGGGTGTGGGGTTGAGAACTGCGAGAAAACGACAGAGCTGCGGGAGAGAGAGATTGATGTAGTCCAACTGTAGAAATAACCGGTCGAAGACGACTTGTGTGGGTGTGTAGTTGCCTATTTGTGACGAAGGAGAGGGAGTGCATAGGATTGTTTGTGGGTGTGGTTTGCCAGTTTTCGGCCACCACTTGTGCATGATATGCAGTTTTGGTTGGTGGGAGAGAGTTGCAGAGCGAGTGGCATGGTGGGTGCCATTTTTTTTTGACGTCGCAACAGCCACCGTTGTCTGATGCCCATTGCAAGTTGCTACTTCGGTAACTCTACCACCACTGATGCTGCGACAGAAATTGGTGTCGTCGAGCACTGATTCGGTTGCTAATGACGCAGTTGTCCAAGAATCCAATTTTGTTTTGTTTTTGTTTTTTTCTGGGCAGTTGTCCGATGACAATAGCAATGGATCATCATTTGGTTTTTGTAGTATGTATATTTGTCTTAGGATGGTTTCCCCTAGCCATCAGTCGCGATGGATCATCCTCAAAGGAGAGGTCTCGAGTTGGAGGTTCGTTGAGTATTTTTTTTTATGGGAGGACTCCTCATATATTAAAAACAAAACTTGTCTTTGCTCTTCTCCTCATGATTCACCATAGTGTAGTAGATCTTGTGTCTAGCTTCTTACAAGATCAAAGCCTCCTTGGCTAGATCTTTGAGATCTCTTGAAAATTTTCCTATATTGACGTAACTCTTTTTCTACTACTCCTCGGATTGACTGCTTGAAAGCTAGGTTTGCTACAAAATCAATCACTACTTCTTCTATTATTCATATTCTTAGTTGTATCTAACCTCTCTTGCATCATGAACAAGCAATATTGATATTTACTAAGTGCTAAATGAGATATTAACAATATTTAGGTCTTCACTTAAAATAAAACAATCTCTGATAAATTCCCAAGGCCATAATCATCTTATGCAATCCACACAAATTTCTACCATCTGATTTAACTTAAGGACATTTATGAACAAAAAAGAGAAAATACTTAGCTGTTAATCATCCAAATCTGTGGTTATTAGAGCGTGGCATGTGCTCGGATACCATTGCTACAGTCGGAGGCGCCGAGAGCCCTGCAAAATACCCAAAATAGCATACTACAAACCATAGAACAGACTAATCGACATACCTGGCAGCCGCATAGACGCATAATAGCGAGATACACGAACAAAGAGAGATAGAGAGCAGGAGAGTGAAAGAATGCGTGTAGGCGCACCTCTTAGAGTGGAGTGCTACGCCAACACAGCGAGAGAGAAGAGGGAAGAGGAGAGAAGAACAACCCAAGCACTGGGTGCAATCTCCCCCCGTGCAAGAGTGACCATTTCCCTCTTGCACGTATTTCATTTATAGATTTCTTGAATGGTCAAATTGAGTACAGACTGGCCGGTCGGTCAGAAATGGCCAAAGCTCATAAAAGAGCACTTGAATAAAATGTACATAAAATATAATATTCTTTTGCAGTAGCCTAGCTTGGTCAAGCCTTTTCCACTTGTCAGTTGCAATAAATGATAAAATATCAATTCCATAACACTTTCAAATTGCTGACATGTGTACACAACTGTCCCCAAGTAATTTTGAGCCCATTTGCTAGTTTGAATCTTCTTTTAGCCTCCTTAAAGGCAATAATATTTTTGTTAAAGTAATAATTTGATTGATTAGGCTTAACCTTGTGTTGAAGAGGGTTAATGCTTTTTTGCCCAAGAAAACAACGGGTGGTTTTTTAAACCCAAAGATCCAACAACAAAGATTCATACCCTAAGGGATTACCTGTATATATATCTGACTCTACCATCCCAAATCAACAAAGCACATAGATTTTTTCAAGACTTAACCACCGTATTAGCAGTATTCCCACACAATTGAACATGAGTAGCACAAAACAATTTGTCCCATTCAAACATATCCCACACACCATGAAAGTACACATCAAAATTATCCATCAATTTGTTTTAGTAAGATTTCCCTACTAGCAAGCATGTGCATTTGCAAATGAAGGATACACAATCCTCCCAAAGTGAATAGGCATTGTCAAATGCTTCTAGGTGAGCTAGGCTACAACAAAAGATCCCCATAAAATCTCAGTAATTTTGATGTACATCTCGCAACTGGTCAAGGATCAAATGGGAATAACATAACATATAGAGAAAATCCAAATAGCCTACAAAATCCTTAACCTAACATGAATTTTCCATTTAGTACAATGCCACAAAGCCATTTCGTTTTGGATTTTATCCTCAACCCATTGTTTCAACTATTTTGCAAATACATCAACTTCTAGAGGATAACCAAGGTTCCGGAATACAGTTCCCCTAAGAATTCTCTTTTCTTGCCAAATGAAGCTATGAAAATTATCTCTGTAGATACATCTATCAACAGAGACTTGCACAGATTCAAATCTAAAGCAGCTACAAGAGAATAAAAATTCAAGTATGACATACATTCACCAATATTAGCATTCTGAGCATGCGAGAAAATAGTATTGTCATCTTAAAACCCCAAATCAAGTACATGATGAGAGCCTACCTACAGCTCTTTCAAGTTACCATTTGTTGCATGAGCATGGAGAAAGAAGAAGAGGGGATGAGTTTCTATAGCAAACAACAATGGGCTAAGAGGACATACCTACCTAACAGACCTTCTTGCCTTAATATCAGGATACAATCTTCATTAACCAATACCTTGGATATAGCTCTCAAACCCAACAATCCAACACAACTAGCAATTCTATGTTCAAACCCTAGTCTCTGCATTTACATTGTCATCACAGTGACTCACAAACTCTCGCGAAACATATTTGCCTCCATTTTCACTACGAAGCTTCTTAAGGTGACACCCAGTTTGAAGTTCCGCAGCCTTGTGGAATTGTTTCAAAACAGATAAGGCCTCGGATTTTTGTCTAGGTAAAAATACAGTCATATACCGTGAGAAATCATCAATGAAAGTAATGAAATAGCGATATTGTGATCTTGAAGAAGGTAGAGGTCACACATACACACAAACACACACACACACACACACAAACATGTTGAAGTGGTAGTGGATGATAGTTATGGAGCCACTTAGACTAATATGTCATATTTTTTGTCGCACCAGAATCGATAATAAAAAGTGATCCATTACGTACATGAAGTATTTTGTCTGGAGAAACTGAACATAGGACGCAACTTGTTTCTGGTATAATATTGTTTCCATGCTCAGTAGCATATTCTCTATTAAGATCTGTGTCAAATCGACGCCTATATTAGATATGAGTGGAATGATCAGATCATCCATAATATTCGCAAGAAGAAGAAGAAGAAGAATTTCTAGATAGACGTGGTTATCTAGTGGTAATACTATGTTCTTCATCATCATATTGATTTGTCCAACAATCATCTTTAGTATGGCCATTTCTGTTGCAGTAAGAACATTGCTTATTAGGAAATTTGAGACGACAAAAAATATTGTCGTGATAGCCACCTCTGTGGTTTTCTCGTTGAAATGGATGCCTTCGAGCATCAAAAGCACGTTCCATCTATTGTTACTCAGTCTCCTCTTGTGAAATCATAGATGTATCATGACCAACATTACATCATTCTTGACCTTGAGAGTATTCAATTAAAGACATGCAGGCTTGGTTGAAATCGAGACCATCTTTATTAGATAGAATAGTAACAATGCTATCATAAGAAGAGTCCTTCACCATATCAACGAGAAGTGTAATGAGTTGCTTTTGTGGAACAGGATCACTCTTAGCAGCAAATTGATTAATAATAGATTTGAAAGTCTCAATATATCTCATCATCGCATTACCAACTTCATATTGTAACTTGTTATGCAACCGTCTCAAATAAAGTATTTTTGTAACAGATTTCTTTTGAGAGTTTGCAATAAGGTACTTCCATATGTCCCGGAAAGTAGGCAGTTCATACATATCAAGCAAAAGAGAATCAATAAGAGCAGAAAGAATATATCGACGTGCTACTTGATCACGTTGTGAGCGGGATGAAAACACACACAACGCCTCTATAACGACCCGAAACACACTCTTGGAATGATACACACACACACACACTATGGGGCACCACTCGGCTTACACAACACACCTGGCCGAGACAGGAAACACACCTATGGAGTGAGAGGAGAGAGACTACCCTTTTACCCACTCCACACAGAGACACACACACACACACACACACCCAAAAAACTAAGCTCAAAAGAGGAGAACTTCTGATGTTTAGATACAAATGAGCTTGGGCCAACACCAATGGGCAAATAGCTCACACAAAATGAGTAAAATAAGCCAGATACAATCACAAACTGGAGCAGAAGCTTCACTCATAGGAGAAACTTACACAATCAAAACAGCAGAAAAACAGTGAGGAATTAGGCAAAATGGACAGCGCCATCGCGTCCGGAACGGCCCAAAACCCCAGTCTACAATGTCAAAGTGCTCAAATCCGACCTCGGATGAGCAGTTTACTGCCAAAACAGGCTCCAAAAACCCCAAAAAACACACCTGCGGCTGTTCCTCCTCTCTTCTCCACGTTTTTTCTGGTCTTCTCTCATTTTTTTCAGTTCCCACACTTAGCTTTATTACTTGGGCACCCTTGGCTTTTTAGATGACCTCAAACGGACCCCGAACAGGCCAAAAACTGACCTCGCAGTGCATAGTTGTCACCTTTTTGCATCATCTGCACACCTGGCACTCATTTATTTTCAATAATTCATCCCGCAACCATGTGAAGTGGCCCCAAAAGATGGTCCTCATGATGAACTTCCTGCATAATTATCACAAGAAAACATCCACGGTGTGTCCGTAGTCATCCACGTACAAGTATTGACCCCATTCGGCCTCCTGACGCCACGAGATGCCATCTGACGCACCTGCTTACCTCATGTCGTCGGCCCGCGAATAGCTTCCTCGAGAAGTTTTACGTGCTACCAACTCCTCATTATTATAGAAAAAACACACTAGTACTGGTAACAATGAAAATCGATGCACTATGTACATGCTGCCCTACCTGTACACATGTGGGCCCCACGTAACCACCTGGCTCTAGAAAATGGGCAATTCTTTATTTGATGCACCATGCATGTGTATGTATGTATGCGCAATCCATTGCTCCAAAAAAATTCTGACATAATTTGCCCACCCCCTAGCGTGCTAGAGCATTCATGCGTAGCAGCACTAGTAGATGCTCATTCCACCTGGATCAAAAGGCCAAAGGCATGTCGCCTGATTCACAAGAAGCATCATAACACCACACCTACATTTGTCAACAATCAACCAAAATGCACCATAGGCATATCCAACTAACACATCCGCCCTGTCTGGAGTTCCAAAAGCATAAATATTGCATGCCACTTTCAACCCAACCGATAGAGACAACTGAAGTGACTCATCACCTGGCATCTTGGCTTCACCAGCCATAGCGAAAACCTACAAATCATGCACCCAAGTAGCTAAAATCATTGTGTGAAGGTAAAGTTGTTGATATCCAAAGCACAAAAGTATCCCCGCAGCACACATATCCCTAGCATAGGCATCAACATAGTTGAGATTGGACTCATATATGCCAAACCCCTTCTCATCATCATAAGCATACTCATCATCACACATCACTTTATCCACATCATAATCATGGCTAGCACCACTATCCATAGCTTCAAGCATGGGTTCATCAGTCTCCAAGAATACAGATCCTTGCTCTAAACCACAATCATGCTCACAAATCGGTTCAATCACTGCACATACATCAAAATATGGCTTCAAAACAAGCTCCACATCCAACAAATCCACAAAATGGCTCTCAACCTTGCCCTCTTCCATAATTTCCAAGGAACTAGTATCCAAAGATACGTGCTCATCATCAATAACCTCAACCTCACACTCACACCCAGAATCACAAGGTACACAAGTAGCCAATGCATCCTCTTCAAGACTTTTCAATCTTGTATCCAAAGCATTACTCACCTCTTTAGGCTCTTCCATAAACCTGTCAACCTGCAAGACCTCTTTACGCTTCACAATAGACCTTGGGAAGAAACGAGAAACATCATAGGATAGGCTACTTTTGACCTGCTTAGGCTTAACTTCATCTTCCATGTCAAATCCATTTTGCACATGCATACCTGTACTGATACCATGTTCCTCAAGACGCTTAAACTTCCATTCCTTGTGCTTTGCAATGCATACCGCATCTTCAAAAGACTCGGGCGTCTTCAACTCAACCTCGAACCGCAACCAAGGTGCCAAACCATCAACAAAAAAACTTTTCTTCAATGAACAAGGGGGGGTCTCATCCTTAAGAGCAACACACCAACGAGTCCATAAATCTGTAAAACTTTGTACATAGGCATCAACACCTTGACAAGAACCTTGCTTAAGAGCATTGAGATCATTCCATACTACATTTTCATCTTCAAAAACCTGGAAACGCTCTAAAAAATCTTCTATAAACTTGTCAAGACTCAAACCATAAGAAGAAGCCACTGCTTCTTTAGCTTCCAAATCCATGAACCAAACACGGGCCTCATCTTTCAAAAGCAATCCAAATAGCCTCAAAATCTTGTCCTCATCACACATATTATCCCTTATGCATGCCACCCCGACCTGCTCCAGAAAGTCTTCCGCATCTTCACCACTTCTTCCATGAAATTCCGGATAAGAGAAAGCCATGGCTACCCAAGTTTAATGCTTTAAGAACCTCTTCGAACACACTTGCAAGAACCCAAAACTTTTCACTACCCAATCCCTAGAAACTTCAATGGAGCTCAGCTTTAGATAAGGACAAACACATGCACATCAAATGAGTTTTCATAGTTGATCATCGGAATTACAACAGGCAAAGGACATTCCAGTATCTCACTTAATCTTCTTGGCCCGAACATAAAGACTATACGCTGCTGGAAAAAAATCTTCCTGGACACATGAACATTTATCTGGATTCTCTGAGTTAAATGAAAAGGAGTGAATTGAGGGCCATTTTGATCATCCATCAAAGCCAACCATGAAGCTCCCAAGAAAGCACACCTGTCTTATCCTCTGATTTGCCAAAATTTCAGCAGCATAACAACATAAATGGCTCAAAAGACCAAAAAACCAGCCATCATAACTTGGAAAAATTTTGACAGAGTTTCCCCAGAAGTAGAGCAGTAAGAACCCAAAATATAGACTGTATATGTATGCATAAACTGCCAACAATAGAACCCGAGCATCAATTAGGAATCACTAGTACATAGCCTATGGCGAGGTCACGAAAAGGTTTCTCCAGCTACCTGTATCACCGAAAGGATCTCCACATTTGAGAATCCCCCAGCTCAATAAAACCTCATGCTATCGACCCTCACATGAAGGCTAATGCAAATCGCGTATAGTCAAGTCTCAGAAATGACTATCTTCCAGACCAAGTCTCAGAAATGGCTAGGAGTGCCAAATAAAACCAAGCATGGCTCCAGACATGCGTACAATGGCAGTTTCCACAAGTAACGTACAATCCAGCAGACAATGCGCTCAAACGGGCGCCAAATGATGCATACCCATAACAGCTGCAAGTGACACCACTGCTAGTATATCACTGTACTCCAGCTACCTGTACCTATGTGAATCACCTGTACCTGCACCTGTACCTGTCCCTATAACCTGTAACCTGTTAGCTGCAACATGTAATCCCGAATCTCGAAGCTTGAAGCTCGAAGCAAAAGGTGCTCGAAGAAGATCCTCCGTGGGAGCGCCAAAAGAATGTGAGCGGGGTGAAAACACACACAACGCCTCTATAACGACCCGACACACACTCTTGGAATGATACACACACACACACACTATGGGGCACCACTCGGCTTACACAACACACCTGGCCGAGACAGGAAACACACGTATGGAGTGAGAGGAGAGAGACTACCCATTTACCCACTCCACACAGAGACACACACACACACACACACCCGAAAAACTAAGCTCAAAAGAGGAGAACTTCTTATTTTTAGATACAAATGATCTTGGGCCAACACCAATGGGCAAATAGCTCACACAAAATGAGTAAAATAAGCCAGATACAATCACAAACTGGAGCAGAAGCTTCACTCATAGGAGAAACTTACACAGTCAAAACAATAGAAAAATAGTGAGGAATTAGGCAAAATGGACAGTTCCATCGCGTCCGGAACGGCCCAAAACCCCAGTCTACAATGTCAAAGTGCTCAAATCCGACCTCGGATGAGTAGTTTACGGCCAAAACAGGCTCCAAAAACCCCAAAAAACACACCTGCGGCTGTTCCTCCTCTCTTCTCCACATTTTTTCTGGTCTTCTCTCAGTTTCTTCAGTTCCCACACTTAGCTTTATTACTTGGGCACCCTTGGCCTTTTAGATGACCTCAAACGGACCCCGAATAGGCCAAAAACTGACCTCACAGTGCATAGTTGTCACCTTTTTGCATCATCCGCACACCTGGCACTCATTTCTTTTCAATAATGCATCCCGCAACCATGTGAAGTTTCCCCAAAAGATGGTCCTCATGATGACCTTTTTGCATAATTATCAGAAGAAAACATCCACGGTGTGTCCGTACTCATCCACGTGCAAGTATTGACCCCATTCGGCCTCCTCACGCCACTAGATGCCATCTGACGCACCTGCTTACCTCATGTCATTGGCCCGCGGATAGCTTCCTCGAGAAGTTTTATGTGCTACCAACTCCTCATTATTATAGAAAAAACACACTAGTACTGGTAACAATGAAAATCGATGCACTATGTACATGTTGCCCTACCTGTACACATGTGGGCCCCACGTAACCACCTGGCTCTGGAAAATGGGCAATTCTTTATTTGATGCACCACGCATGTCTATGTACATATGCACAATCCCTTGCTCCAAAAAACTCCTGACAACGTCATTGCCAATCCATATACGCAACATTCCAATGTTCAAATATAGGTCCTTCAGTGATAAGCACATTTTCATGATCCGTATCAACAGGCTGAGGTGGACAAACACGTTTTCCAAGGACAACATCAGAGAGGTCATCGCCTTCAAGAATTAGCAACATCTTTGCTTTCCAGCCTGGAAATCCTTGGCCTTGGAAAGGAGGAACAGAACAAGGAAAGCCATTGACGAGAATAGTCATAGCCATATCTGGTTGCGAGAAGACGTTGTCAAGCATTTTTTGGATGAAGATAAAGTCACTAATCCATGCTAAAAAGCTTGCTCACTATCCTCGAGTACATAGATGTACAAAATGCTTTGAGTTTTCGGAGTGCTCTTGTAAATTATATGTATAAAGGCTTGGTTATTCTTAGTCATTTGCAAGATTTTTGGGTTGGTCAAACTTTCAAAATGTGGTTTTCAATAAGTATTTTCAGTCGTGTTTGATAGCCGGTGAATCGGACTTATACATCATCAGTTACATGCATTTGAAGTGAGCGGTTCCTTACTTAGAAAGTGGGTGTGGATGCATGTGAGGAAAGGAAAGTGGGCTGATTTGATAGATTTAATTAGAAAAATTATGGCCGAGGAGTTTTGGAAATAGCCAAAGTGATAAGCTCTGAGCCCCGGGCTTTACAACGTCGCATTCGGTGCTCTGAGTCACCCGCCACGGCTCCGCCAAGATTTCTCTGTGTGGGGAGCAAAATAGGAAATTCATAGGCTTAAGTGGGAAGGTGGGAGGATGTTGACAAGTGGCAATGAAGTAATCCCACATGGGGGGGTGAAAGTGAAAATTGGAGGGTATAAGGGGGGGAGTGGGTACCCCTTAAGGTTGTATCAAAGGGAAAACTAGACATCTCTTCCCTTGCTAATGGGGCTTATGGGTGTTGGGGGAAAGAGGGGGCACCCATTGTGAGTTATCACTGCCTGGACAAGCGGCTGGCCACATTTTTGGTCCTCGGACACTTGCCCCCACCCATTCCTTGGTCAAAAAATCACCAACAGCTCATTTTTGACCCAAAAAAGGCCAAAAATGGACCGTGGAGGAGCAAGTGCTCCTATGCTCCAATTTCTATGAAATATGTCTATTCTGCAGGCAGTGAATGTAAAAGGGATGTGGATCCTTATGAACAACCACCTATGTATGTGCAAATTTTGGGCAGCACTTGAGGCGGTCGTATAATTGGATTGCAGCCTTTAGAGGGCCGTGAGGTTTTGTGAAGCCAAGCACAGGGGGCCGGGTTACCGAGTGTTTGGTGGATTATGTTAAATCAGAGATGAGACACGAGACGAGAGAGAAGAGAGACAAAAAACACCACAATCTGCAAGCCCCAAAGTGTGTAGGATACTCACACAAACGATGTATATATAGAGGGGACCCGGGTGCTATATATAGATCTTGTGCTATATAAAGAGCTCAACACCCCCACTCAAATAAGGGTCCCTAACTATGGATGAAAAAACCCTTGGGGACTCAAGGGAGAAACCCACTGTTCTATATACACCCATCGTTATATTAAAAATATCATTGAATTTATAAAGAATTCTTATGGGGAGCTACATCACTCCTACCAAGTACAACAATGGCCTTAACACTAGGTTGATAATGGGACACTTTTATGTCTTGGGACACTTTTATGTCCTGTTAAGTGACCATTTTCCTTGAATTATGTCAAGAGTTTCAAAATGGATTTTGAGGTGCTATCTATCTAGAAAGTTGTCTCATGAGCTGAAAAAAACTCGAACTTTTTTTGGAATATCAATTCCATCTTTAACCTTGTCCTTGCACAACATTTCACAACCTAAGCTGTGTGAAAAAACGGATCCTGTTTTTGGCTTTTTTCAACTTTTTGCAACTATACCACTCTAGAATTCATGTTTGTGAGGTCTATAATGCTAGAGAACTATCTTTAGCAGTCCTCAACATGTCCTGATGCTTCTAGGGAGAAATAAATGTTAAAGTTGTAAGTTATGACCAAATTACAAAAATTGTCAAATCCTGTTTTTTAGCCAATTTTAGCTCTTCTATGATTTTTTTGGTGTCTTTCATGATATCCAAATGCAGTTTTGATTTTCTATGTTGCATATTGTAACATAAAGCTAATATTCCTTGAGTTTTGGGGCACCTAATACCCTATTTTGCATAGTAGACAACGATGGTTGATTTTTTCAATTATAGAAGAAAACGAAACATTCTAGTATATCAAGTATAGCTTTTTCAATATTGTTAGTTTCTTGTGACAACTACATGCATTTTTTAGGTAGTAACCATATCTAGTCATAAGGATCAAATTTGGCTAGATATTGAATAGTTTCTATGGGATTCTACAACTCATAATGTTGAACCCATTTTTTTCATGTTTGCAGTATTTCGCACTTCATCTTTGTCCCCAAGATTCCCCTTGGTAAGAGATGTATTATTCTTTTGACATGCTCCATGGCTCCTTATGAACCTAAAAGACAATAGGGAACTAAGAAAACATGCATATATTATTTGTATTGAGTGTCGCTATAGAAACTTTGATGATAGGTTTGCATAATGGTAAAAATTCAACTTTTTTGTACCTATTTCTTTTGGAAAAACAAAAAATAGTGAGTGAGAAGCAATCATATGTTTTGATCACCAACCCATTGAAGTTAACTAGGGAATTTATCTCAAGTCCTACAAAAATCCCGAATCTTATTTTTATGCAACAAAACGTAAGAAATGATTGTTTTGATGAAAATGTACTGGTCCATCAACTTTGGAGGCTTGGTGTGACCAAAAGATGAGAAATTTTACAAGTTTCTTATTTTTTCCATGTGTAGTAGGCCTTTAACTATAACCTCATGAAAGGATTTTACAAAATGAGTGGATCTACTATGGTTTTGGATGTTTTTTTCAAAACCCTGAAAGGACACTTTTATGTCCTGTTAGGTTACCAACCTAGTGTTAAAATGCTCAAGAGAGAGATATCTTTGTGTAGACTTCCAACATATGTTCACCAAAAATTTCTTCATAAACTTCTTAAGTATTCTGCCATAATCTCTTCACCAGAAAATATCTTGATAAACTTTAACTTTTGGTATTAATTGAAAATATCATAAACTCAAGAAATACAGTCGAGAAAATCTTATCAATGTCAATGAAATAATCAGAGTCAAAATGTCATAAGAGACGGTTTGCAATGTTGTCCTTTTGATAACATAAAATTAATAGTACACAAATACATGACACAAGATGATGTCCATACAATATTCAAAGAAAATGGCCATAACAATGATGACATGACGATCAGATAGCACATATGCATGTATAACAAAACAAGAATATATGTGCGCACATATGTATATATAACAAGATGATCTCCATTCAATATTCAAGACAATGGCCATAGCAATGATGCCATTCCAATTGATACAAGATAACAAGACATAAGATGATGTCCATATGATATGATATTTAAGATGGCCATAACAATGATGGCATGATGATCAAATATAGAAAATATATATATATATATATATAACAAAACAAAAACGTATGTATGTACATAAATACATGACACAAGATGATGTCCGAGATGATATTCAAGACAATGGCCATAACAACGATCGCATGACAATCAGATAGCAAATATGTATGCATAACAAAATAAGAATGTATATGTGCACATAAATACATGACACAAGATGATGTCCGAGCAGATATTCATAACAATGACCATAGTAATGATGGCATGATGATGACGAGGTGCGAGACGATAATTATAACAATGGCCATAACAGTGATGGCATGAGGATTGATAATATCTGCGACGATATTCATAACAATGATGGGAGACAATGACGATGTCTGAGATGATATTCATAAGAATGGCGGTAACAATGATGGCATGACGATCAGATAGCACAAATGTATATGTGCACATAAATACATGACACAAGATGATGTCCAAGAAACTATTCATAACAATCACCATAGTAATGATGGCATGACGATGACGATCTCCGAGACGATACTATTAACAATGGCCATAATGATGACGGCGTGAAGATTGATAATGTCTGAGGCGATATTCATAACAATGGCTGCAACAATGATGGCATGACGATGACGATGTTTGAGATGATATTCATAACAATGGCCATAACAATGATGGAATGATGATTGATAATGTCTCTGACGATATTCATAACAATGACCACAACAATGATGACATGACAATGACGATGTCCGAGATGATATTCAAGACAATGGCCATAACAATGATGGCATGACGATCAGATAGCACATATGTATGTATAACAAAGTAAGAATGTATGTGTGCACATAAATACATGACACGAGATGATTTCCGAGGAGGTATTCATAACAATCACCACAGTAATGATGGCATGATGATGACGATGTCCGAGACGATATTCATAACAATGATGGCATGACGATGACGATGTTTGAGATGATATTATTGATGATTGCCATAACAATAAGTTTTCATGTGGCAAGATGACGCATTTAACTCTATGGGAATGATCATCAAGGCACAAAATCTAGTAAATTACTCCATCAAGAATTTTAGTAATAATTCATTGTAAATTATATGAATTTCTTTACGAGTGATAGAGCATCAAACTCACCAATATTGGTCATGTCACTAGATTGAGTATCATAAATTGAAATTAAAATATTCAACACAATGTCTAGTAGACCATCATACCAAGCACTAATGCTCAAATCCTCGGAGCATCATAAATTGAAGTTAAAATATTCAACACATCGTCTAGCAAATCATCATATTTAGCACTAATATTAAAATCCATGGGCATACTATTCCATGGCATCAAAGTCAATTGGTATAAAATTAGTCTCTGTGGAATAAATTCAATGATTGAATATGACACAAAGTCTAGTTAAAAACATAAGCCTCACGTACGTCATAAGAACCCTAAGTACATAACCCGGCCCGACAATTTTTTCCACATGATTTTCAAGGGCGTGTTAAGTCAATTCTAATTCTACAATGTCAATCAAAGATATAATGAAAGAAACTCTATGGTTTACAAATTCATAGAGACCCAGTTGGAAACATAAGCCTCACATATGACCTAAGAGCCTTAAGAACGTAACCCCTGCAATTTACTGTCTACATGATTTTGAAGGGCTTGTTCAATCAAATTGCAGTCTGTAATGTCAATCAAAATACAATGAAATAAACTATATGATTAGCAAACGGAAACCTCTTCTCACAAACTTACCGCAAGGCCTACAATCAACACAAAGACCAACTTTCTCATGAATAAACCAAATATGACATTCCTCATCACCATTGAAGTCAAAGCCATGGAAGCTAGTCGTTACTTTCGTGAGAGTAGAGACCACCTTACTCAATAAACCATGGGTTGACATCACCTAAACAGACATTGACATCGTGCAAACATGTTCTTTGACAATCCATACAAGATAATTTACACACAATGCTACCACCATAGAGCATGCATCACATCACTCAAAGACGACACGGGTCAATGTCCTAGATGCCTATGGGTCCCTAATCTTGTATTGATTACAATTGTAGTTTACATCTTATTCCCCATCAAGACCTTAGACATAAACTATCCGCAATGAAGCCTTCATCCATCACATCCAGGCAATGTTGGCCTCTTATAGCTAAGAACTGAAAATATGCCATTACTGTACTTATTTCCAAGGAGGGAGTTGACGGGCAATGGGCCACAAACATCATAGTGGATGAGGTCGAGAGATGCAGTGGCTCGTGATGATGAAGTGGGGAATGGGACATGATGTGCTTTAGCAAGAATGCAGCCCTCACAAAGTGTGATGTGAGTGAGGTACTTGGGAAGACCTAGTGCAAGTTGGCAATGAGTGAGTTGGTGCAAAACATGTTGAGAAATATGTCCTAGTTTTTAATGCCATTTGAGTGTGTTTTTATGGATGATGCAGATGCATGTGCAGGCGATGAGTCACCCAATGGATAAAGACGCCCAGTTTTGAGGACCAAAAGTGTCACGTACTGACCATCTTTGTTTACTGCCGAAATATGGCAGCTTCTCGCATGAATTTGATGATGATGCCTTTGTTGGTTAGCTCGCTGACAGAGATGAGATTTTTCTTGAGACCGGAGTTGGCCGTAGTAGGTCTAGAGGTACCTACACCTGCACCCCAAAGGTGTTGTTCCATGGCGATCTGCTCAGGTGTGAACTGAGATAAAAATGAGCCCATCTGCTCGGGTGACATGCCGACCAGAGTGACTGGAAAACTAAAACTAGGAGAGTAGGTCTCATCGTCATCGGCCATGGCTAATCATACACAAACAAAACCCACAAAATACGTTAGTTTACGTAAGAAATGCTTAATCAATACAAACAACAAATCAATGAAACTGCTACACAAATGAAACAAATAAGTGAAACTGCTACATAAATGACCAAAATCTAAACTGTATTGTAGAGTAATAAAAAGAGCCATGCAAAAGGTTTCCTAGCAAAAGTCATTAGTTAATCTCTCATCCTCTATGAGATCTGATGCACTAAATACGTCTATCTCAATCTGTACTTCTGCATCTTCGTCGTCGAACTCTACTTCTTCATCGCTCTTTGCATCAGCTTCACTATTTGACACCTCATCTCTAGGTTCAGACAATTGCTCAATGCTGACATCCACCTCAAAATCTAAACTTAAAGTTGGAGTCAGTCCCGCGCTTTGTTCATGAATCACCTCTTTGAGCTCAACATCCAATCCTTCACACACTTGCTTGCTAGGTGGAGCAACCTGAACGACATAGAGACAACAGGGTTTAGACAGATCATTCTCATCAGCTTCTGTCCATAGTGAATCATGTATGAACACAACTTGTTCACAATATTGGAGAAGTACGAATGTATCCCGCACATTTGTCCACACCCGCCTAGAGTTCACTTGAATCAATCCACTCTTGTCTTTGCGCACAATTGCATTAGGGCCGTTGGTAATAACTTTGAACCACTTGACATCAAAGATAAACATATCAAACTTTCTAAAGATAATCTTAAAGATGTCTTGGATGTAGCCAAAGTATTCAAGCTGGCTAGTAGTCTCTGTATTCTCATCCCTAGCACTACTCCTACTTTCTTGGACAAAGCTTGCCCTAGCACCATTGTCGAAAGTGACCCTTTGTTCGTCGATCCGTGGCACTCTGAAGTGCTTCCCATGCGACCATAAAGCTCCATATTTGTGATACTGTAGCCACAAAACTGAAAGAGACTAAAAGTTATTAAAGCAAACTAATTTTCATGTACAACTCGAAAAGGAAGCTGTGAAATGTACATGCCAATCGCAACCCCTTGACATCCCCTCTTCCTCTTCAGTAATCAACACTCTACTCCTCTTTGCCTCTGAGAGTGTTGCATCTAACCACCACCCAATTGGAAAGTCAGGCAATTTCTGAAGATGGTCTGGAAAAGGAAGGTTTCTAGTTGCATGGTTATTCTTGAATTGAAGGTTATCTGTCAAACGTTGTTGCTTTTCCACTTCGTACCTCTCTAGTCACTTTTGCATGATGTCTAATTTGAGAAGGCAAAATCTCATAACCTTTTCTGGCATTGTGATGTCCATATCCTAACGATGCCTTGTCCCTGCGGCTCGTCCCCTATCACCTCGGCGTTGACCTTGGCGTTGCAACCACTTGGGTCTAAATGGTAACTCCATTTATAACTCACTTGAGTATTGTCAAGGAGTAACCACAACTAAGAGTTTTCCAAAAGCATAACCAGTTTTCAGATCTTCTGAAGGTACTGGAATAATGCAAGGAAACCTTGGCGTAACTTTCCATGCAGTTGTGAGCCAGATTCCCTACTCGCGTGAGTATCTTGAAAAGTTCATAGATAGGGAGTGTCCTCTTGTTATAATTCTGTTACTTGCCAACATACTTTGTCAGCACACCTGGTAAGTCCTTGACATATGAAACTATTGAAACAATCTCCAACCCCACCACAACAGGTGTTCAAAGTTGAAAACTGTACTTACTCAAATTCTAGAATAGGGAGAAAATCATCTATTCTGAAATGCATTGTGCTAACGTATGCTCTTAGCAGATCCTTTAGCAAAAGAAATATTTGTAAGTTGTCCATCCAACACGAGATGAATAGCAGCAGCAGTAAGAGTGAGGTGTTGTTCCCCAACCACTTATAGACAATCTTCCCTGGCTGTCGAGAAACTAGTACTCAATCATTGAGTATCCATCAATATATATTACATGGAGTGAAGACAACCAACTAGGTTGAAAGCAAGTGGACTAGAGTAAGCTCCTAGAGTTTAGACCATCCAACCATAGACACCCATCCTAAGCTAGTGCCTTGTATGGCAGGGTGTAAACTCATAATAAATCTGCAGAAGAGATTGCACATGCAATGCAAAAAGGTGCAAAGAGAAAAAAAGTCCACGAATTGGCATGCCGCTCCAAATAAATCATTGTTAAACACTAGAACCCATAACACCTAGTGTGCATGCATTTAACACAAATTTATCCAAACCGCAATTCCATGACGAGACTTTCCACGGTACGTAAGTGAAAGCCTTTCAACAAGAGTCAGACCATAACAGAATGTGAAAGATCATTCACACCTAGGTACCAACCATGAGACATTCTTATTAACTTAACATAATTGATTATATGTAGAAACGACCCTCCGTTGAGGTGGTTTCACAACAGTTGTCATCGCAACAAAACTGTACTGAGTACCGGACAATTTCTGGCCACTGAAATTGTTCCTGATACGGTGTGCTCCAAATGGTCTAATAAACGGATACGACCAGAACGTAGGGACTTCGTCGTGACACATCATTAAGAATTAGGCGCCAATGTCTGTCCCAAAGACTCATATTCACCACATGTGGAATATGTCTCAAAGAAGGATGGCCAAAAAAGCGACATCCATCAAGTACAAGATGTACTTGTGTGTGGAGGAACTGCAAAACACTCCGTGACAAGAGTGAGAGGGAATTATCTTTCTCCACATTGGCTAACCGAACTCCTTGAGTTCCTAGACCATGTTGTATTCCATGTGACAACATGTGCCAAATTGAACCCTACAAGTAGGTTCGTAACAGCATAAGACAGAAAGATAGATTGGACACTTGGCCCAAAATAGTTCGTGCCGACATGCCCTTGGCATGGCTTTGTAACATTCAAGCGTACTTAGCGTCTTGGAAAACCAAGCAAAGCATACTAAAAATGGAATAACACCAAATCAATAGATGTGTACCTGGAGATTTGAACGTAATGTGCACTTACCTGTATTCAAATGGAGAGGAGCACGTCCCCTACTTGAAAAAACAAACAGCATTGCACTAGAAACCTTGGGTGTTGCCTTTGCAATCGAAGCCCTTGGATTATAATCTACATAGTCAAACCCCTTGGTAAAACTCTTTGTAGAAACTGCTCAACTAGCGGATAACGATAACCAATATAGTCAACCGTGTACAGAATAATTGGAATCAACTTGAAAAGTGTGTCCATCCACTACCGCGTGTGGTAGATTATGGAATTCTTTCCTTGAAAGTATAACGGGGAGAGATCAATTGTGATCCTTAATGCAGATCAAACTGTGATCCTTAATGCCTATGGGGTGATGTAACAATCACCCATCGGGTCTTACCCCAAAACAGTATTTCCATAGAGACGCCGTAGTGCTATAGAGAGAGCAGGAAAGTGAACTGCCGAGCTCTTATGGACAACCATGGTGTCGCAATTGATTGCTGCATTGATACTTCCTTGTAGAGCTCAGTTGCTGTGAGTTGAAGAGTATAAAAAACTCAACATGAGTGTCGCACTGAAAACATGTAGTGGAAAAATGACACCCTAGACATCGGTAATGACAAGACTGTTGCTTGTCCAGTAATGTCGATGTGTACTTCCCTGGGTAGATCTGTTCGTTCTTAAGAAAACTTCCCCAAGGAATACCAACCATTGGGTCTTACCCTAGATTTAACAATTACTCTTAGTCAGCGTGTGTGGCTCATAGCCCTCATGGCAATTAGTGTTCGATCGTCCAGCCGATGAAGACTGATTTGGATGGCATCCTGCCCAATTTCTAGCTAAGAGTTAGAGCACCTTGGCTCATGCTGAGTCAACAGCGAAACATGTATAAAAGCTTCTTAGAAAGTTTTCATTATCTTTAGAGAGAAAAAAGAAAGGAGATAAGAAGAGCATGCTGGGCTGAGGAACTTTCCTTAAATTTCTAGAGTGTGTGCCCAATCCGTGTGTTACGCATCTTATGCGTGACTTGTATGAGAATGACTTAGCATTGTCCCTTTGCCTATGAATGAAGTCCAAATTTGAGGTTCCTTTTAGTGTTGTTGTGTGTTGACAGCAACCAACAAGCATGTTAAACAATCCAGAACTTATCTTGTCCTTGACAAAGTCTTTGGTGTTATAGCGGAAGCGTGTTTCATGAGGCGGTGGAATTTAATCCACCTAGTTAGCATGCCGTGCATACATAATTGTAAGCCCTTGGCAAAAGTGATGGCCTCAAACGTGAGAACCAAAACTAGCAGTGCCTTGCACAATCTAAACTGGTAGGAAACTCTCTATTTTGCCAGTGTTTTCAAACTTATGTGCCACTGCCCTTGATGCCAAGTCATTGGGAAGTACCTTGGTACAAGGAAGAAGCCGTGCTTCATGTAAAATTGTCAAAGAACTTTGCTTTGCACAAAAGCAGTACTTTCCAATCAAAGGTGTAAATATGAAAAAACAAACAAAACTGAACATGGTCTAACCTGGTCATCCTGCTGTAGCCAGTTGTCTTGAGATGTCAAGGAAAAACTCGCTCAAATGAAGCTCATAGCCTTGTCTATTGCACGAGAGAGAATTATCGTGTATGATACACCCTCGTATATCATATACGCATGTCTGATATGTAATGAAATAACCTGCAGTCATATTGCCGATTCCCCCGCCAAGTTTGTATGCTCATAGCATAGTTCAAATGCGAGAATATTCAATGCAAGGTGCCCAAATTCTTGCCAACAGATGGTGGTACCGATGTACAAAGATCATGGAAAACGAGAATTGACCTTGTTAAGCAATTTCAATTCAAATTGGTTAGTGCCGTGTGGCAAGCATCTTTGCCGGCTTCTGGAAGTAGTGACAAGAAGTCGGCCATGCCGAGCTCTGTGCACCCTTCATGAAGTGGAGTCAGAGGGTGTGCCAATCTCCTTGAGATTCCATGGGCATCAAAATTGAATTGCTATTGATCCGTGCAACAGATCAAGGTTGCATGCAGGTACTCACGCCATGCTTGAGTCATGTTGGCACGTTCAGTATTGGTTCGATGCCAAAAAGTGTAATGCTTGAAACGACTGTCACAAGCCGTGCTTGTGTTTGGAGTGCCTAAATTGCACGCACACCTGGTGCATGCATAATTAGCATTCGATTTTCATACATTACTTTATGTAGAGATACAACAATTAATTGTAGATCAAGTTATGCGGATAACAATGGAGTAGGAACATTGTAACGCTTCGACAAAGCGTACCTGAAATTGGTAGTCAAAGCATGGAAAAGATATTTGCAAATCCGGATTGACTGAAAACATCCGGCCTAGACGTAGCACGATAATTTTTTAAGACATGGCGTGCATGCCTGATCGTACTGATGCTTTACTATTCAAACAGGTATTGAATAGGTTGATAAATACAATTGAAATTGAAGACTTACCTCATTACCTGTATAAACTTGTCGTGTTGATCACATGGCCGAGATGCTCGAGATTCCCTGAACCTTAAACCGAGCATCAATATTGTCTTTGCCTAGCAGCCTTGTTCAGAACCTTGCCCGAGGTCGGTAAGCACGAGTTCCCTTTTTCAAACAAATATGATGGTATGTTTACCTAAACTTCTTTGCTCGACCATCAAATCCCAAACCATTTTTAGGAAGTCAAGCTTTCCAAACTTTGCAATTTGTTTCGGGTCTGTTTTTTGCTCCATGGCCGATGCAAGGTAGCCCACGCATGTCACCTTCCGCCAGTAGAATCCCGTGGGCACTGACCCTTAGAGGAAACAAAAATATGTCCTTTGCCCTAAGGCCAAAGGCCTTTGGGCGCTTAAGTGGGAAAAAAGAAAGCTCAAGGAATGGCGATGGCACAGCAGAGTGCCGTGCAAGAGAGAAAGGGAGGTCAGGCTCCATGCGCTGCTCGGATGGGCCCACCACCACTGAGTTGGCTCGCTCCCTCGCGCTCCCACTAGGCTGACCATGAGCGATTTGGAGCGTGTCGACGAGCCATCTCCTCCCGCCTCAAGAGGCCTTGTACACGCCGCTTGGGTCTCGGCCCAGACTTCCCCGCATGTCAAGGGCGCTTCCCCACCGTCGAGAATAGCATGAGCATGCAAAAAGCATGAGAGGACCACACCTGTCTTCCCAACAAAGAGAGGCTCTGATACCAATGTAAGACCTAGGGAACTAAGTCCTGGGATCCTCCTCCCTACCGTCCCTTATATAGGCCTAGCTCCTAGCTCTTGCCCTAAGCGGATCCGCAGTCCACATTGGTCCAGTCCAGGCCCTTGGGCTAGGTTCCTGACCCCTTAGGTTGGGCCTTGCCCCGTAGGACCCTGGTCCTGACAATTCTACTGACAATTCTACCCTCGAGGCGAGCCTTTTGATGAACAAAGACTTTAAAGTCTTCATAAATCTCTCCAAGAAGAACATCCACTTGCTATGGACCACCCCAAAAACTCCAACTTCATCGACCACATGCACAAGTACATGCATTTGGATGGTAAGAATGTTTTTTGGAACGTACTTCTCCACCATGCACACTACTTCAATAGCATTTAAGCGTGCCGCATCGATGCTGTCTTCTCTTATCTCTTTTGAACTGATCCAGCGTACCAACTCACTGGTTTTGTAGATTGTTTTTCTACTAGTAAGATGAACTGTAAAAATTGGTAAGATGAACTGTAAAAATTTGTGCCAATCGTGGAACTTATAAGACCACTGAGATTGTCATCTCTCATAAAAGCCGTTTTCAAACATCGCATGCACCCTGTGGGAGTCTTGAATGACGATATAGTTTTCTTCACTTGTTGCTCTTCTTCGCCCCATGGACCTTTTGATATAGACCACTTTCCATTGGGTTTAAGTCAAGGCCACATCTCTGGCATTCGACCATAGCCTGCAGGTCATCTCTTTGGGCCTTGCTCTCTCTTTTTTGAGTGATGGTCTTTCAGATGATCCCCCCCACATTCTTGAAGATGTGCATTGGGTCGAGCAAATGATTAATCAGCAGGTCACTCCAATACAGGAGATCATGGAAAGTAGAAAGTCTTTTCATTCCAAGTGGCATCCAATCTCTTCTCTCCAGCCACATGTTTTTCCAATTGCTCACTTTCAATGGATGCATATCATGTTTGTATATGTTTGGTCCACGTAGCTCATGTCCTATCTACCATGCTCCTCGTAAACTGTCTTGCTCAAGTGCTCAAAGCGGCAGAAGCCAAGTTGAGGACCACATTTCGGACATGCATGATTGCTCGAGTAACTCAAGCCTAAAACATCACATATTAATAGTTAAAAGCGTTGACGTTGCCATGAATTGTTGAGAGAGAAAGAGAGAGAGAGAGAGAACACAGAAATAGAACCCCAAAGTATGTAGAATACACACATGGGATGATGTATATATAGAGGGAACCTGGGTGCCATATATAGAGAAGCCATATATTGAGTAGCTTCACATATAAGCTCAACAACCCCGTTCAAAATAAGGGTC
>NC_140953.1:74702798-74935675 GCF_014529385.1 Adiantum capillus-veneris | reverse complement strand
ATGTATAGGTTGGTTACATGGTGAATCTTAAGGCCAAACCTCCCATCTTACTAGAGATGATAGGTTGGACAAGTGGTCAACCTTCTATCATTTCTCCATGCCTATAATTAGACAATTAGTAGAACTAGCATCTTTCTATGTTGTCTAGAGCTGAGCTTGGACAAGTAGTGGACCTTGCTACTCTCTTCCCTTGGATTATTAGTTTGAAGACTCATTATATATACTTGCTTAGATCTATATAATTACTCATTAGTTAGGTTACAAGTGGGTATGTAATTTGTTAGCCTCAAGGGACTTTGAATATTGAATAGTAAGACCAAGTGCTGGTTTGAAGATCTTTTGCTTATCTAAACTAGACTCTAACTCAATAATAAGTTTCATAAGTTCCACGAATTGTCCTATCTAGGCTCCAAAAGAGTCTTAATTGGTTTGTGCTAGATTATAACTTCCTTGATGGGGTAGAATCCTAGAAAAATGAGGCACTATAAGTTTTACCTTAGCTCAAATGGATTTTTCACTTAAACTCGACTGCAATTTGGCTATCTAGTCTTTGTCTCGATGGAGTTTAACACTAGATACATAGTAGTGATATTTAAGCTTCATGTCTCTTCACTTGATCGAGATATGAGACCATACTTTCAAGGTCACCACTTGTCTTACCTAAAGACCAATGTGAGACATGGGAGCAAGAAAGCCATCCGATATTGTTTTAAGGACTATTACATAGGCAATCAATAACTTAAGTAAAGAAAAAAACTTGGATCTTTCACAATTAATAACTTAAGTAAAGCCAAAAAGACTTGGATCTTTGACAGTTTTTTTCAAACTAAAAAAGCACAATCTCATGCTAACAAAACTATAAATCACAATTGAAAGGTTTGAACAAGAAAAAGATCAACAATCTTAATAAGAAGGATACTTTTCATTTCATTTGATGATTACAAACTAAAATAAAGTCTCTCAAGAAATTGATAAACAAAAAATGTAGGTGACTGCTTCATTATTTTGAGCAAAAATATCAAAATCTCTATTGATTGAGCTCCATCTAGTAGTATCCTTTGTAAGATCCTGCAAGAAGGAATAAAAAGAAAGATTTGTTAGATACCATGCACATGAGTGTTCAAGCATGTGTATCAAGAATATATGACATGTCACTAGTACCTTAGGGTTGCTTTCTATCCAGCCTTAGAAGATTGTTCTCAGCTTTCACCTTATTTATATAAGCCTTTGCTGTGGTTGCCTTCAAAACTCCTTTTGTGTTACAACCCAATTGCCTAGCTAAAGTGGTCAATTGTGACGCCTTCATGCTTTCAATGGGTGTACGCTCCTTTGCCAAGATCTCTTGTATTTGGGCTCTTCTCATTTCATTGCGGTGGCTTGTGTCACTTGCATCTTCAATGATAGTTTCATCTCTGTCACCTTTTGCAGGTGGTATTCTTCTTGTAAAGAACACCTTAGCTGACCAAACATCATTTTTCTGCTTCCAATACTCCATGATTTGTTTGTATTCACTATCATTTGTCACTATAGGTTGTCCATAACGATTAGAAGCAATTAAATCACGCACATCCCTTCTCTCATCAAGCTGAATCAAGTATGGCAGTAGCTCCTCCAAGAGCATATTGTCAACCATCTTCTCAGCATCAAATTGTGGTGGAAAAATGCAATTGTTTGCTGGTGAAATACATCCCTTGTAAGGAGAGTCATCAATAAGCACTGTTCTTTGTGGATCACATTCAAACCCCATGGCAATTTTGGCTAGAGGCTTGAACATTGCCTCAACGTTTGGATTGTCGGGTCTAAACAATTTTTGAGTTTGAGCGGTGTAGCAAACATCTTGCGACCAAATTGCAAAGAAAGGCAATGTATCCTCAGCTAAGTTGTTTAGTGCTGCAAGGATTTGATACACATTATTCCTAGTAGCTGTCGACCAAATTGCAACATTAAACCTTTGTAAAATAGTCTTCAAGAATTGGATGCAACCTGGCCTGAGTATAATATATCTTTTTGAATCCATTTGCACTGAGTTGTGGTGTGAGGATGGTTGAGGGGAACGTTTCAACAATAGACCATTTAAATCCAATATAATTGTAAGCATGGATTTCTCAACATCTACGCTACATGACGTAGTACCAATTGGCAATAGCTCGTGAGTGGACTTTTCAGTCTCTTTTGATGTATGTTGCATTTTTGAAGCATCGATTTCTTGGTTCTCATTATTGGAAGCTTGCTCAAGTTGCACAACACTAGACTCTAGTATAGAAATATCATCCATCTTGGGCACTTTAGAAACCATAGAATCTATGGATTCTATAGTTGTTGACTGAACCATAGGAGCATTATCCATCCCAGTTTGTGAATCTAAGAAAACACACACACAAATGGTATCTCAAAACCACTAGAATTTTATTCACCATATTTATATGTAGAACTCCTAGTAAGAAATTTATTTAAGGTAAAGTCGTTGTTAGAATCCTTGCAACCATTTTCAGCATTCGTACACCAAACACCACTTGTCTAAAATACAATCTACTAACTCAACATTTTCCATCCTACACTTTATTAAAGATGAGTACTTAAAGTGAAAACTAAAAGCCACCCTTGTTGAGGAAACATGGATACAAGGTCCACCAAATGTCCAACCTAGACTACAAGAAAATAATTAGAGATTTGGCTTAGATTTGGATTCAAAGGCCACCACTTATTCAAGTAAGATAACTCCACTTGTTTAAGACAGTAATGTTTGAAGCCCCACCACTTGTCCAACCTAGACATTGATTAAATTTTGGTAAGATTTATCACAAATCTAGAGTAGAATCAAGATTCTATGGCCAAGGTAGTCAAATATGTTAGACAACACACAAAGCATAAGAGCACTCTAGATTCTCGTTGAGCATAAACTAAACAATAATCAAATGTTATATTCACTTGAGATTTCATCCATGAAAAATGAAAATGATGCATGTACTTGAGATTTCCATCCATGTACAATACTTTACAATGTCAAGTAAAGTTATAGTCAGCAAACAACTCTTCTCCTGCTTCAACTTGACAAATAGTCTCAATGCATACATGGCCATATTCTTCTGACTTGATGTGTGAAGAGGTGCATTTATGCCAAGGTGGCAAATTTGGATCAAATGTATAGCGTACGTTGGGACAGACATTTGTACTGTGAGAACTATTTATATAGCCCGACACGTTTCCTTCTTCTACACAACCAATAATGTATGATTGATCTTCCTCTTCTTCTATGTTTGGATCCTCTAGAAGAGAATATTTATAAGCTCTTGGAAATATTTTGCATATCTTTTTCCAGTCTTGAAATCTATACTTATGCCCTCCATAGTTTAGAATAGTCAAACCACTTTCCAGGGTAGTATGCACAAATAGCCCATAACCAGCTCCTTCAATACATGAAAGTCGCACTTCAAAATCCACACCGTTAATATGGAAAATTACATCTTTGGGAATAGGAAAAGTTGGTGTCCCAAAAGGATCTTCATGCCAATCATAGTGTGAAATACATCTAGTTTTTATATCACTTAACTCCTTTGTGTCTGCAAAAAGAAGAAAATATTATGCATAAAATAATGACAATATCAAAGAAAGATATCATTATTTTATAGTCCAATAGGTCCATTGTATGGAAGACTTAGAGTGCCTCTTACATGGTGCCTCCAAGGTTTCCAAAAAATAAAATCATTGGAAAAAAAAGGCCACTGTGTCTCCAATCTATTGCCCATTTGAAGCATAGAGAGAACCAAGGTCCACCACTTGTCCAAGCTAGACATGGAGCATTGACACAAGATCCAACACTTATCCAAGAACCCTATAGTATATGTGGTAACATGGGATGCATTGATGCAACAAAAGTAGTCTAGCCTCCTCATCCATCTCTTTTTTCTTGTAGCCTAGAGGGATTAGTTTCAAGGTCTATCACTAGTCAAAAACTACACATAGAACATTGATACAAGGTTCCACCACATGTGAAACCTATCATCTCTAGTAGCATGGATGGTTTGATATCAAGGTTCATCGCGTGTCCTACCTATACTCTATTGTAGCATATAGATTCTGGTTTGGTGGTACTACACTTGTCCAAACTTGGCTTGTTGTTGATATCTGGAGGTAATCAAGGGTCCTCCACTTGTCCAAGTTAGGCATATAAAACAATTGCAAGGTCCACCATGTGTACAACATATGATTGATTATAGCATGCATGGTCTTATTTCATGGGCAACCATCTTCTCTCCAACATGTGTCCAACCTCGGCTCCATTGAAGCATGGAGAGAAGCAAGGTCCACCACTTATCAAAGCTATTATTTTCTCCCAGTGCTTTCAAAACCCATAATACGTTGTACATGGGGGGGGGGATTCTTGTTTCAAGGTCCACCCTTGGCTAAGATTGGATCCATTGAAACATAAAGAGAAGCAAGCTCTACCATTTGTCCAAGCTAGGAGCCATTGAAACATGAAAACCCCATAATATGTTGTATACGAGGGGTGTTTTTCAAGGTCTACCACTTGTCTAAGCTATGGTCCATTGGAACATGGAGAGAAGCAAAGCTCCACCACTTTTCTAAGCTAGGATCCATTGAAACATGGAGAGAAGCAAGCTCCATTGTTTGTCTAAGCTAGGCTCCATTGGAACAAGGAGAAAACAAGCTCCACCACTTGCCTATTATTGCATAGAGATTCTGGTTTGAAGGTCCACCACTTGTCCAACCTTGCCTTCATGTATGGAGATAATCAAGAGTGCAATGCTTCTCTAAGCTAGGGACATAAAAGAGTTTCAAGGTCCACTACATATACGATCTATGATGGGTTGTAGCATGGGAGGTTTCATTTTAAGGTTGACCACTTCTCCAGCTCCGCTTGTCCAACCTCAGATCCATTGAAGAATGGAGAATAAAGGTGTACCAACTCTCCAAAATAGGCAGGACAATCTCTATAAAACCCATGAATTGTTAATATATGCTATGCTGTGGAGTTTTGTTTGAAGTTCCACTCCTTATCCAAGCTACAATCCATTGAAGCATGGAACTAAGTAAGATATATCTCTAGTCCAAGATAGGATCCATTGAAACATAGAGAGAATCAAGGTCCACCACTTGTCCAAGCTATGCATGGGTAATTGATATAAGGACCACTACGTTTTCACCTATACTATGCTCTATCATGGATGGTTTCATATCCTACCAATTTTCCAACCTATTTAGTAGGTTGTATTATGGGGGTTTGGTTTCAAGGTACTTCACTTGTCTGAGGTGGGTTCCATTGAACCATGGAGAGAAACTATGTCTACCACTTGTCCGAAATATGCTCCTTTAAAACATAAAAACAAGGTCCACCACTTGTCCAAGCTAAAGTTTCTCTCCATTGAAGCATGGAGAGAAACAAGGTCTACCACCTGTCCAAAATATGCTCCATTGAAACATAAAAGCAAGGTCCACCACTTGTCCAAGCTAATATAACAAATGGGTGTTGGTTACAAGGTGTACCACACTTGTCTAAACTAGTCTTCATGCAAGGTCTACCACATGTCCAAGCTATATGAGCTTGTTTTGAAGGTCTACCACACCTCTTGAAATTAGGATCCATGTAAGGTCCACCTTTTGTCAAGCTATGCATTTAATGAGTACTAAAACTAAGTAAATTGCAGTACTTAAATACCTTTCCAAGCTCATTAAGATTTTGGTCTCTAAGGCCGGCCACCACCACATGTCTAATCTATGCTCTAATTGATTACTTATGCTATTTCTCTCAAAGTCCAAACATAAGCTCCCTTCTAGCAAGGTTAGTTTAAATTTAGGCTCCAGCACCTGTCTAAGCTAGGTTCAATTTATGAAGCATCACCATTTAACCATGCTACGATCTAATGTATCATATCAAGGGGGTATTGATAAAAGGTCCAAAACTTATTGAGTTCAAGCTCTTAAGTAATTAAGTCTTTGTGAGTATTAAATGTTTTAGTTTTAGTCTACAGATCCACCATTCAAAAACTCAAGTAATTTACTATTTACATTCAAACCTTGAATGCTTGAGATAAAAAATACAAGCTCAATCAATACTATATAAAGCAAAATCTAACATTAAGAGTATCAAATCAGTAACAAGAAACACTAACATGCACAAGAAACTCAAAACATACGTGTCTCCATTTCCAAAAAGTCCTCCATTGACAGAGGATGGTGTTGTTGTTGTTCTTCTTCTCTTTGTGGAGAGCACTCCTCTGTAACAGGCACAATGTGTGCCGCCTGATTGCGAATGGATTGTTGAAGTCCAGCCCTTTTTTCTATATCTTCATGAGACTTAACAAAGTCTAGCAGCATGGTCTCCACGCTTTTTGCCTCCTCCACACTATCAATTAAGAAGATGCAGGACTTCTTTTTTCTGTTGTATTCCTTCTTTGCAACCAAGGAGCCATCACCAAAAACATCAACAAGCTTGCGGTCTTCAAAACAATATGTACGAATGTAGTGCTTGACCAAAGCTCTTTTTTTGGCCTCCAAATATTGCAAATCTGACATATCGTTATCTGCTACTTGAAGAAGAGAACAATCAATTGGCATGGGATGTTCCTCTGATCTTCTTCTCAGGTCTTCAAATGCATTGCCTTGTCCCAAGAAGGCAATAACTGTTAGGAATTGAATTGCTCCTTTGCAAGGAGCTGATGGAAAGTGATGCAATGCACCACAACAATGGTAGCTCAAATTATCTCCCATGGCGTGAAAGGCACATTGCAATTTTGTGAAGTTAGTGAAATCCACAAATGCAAGAAAGACAAATCCAGGATCTGTTGACCCTCCAGCAATAGCCAAGATCCCATCCAAAGCATTGTTAAATGTCTCCTCACTCCACTTCAAATTGCCTCCAACGTTTTTTGTCATATCTAAAACACATAAGCCAATAGGCACTTTATTATTGAAGTGGCGCATCAAGTAGAGATTGCCTTCCATTTGTAGGCTCACCACATAGATTGACCATGGCAAATCTCTAGGCTCAGTTTTCTCCTTTTGAAGGTGAATTGCCCATTGCATGTATTTTATTGCTCCATCTGGAAAAGCCATTTTCTTTGTTCCACGCGTCAAACTAGATCTGATCCATTCCTCGCATAGCATTAAAATTGTTTTATAAACAACATCATTGATGTTATACATTTTGACCACCTCCTCCCAGTCTTTACATGGTGAAGACTCATTCAAATTGTTGAAGCCTTCAAGAAGTGCATCTTGAATCAATTTGTCTTGCTTCAACTGCTTGATTCGATCATACATGTCAGTTGCATCACCATCCTTTGCACTCTTTGACAGTAAAATCTTCTCATCTCTAATCTCTTCTTGAATAGTCTTTACTCTGATTCCTCAAGGCCACAAAGATATCTAAATACAGTTGTTGGGGGTTTCTTATTCTCCTCTTCTAGATTTTCAATGATTTCTATCCAGCAATCATAAACTAAATCAGAGTAGGTGACCATGTGTGCCTGTTTAGCAATCCAACTTGCTGCTGCACTCATTCTTGCCAATCGAAGAAAACCCTGAAAAGAAATAGAGAAATAATTAAACTATTGAGCAAGATTTGTTAATTAAACACTATCAAAAAGACAAAGAAAATAACTTACATCCCATCCGGCACGAGATGCATGTCCCTCTGCAATTCCACTTGCTGCCTTTGGTGGTCGTCCTGCGAAGATCCATTGACTCCGTAAATGTCTCAATATTTGGCTGTAAGGTTGCTTGACATACAATGCCTGAGCCTCCTCATTTGCAATGGCAGATATAGCAGTTGCAACAAATGGAGGAGCATTCACAACAATGCGAGCCTTTCTAAATTTATACACGCTAATCAGTCTTTCAAAGATCTCTTTGTTGTTTTGTTCATTGTGAAGCAAAACTTTTGCAGCATAGATTGAATGCTGCCCATCAAGAATCCAATAATGATAATCTTTAATTTTTTGCTCCTCTACCTCTTCTACTGCCAAAGGAGTCCCCTTCTTTGATTTTGCATTTCGAACAGGCATCAAATATGCACATGCTGCAGGCTTGGTCGTACTCCGTGAAAATCCAAATAACACACTTTCAGCGTGTTTTTTATCCATAATACGTGCATTATAGTGATCAGGAGCAAGCCAACAATTTTGAATAGGGATATCAAATTCCCTATATTGGAAAGGAAAATAATTTATGTACTTATTCATTCCACCTGTATCTTTTTCTTGTCCTTTCATGGCCTCAGCTTCTAAAACATCTGGATCCACAATTCTCATCTTTGACATTGAACCTCTGTTGATGAGGATGCCAAAGATGCCTTGTCTACATCCAAAATGGAGCTAGTTCGCTTAGCTTCTACTTTCTGCACTTTTGCTTGCTTCTTTGTGGATGGTGGTCGTGAAGCTTTCACCTTTTTTCGTTGTAGTGTGGCAATGATGGAGCTTTGAAGTTGATCTGCTGTGATATTTGGATTTGATTCTGCAAACTTCCATCCTCGAGAAAACATTGTCTCTTCTTTGTTTCTAGACATGCGCTCCAATGCATATGCTCCTGGAGATAGTTGAAATTCTAGATTCATTGGAACTAGAATGTCAATGCATTCCACCTCTGGATGACTATCAACTACAGAGACAGATGCTTCCACAACTTGTCCAACATCTTCAAACAAGCTGTCATTATCCTTTTTGGCAATAAATAGATGCACCTTATGAAATTGTGCACCCTCTATACCATGTATGTCCAAATACCATTTCCTAAGATCATTGCAAGTATAGTCAACTGAGACAGCAACCCTTGCAACCTGTTTTTTGGAGCCATCTTTCCTGAAACAAAAAAAACCAAATGTTATTTTAACATATACTTTTTTGTAATGGATTAAGTTTGTGTGAATACAAGTTCCACCACTTGTTCAAGCTAGATCTAAGCAAGTATACATAGTGATCATTTAAGCTAGTAAACTAAGGGAAGGGAGAAGTAAGGTCCACCACTTGTCCAAGCTTAGCTCTAGACAACATGGAGAGATTGGAGGTCTACTAATTGTCTAATATAGGCTAACTATATTGAAACATAGAGAGAAGCAAAGGTCCACCACTTGTCCAATCTAGGGTCCATTGTGAAACATGGAGAGAAGGATGCTCCACCATTTGTCCAAAATAGGCTCCATTGAAACATGAAGAGAAACAAGATGCACCATGTCTTTGAGATGCTAGGCTCCATTGAAATACCTTAAACCCATGATATTTTGTATATGTGGGGTTTAAATTCAAGGTCCACCACTTGTCCAACCTATTATCCCTAGTAGCATGAGTGGTTTGGTCTCAAGATTCACCACTTTTCCACTCTATGTCATTATATAAGAAGATCTGGGTGTTAAGGTCCACCACTTGTCCAACCTATAAGGCTATATCTTAAATGGTATTATTTACCACCACTTGGAATGCACATGATGGGTTTTACATAGGGGTACGGTTCCAAGGTCCACCACTTGTCCAAGCTAACTCTATTGAAACATATAGAGAGAATCAAAGGTCCACCACTTGTCCAAGCTAGGCTCCATTGAAACATGGAGAGAAGGATGCTCCACCATTTGTCCAAGCCAGGTTTGATTGAAACATGAAGAGAAGCAAGCTGCACCATGTCTCCAAAATGCTAGGCTCCATTGAAATATCTTAAACCATGATATTTCGTACATGGGGGGTTTACATTCAAGGTCCACCACTTGTCCAACCTATTATCACTAGTAGCATGAGTGGTTTGATGTCAAGATTCACCACTTTTCTACTCTATGTCATTATATTAAGAAGATCTGGGTGTTAAGGTCCACCACTTGTCCAACCTATAAGGCTATATCTTAAAGGGTATTCTTTCTCACCACTTGGAATGACCATGATAGGTTTTACATGGGGGTTTGGTTCCAAGTTCCACCACTTGTCCAAGCTAACTCTATTGAAACATAGAGAGAAGCAAAGGTCCACCACTTGTCTAAGCTAGGGTCCATTGAAACATGGAGAGAAGGATGCTCCACCATTTGTCCAAGATAGGCTCCATTGAAACATGAAGAGAAGCAAGCTGCACCATGTCTCCAAGATGCTAAGATCCATTGAAATACCTTAACCCATGATATTTTGTACATGGGGAGTTTACATTCAAGGTCCACCACTTGTCCAACCTATTATCTCTAGTAGCATGAGTGGTTTGGTCTGAAGATTCACCACTTTTCCACTCTATGTCATTACGTTAAGAAGATCTGGGTGTTAAGGTCGACCACTTGTCCAACCTATAAGGGTATATCTTAAAGGGTATTCTTTCTCACCACTTGAAATGTCCATGATATGTTTTACATGGGGGTTTGGCTCCAAGGTCCACCACCTCTCCAAGCTAACTCTATTGAAACATAGAGAGAAACAAAGGTCCACCACTTGTCCAAGCTAGGCTCCATTGAAACATGGAGAGAAGGATCCTCTACCATTTGTCGAAGCTAACTCTATTGAAACATGGGGGGTTTACATTCAAGGTCCACCACTTGTCCAACCTATTAACGCTAGTAGCATGAGTGGTTTGGTCTCAAGATTCACCACTTTTTCACTCTATGTCATTATATTAAGAATATTTGGGTGTTAAGGTCCACCACTTGTCCAACCTATAAGGCTATATCTTAAGGGTTATTCTTTCTCACCACTTGGAGTGACCAGCATAGGTTTTACATGGGGGTTTTGTTTCAAGGTCCACCACTTGTCCAAGCTAACTCTATTGAAACATAGAGAGAATCAAAGGTCCACCACTTGTCCAAGCTAGGGTCCATTGAAACATGGAGAGAAGGATGCTCCACCATTTGTCCAAGATACACTCCATTGAAACATGAAGAGAAGCAAGCTACACCATGTCTCCAAGATGCTAGGCTCCATTGAAATACCTCAAACCCATGATATTTTGTACATGGGGGGTTTACATTCAAGGTCCACCACTTGTCCAACCTATTATCTCTAGTAGCATGAGTGGTTTGGTCTCAAGATTCACCATTTTTCCACTCTATGTCATTCTATTAAGAATATATGGGTGCTAAGGTCCACCACTTGTCCAACCTATAAGGCCATATCTTAAACTTTATTCTTTCTCACCACTTGGAGTTACCAAGATAGGTTTTACATGGGAGTTTGGTTCCAAGGCCCACCACTTGTCCAAGCTAACTCTATTGAAACATAGAGAGAAGCAAAGGTCCACCACTTGTCCAAGCTAGGGTCCATTGAAACATGGAGAGAAGGATGCTCCACCATTTGTCCAAGATAGGCTCCATTGAAACATGAAGGGAAGCAATCTGCACCATGTCTCCAAGATTCTAGGATCCATTGAAATACCTTAAACCCACGATATTGTTTACATGTGGGTTTAACGTCAAGGTCAGTCACTTTTCCAAGCTATTATCCCTAGTAGCACTAGTGGTTGGGTCTCAAGATTTACCACTTTTTCACTCTATGTCGTTATATTATGAAGATCTAGGTTCTAAGGTCGACCACTTGTCCAACCTATAAGGCTAGATCTTAAAGGGTATTATTTCTCACCACTTGGAATGACCATGATATGTTTTACATGGGGGTTTGGTTTCAAGGTCCACCACTTGTCCAAGCTAACTCTATGGAAACATAGAGAGAAGCAAAGGTCCACCACTTGTCCAAGCTAGGCTCCACTGAGACATTTAGAGAAGGATGATCCCCCATTGGTGGAAGATAGGCTTCATTGAAACATGAAAAGAAGCAAGTTGCACCATGTCTCCAAGATTCTAGGATCCATTGAAATACCTTAAACCCACGATATTGTTTACATGTGGGGTTTAACGTCAAGGTCAGTCACTTTTCCAAGCTATTATCCCTAGTAGCATGAGTGGTTTGGTCTCAAGATTCACCACTTTTCCACTCTATGTCATTATATAAAGAAGATCTAGGTGTTAAGGTCCCACTTGTCCAACCTATAAGCGTATATCTTAAAGGGTATTCTTTCTCACCACTTGAAATGTCCATGATATGTTTTACATAGGGGTTTAGTTCCAAGGTCCACCACTTATCCAAGCTAACTTTATTCTTCTCATAGAGAGAAGCAAAAGGTCCACCACTTGTCCAAGCTAGGCTCCATTGAAACATGGAGAGAAGGATGCTCCACCATTTGTCGAAGCTAACTCTATTGAAACATGGAAGGTTTACATTCAAGGTCCACCAGTTGTCCAACCTATTAACGCTAGTAGCATGAGGGGTTTGGTCTCAAGATTCACCACTTTTTCACTCTGTGTTATTATAAGAATATTTGGGTATTAAGGTCCACCACTTGTCCAACCTATAAGACTATATCTTAATGGTTATTCTTTCTGACCACTTGGAGTGACCATGAAAGGTTTTACATAAGGGGTTGGTTCCAAGGTCCACCACTTGTCCAAGCTAACTCTATTCAAACATAGAGAGAAGCAAAGGTCCACCACTTGTCTAAGCTAGGGTCTATTGAAACATGGAGAGAAGGATGCTCCACCATTTGTCCAAGATAGACTCCATTGAAACATGAAGAGAAGCAAGCTGCACCATATCTCCAAGATTCTAGACTCCATCGAAATACCTTAAACCCACGTTATTTTGTACATGGGGAGTTTACATTCAAGATCAACAATTTGTCCAACCTATTATCGCTAGTAGCATGAGTGGTTTGGTCTCAAGATTCACCACTTTTCCACTCTCTATCATTATATTAAGAATATTTGGGTGTTAAGGTCCACCACTTGTCCAACCTATAAGACTATATCTTAATGGTTATTCTTTCTCACCTCTTGAAAGACTATATCTTAATGGTTATCCCTAGCTATTATTGCTAGTAGCGTGAGTGGTTTGGTCTCAAGATTCACCACTTTTATTAAGAATATGTGGGTGTTAAGGTCCACCACTTGTCCAACCTATAAGGCTACATCTTAAAGGTTATTCTTTCTTACTACTTGGAGTGACCATGATAGGTTTTACATGGGGGTTTGGTTCCAAGGTCCACCACTTGTCCAAGCTAACTCTATTGAAACATAGAGAGAAGCAAAGGTCCACCCCTTGTCAAGCTAGGGTCCATTGAAACATGGAGAGAAGGATGCTCCACCATTTGTCCAAGGTAGGCTCCATTGAAACATGAGGAGAATCAAGGTGCACCATGACTCCAAGATGCTAGGCTCCATCGAAAAACATTAAACCCATGATATGTCGTAGATGAGGGGTTTACATTCAAGGTCCAACACTTGTCCAAGCTATTATTGGTAGTAGCCTGAGTGGTTTGGTCTCAAGATTCACCACTTTTCCACTCTATGTCATTATATTAAGAATATGCGCGTGTTAAGGTCCACCACTTGTCCAACCTATAAGGCTACATCTTAAAGGTTATTCTTTATTACCACTTGGAGTGACCATGATAGGTTTTACATGGGGGTTTGGTTCCAAGGTCCACCACTTGTCCAAGCTAACTCTATTGAAACATAGAGAGAAACAAAGGTCCACCACTTGTCCAAGCTAGGGTCCATTGAAACATGGAGAGAAGGATGCTCCACCATTTGTCCAAGATAGGCTCCATTGAAACATGACGAGAAGCAAGCTGCACCATGTCTCCAAGATGCTAGGCTCCATCGAAATACATTAAACCCACGATATTTCGTAGATGAGGGGTTTACATTCAAGGTCCACCACTTGTCCAAGCTATTATTGCTAGTAGCGTGAGTGGTTTGGTCTCAAGATTCACCACTTTTATTAAGAATATGTGGGTGTTAAGGTCCACCACTTGTCCAACCTATAAGGCTACATCTTAAAGGTTATTCTTTCTTACTACTTGGAGTGACCATGATAGGTTTTACATGGGGGTTTGGTTCCAAGGTCCACCACTTGTCCAAGCTAACTCTATTGAAACATAGAGAGAAGCAAAGGTCCACCCCTTGTCTAAGCTAGGGTCCATTGAAACATGGAGAGAAGGATGCTCCACCATTTGTCCAAGGTAGGCTCCATTGAAACATGAGGAGAAGCAAGGTGCACCATGTCTCCAAGATGCTAGGCTCCATCGAAAAACATTAAACCCACGATATGTCGTAGATGAGGGGTTTACATTCAAGGTCCACACTTGTCCAAGCTATTATTGCTAGTAGCCTGAGTGGTTTGGTCTCAAGATTCACCACTTTTCCACTCTATGTCATTATATTAAGAATATGCGCGTGTTAAGGTCCACCACTTGTCCAACCTATAAGGCTACATCTTAAAGGTTATTCTCTATTACCACTTGGAGTGACCATGATAGGTTTTACATGGGGGTTTGGTTCCAAGGTCCACCACTTGTCCAAGCTAACTCTATTGAAACATAGAGAGAAACAAAGGTCCACCACTTGTCCAAGCTAGGGTCCATTGAAACATGGAGAGAAGGATGCTCCACCATTTGTCCAAGATAGGATCCATTGAAACATGACGAGAAGCAAGATGCACCATGTCTCCAAGATGCTAGGCTCCATCGAAATACATTAAACCCACGATATTTCATAGATAAGGGGTTTACATTCAAGGTCCACCACTTGTCCAAGCTATTATTGCTAGTAGCCTGAGTGGTTTGGTCTCAAGATTCACCACTTTTCCACTCTATGTCATTAAATTAAGAATATGCGCGTGTTAAGGTCCACCACTTGTCCAACCTATAAGGCTACATCTTAAAGGTTATTCTTTATTACCACTTAGAGTGACCATGATAGGTTTTACATGGGGGTTTGGTTCCAAGGTCCACCACTTGTCCAAGCTAACTCTATTGAAACATAGAGAGAAACAAAGGTCCACCACTTGTCCAAGCTAGGGTCCATTGAAACATGGAGAGAAGGATGCTCCACCATTTGTCGAAGCTAACTCTATTGAAACATGGGGGGTTTACATTCAAGGTCCACCACTTGTCCAACCTATTATCTCTAGTAGCACGAGTGGTTTGGTCTCAAGATTCACCACTTTTTCACTCTATGTCATTATATTAAGAATATTAGGGTGTTAAGGTCCACCACTTGTCCAACCTATAAGGCTATATCTTAAACTTTATTCTTTCTCACCACTTGGAGTGACCATGATAGGTTTTAAATGGGGGTTTGGTTCCAAGGTCCACCACTTGTCCAAGCTAACTCTATTGAATAATAGAGAGAAGTAAAGGTCCACCACTTGTCCAAGCTAGGGTCCATTGAAACATGGAGAGAAGGATGCTCCACCATTTGTCCAAGATAGGCTCCATTGAAACATGAAGGGAAGCAATCTGCACCATGTCTCCAAGATTCTAGGATCCATTGAAATACCTTAAACCCACGATATTGTTTACATGTGGGGTTTAACGTCAAGGTCAGTCACTTTTCCAAGCTATTATCCCTAGTAGCACTAGTGGTTGGGTCTCAAGATTTACCACTTTTTCACTCTATGTCGTTATATTATGAAGATCTAGGTTCTAAGGTCGACCACTTGTCCAACCTATAAGGCTAGATCTTAAAGGGTATTATTTCTCACCACTTGGAATGACCATGATATGTTTTACATGGGGGTTTGGTTTCAAGGTCCACCACTTGTCCAAGCTAACTCTATGGAAACATAGAGAGAAGCAAAGGTCCACCACTTGTCCAAGCTAGGCTCCACTGAGACATTTAGAGAAGGATGATCCCCCATTGGTGGAAGATAGGCTTCATTGAAACATGAAAAGAAGCAAGTTGCACCATGTCTCCAAGATTCTAGGATCCATTGAAATACCTTAAACCCACGATATTGTTTACATGTGGGGTTTAACGTCAAGGTCAGTCACTTTTCCAAGCTATTATCCCTAGTAGCATGAGTGGTTTGGTCTCAAGATTCACCACTTTTCCACTCTATGTCATTATATAAAGAAGATCTAGGTGTTAAGGTCAACCACTTGTCCAACCTATAAGCGTATATCTTAAAGGGTATTCTTTCTCACCACTTGAAATGTCCATGATATGTTTTACATAGGGGTTTAGTTCCAAGGTCCACCACTTATCCAAGCTAACTTTATTCTTCTCATAGAGAGAAGCAAAAGGTCCACCACTTGTCCAAGCTAGGCTCCATTGAAACATGGAGAGAAGGATGCTCCACCATTTGTCGAAGCTAACTCTATTGAAACATGGAAGGTTTACATTCAAGGTCCACCAGTTGTCCAACCTATTAACGCTAGTAGCATGAGGGGTTTGGTCTCAAGATTCACCACTTTTTCACTCTGTGTTATTATATTAAGAATATTTGGGTATTAAGGTCCACCACTTGTCCAACCTATAAGACTATATCTTAATGGTTATTCTTTCTGACCACTTGGAGTGACCATGAAAGGTTTTACATGGGGGGTTGGTTCCAAGGTCCACCACTTGTCCAAGCTAACTCTATTCAAACATAGAGAGAAGCAAAGGTCCACCACTTGTCTAAGCTAGGGTCTATTGAAACATGGAGAGAAGGATGCTCCACCATTTGTCCAAGATAGACTCCATTGAAACATGAAGAGAAGCAAGCTGCACCATATCTCCAAGATTCTAGACTCCATCGAAATACCTTAAACCCACGTTATTTTGTACATGGGGAGTTTACATTCAAGATCAACAATTTGTCCAACCTATTATCGCTAGTAGCATGAGTGGTTTGGTCTCAAGATTCACCACTTTTCCACTCTCTATCATTATATTAAGAATATTTGGGTGTTAAGGTCCACCACTTGTCCAACCTATAAGACTATATCTTAATGGTTATTCTTTCTCACCTCTTGAAAGACTATATCTTAATGGTTATCCCTAGCTATTATTGCTAGTAGCGTGAGTGGTTTGGTCTCAAGATTCACCACTTTTATTAAGAATATGTGGGTGTTAAGGTCCACCACTTGTCCAACCTATAAGGCTACATCTTAAAGGTTATTCTTTCTTACTACTTGGAGTGACCATGATAGGTTTTACATGGGGGTTTGGTTCCAAGGTCCACCACTTGTCCAAGCTAACTCTATTGAAACATAGAGAGAAGCAAAGGTCCACCCCTTGTCTAAGCTAGGGTCCATTGAAACATGGAGAGAAGGATGCTCCACCATTTGTCCAAGGTAGGCTCCATTGAAACATGAGGAGAATCAAGGTGCACCATGACTCCAAGATGCTAGGCTCCATCGAAAAACATTAAACCCATGATATGTCGTAGATGAGGGGTTTACATTCAAGGTCCAACACTTGTCCAAGCTATTATTGGTAGTAGCCTGAGTGGTTTGGTCTCAAGATTCACCACTTTTCCACTCTATGTCATTATATTAAGAATATGCGCGTGTTAAGGTCCACCACTTGTCCAACCTATAAGGCTACATCTTAAAGGTTATTCTTTATTACCACTTGGAGTGACCATGATAGGTTTTACATGGGGGTTTGGTTCCAAGGTCCACCACTTGTCCAAGCTAACTCTATTGAAACATAGAGAGAAACAAAGGTCCACCACTTGTCCAAGCTAGGGTCCATTGAAACATGGAGAGAAGGATGCTCCACCATTTGTCCAAGATAGGCTCCATTGAAACATGACGAGAAGCAAGCTGCACCATGTCTCCAAGATGCTAGGCTCCATCGAAATACATTAAACCCACGATATTTCGTAGATGAGGGGTTTACATTCAAGGTCCACCACTTGTCCAAGCTATTATTGCTAGTAGCGTGAGTGGTTTGGTCTCAAGATTCACCACTTTTATTAAGAATATGTGGGTGTTAAGGTCCACCACTTGTCCAACCTATAAGGCTACATCTTAAAGGTTATTCTTTCTTACTACTTGGAGTGACCATGATAGGTTTTACATGGGGGTTTGGTTCCAAGGTCCACCACTTGTCCAAGCTAACTCTATTGAAACATAGAGAGAAGCAAAGGTCCACCCCTTGTCTAAGCTAGGGTCCATTGAAACATGGAGAGAAGGATGCTCCACCATTTGTCCAAGGTAGGCTCCATTCAAACATGAGGAGAAGCAAGGTGCACCATGTCTCCAAGATGCTAGGCTCCATCGAAAAACATTAAACCCACGATATGTCGTAGATGAGGGGTTTACATTCAAGGTCCACACTTGTCCAAGCTATTATTGCTAGTAGCCTGAGTGGTTTGGTCTCAAGATTCACCACTTTTCCACTCTATGTCATTATATTAAGAATATGCGCGTGTTAAGGTCCACCACTTGTCCAACCTATAAGGCTACATCTTAAAGGTTATTCTCTATTACCACTTGGAGTGACCATGATAGGTTTTACATGGGGGTTTGGTTCCAAGGTCCACCACTTGTCCAAGCTAACTCTATTGAAACATAGAGAGAAACAAAGGTCCACCACTTGTCTAAGCTAGGGTCCATTGAAACATGGAGAGAAGGATGCTCCACCATTTGTCCAAGATAGGCTCCATTGAAACATGAAGAGAAGCAAGATGCACGATGTCTCCAAGATGCTAGGCTCCATCGAAATACCTTAAACCCACGATATTTCGTAGATGGGGGGTTTACTTTCAAGGTCCACCACTTGTCCAAGCTATTATCGCTAGTAGCCTGAGTGGTTTGGTCTCAAGATTCACCAGTTTTCCACGCTATGTCATTATATGAAGAATATCTGGGTGTTAAGGTCCACCACTTGTCCAACCTATAAGGCTATATTCTAAATGATATTTTTTTTGACCACTTGGAATGTGCATGATATGTTTTACATGGGGTTTTATTCCAAGGTCCACCACTTGTCCAAGCTAGATCTATTACATATATATTATACATACAATATTCAACTAGATTCCCTACCTATCATGTCCAGTAGCATGGATGCTCTAGCTTGAAGGTCCACCACTTGTCCAACCTATACTCTCTTATGTAAGGGAGATCTCGCTATAAATTCAAAACCTTCCCGCCTAAATTTAAAATATCCCTCCCAAATCTTAAATATCCCGCCTAAATTTTAAACTATCCCGCCCAAATTTTAAAATTCAAACTTTTTTATAAAAATTTAAATTTTACTACTTAAATTTAAAATATTCCACGCAGAATTGATTTTAAATTCAAGTTTACCACAAAAAGATATCATTATACCACCTAAATTCAAATATGCAAACCTCAAATCATTATATTGTACATAAATTCAAACAAATTCAAATTAACAAGCCTAAACTGATATTAGTTTGCATAGATATGAATTTATCACACCTAAATTATGTCACCATGTTAGAGAGAGTGGTTAGAGAATTTGAACAAGGTCCACCACTTGTCCAACCTAGATACCAAGAAGGATTGAGTGTACAAGGTATTGTTTGGAGGTCCTTATAGTCCATTGGTCTTAAGGTCCACCACTTGTGGTAAGGGTCACCAAAAAGTGTATATATTCATCCAAAGAAATACACGTATTTTTGGTCTACATGTCCTAGTTTAAACCATTTATGTCCATTAGGTGTATCACTAAACAACACTACTATTTTTGAGAAACAGAAGTTACAATCATATCTACAAATGGATTAGAGGAAAATCAGCTCAGCATACATCCAGAACTCGCTACAAGAATCGACTTTAACAGATCACGCAAGTAAGTCTTCCATTCAATTTTACTAGTATTACAATGTGTTAGTTATTTGTGATATTTATGTATGTATATATACTCTGTGTGCATATCGTAATTAAGTGTAATTGTGTATCTGCATTATGTATGAGTATTACAATGAAATAACACAAATATACATACATACACATAGATAACACAGACGCACACATACATGAGCATGTATTTTCAAGAGAGAGATAGCAAATACAGAGATAGATAGATAGAGAGAGAGAGAGATAAATAACTGTTTTTTAGAGAGAGGAGAGAGAAAGATAACAGATTTCACTGTGTTTATGTATATGGAAGAGAGGAAGACGATGTATGGGAATATGTGCACGTATTTTCAAGAGAGAGACAACAAGATAACAGATTTCATTGTGGTTATGTATGTGGAAGTGAGGAAGACGATGTGTGGGAATATGTGCATGTATTTTCAAGAGAGAGACAGCAAGATAACAGATTTCACTGTGGTTATGTATGTGGAAGAGAGGAAGACGATGTGTGGGAATATGTGTATGTGTGCGGGGATACTTTTAAACTATGTATCTCTGTCTTTTGACGAGAGAGTGTGTGTGCAAGAAGAGTTACAGAGAACCATCTTCTCTATATGGAGAAAGACAGAGAGTGAGAGAGAGAGAAATACCTATTTTTTCTCTATTCGTGAGGTGTGCAATGTCTCCTGAGAAGACTGCCCGATCCTGCCCTTCTAGAAAGCGTTGTGTACGCTGCTGTTTCTTTGTCTTGTGCGCGAACTTTCAATCCTGTGCACTCCACCTGTGTGTTGTGTACGATGCCGAGCTTGCTCCTCTACGCGCGCGTATACTCCAACTGTGTGCGATCCGTGTGCGCTTTCTGTGTTTTTGCTGCTCGCCTGCTTTCTCTGTGTGCGTTTCTCGTGCGCTCTCTGTGTGCCTAATCTTGATAGGGTTTATTAGAATGCCACGTATGCTACAAGTCCATGTTTTATCATAGGATTAAAAAAAACAAAAGCAATATAAAAAATTAACCAATTCACACGGCCAAAATTAAAGAAATCATGGTTGAAAATATGAAAAACATGCATAACTCTATACTAGGAATTCACTTAAAAAAAAAAAAATCTTTGGGCGCTGCCCCTAGCCCCGCCCAGAACAATATCCCAAAATCAACCTCCCAAGCCCCGCCATCGAGAGCGCTATATTCCACATCCCCATCAAGAGCGCTATCCCCAAACCTCACGTGGAAGCGCTGCCTTGTCACCCCATTGTGGCATTGCCCTAAGACCCCGCATCTGGAGTGCTAAATGGGAACATTCTTCATTAGTGAAATTTTGAACATAAATTATATTAGCACATACTTAAATATAATACAAATATTAACATATTAGCTATACTACTAATTTACTATAGCAGTTCTAGATTATGTCCCATACTATATTTAAGGTGCCAAAGGTTTGGCCTTATGGTCCTAGATTTAGCCAAGTGGTCAACACATATAGGACCAAGTGCACACTGTGCCACAAAACTTGGCCACCACTTCACTTGCCAAAGTTTAGTCCACATGGTCAATCCTAACTTTCCAATGTTCTTATTATGTCACCTTTTGCCTCGTGGAAAACCTAGGCTTGTTTTCACATACTCAGGCACTTCAAGCCACAATAAATTGTCATTACTCTTCGACAACCCTTTTGTTCAAGTCTTTGAAAAAACATTGTTTAAGGCCACCCTAAACCATTTTCATTTAGGGGTGTCTAAAACTAGCTTTTTGGCAATTCGAGAAGAAAATGGTCAAAGTTTTATACTTAGTTTTAACCACTTGACCAATTCAAATATTGGAAAGCAAGGTCTTGTAATACTTTTCTTTGGACATCACACATTAAAACTAGGTCCCTCACTTGTCCAAGCTATGCTCTAATACAATAAAGGGCTTTTGGTTTCAAGATGCACCACTTTCCCAACCTTGATTCCATTAAAGAAGCTAGCTCTACTTAGACATTTAATAGCAAGGTCTTGCAGCAGTTCAGATTGAACATTTTCCATGGCAGCTAGGTCCACCACTTATCTAAGCTATGCTCTAATAGAGTAAGGGGGTTTTGGTTTCAAGATCCACCACTTGTCCAAACTTGATTTGGGAAGCAAGGTCCTATAATAGTTTGCTTTGGACATTCACCATTACAACTAAGTCCACCACTTCTCCAAGCTATGTTCTAATACACTAAGGAGGTTTTGGTTTCAAGGAGAACCACTTGTACGACTCTGTTTTTGGAAGTAAGGTCTTTACATAGTTCACCTTGGACCTTGGACATTGGATACTACAACTAAGCCCACCACTTGTCCAAGATATCCTCTATATATAGCCAAAGGGTTTGGGTTTCAAGATTCACCACTTTTCCAACCTTTCTTCCATTAAAGAAAGGAGGGGCTTTATAACTAGGTCCACCACTTGTCCAAGCTATGCTCTGATATGGAAAGGGGATTTTGGTTTCAAGGTCCACCACGTGTTCAACCTTGCAAGACTCAAGGGATACTTGGACATTGGAAAGCATAGTCCTATAGTAGTTGATAGGTGGCAGTGGGTATTACAACTAGGTCCAACCTATGCTCTCATATCGCAAAGAGGCTTTGCTTTCAAGGTCCACCACTTGTCCAACCTTGCTTCCATTAAAGAAATGAGGGGCTACGTAAACATTGGCAAGCAAGGTAGCAAGGTTCTAAGGTGTTTCACCTTGGATATTGGGCATTATAACTAGGTCCACCACTTGTCCAAGCTATGCTCTGATAAAGAAAGGGGATTTTCGTTTAAAGGTCCACCATGTGTTCAACCTTTCTAATATAGAAAGGGGATTTTTGTTTCAAGGTCCACCACGTGTTCAACCTTGAAAGACTCAAGGGATACTTGGACATTGGAAAGCATAGTCTTATAGTAGTTGATAGGTGGCAGTGGGTATTAAAACTAGGTCCAACCTATGCTCTTATATAGCAAAGAGGCTTTGGTTTCAAGGTCCACCACTTGTCCAACCTTACTTCCATTAAAGAAATGAGGGGCTACGTAAACATTGGCAAGCAAGGTAGCAAAGTCCTAAGGTATTTCACCTTGGATATTGGGCATTATAACTAGGTCCACCACTTGTCCAAGCTATGCTCTGATAAAGAAAGGGGATTTTCGTTTCAAGGTCCACCATGTGTTCAACCTTTCTAATATAGAAAGGGGATTTTTGTTTCAAGGTCCACCACGTGTTCAACCTTGAAAGACTCAAGGGATACTTGGACATTGGAAAGCATAGTCTTATAGTAGTTGATAGGTGGCAGTGGGTATTAAAACTAGGTCCAACCTATGCTCTTATATAGCAAAGAGGCTTTGGTTTCAAGGTCCACCACTTGTCCAACCTTACTTCCATTAAAGAAATGAGGGGCTACGTAAACATTGGCAAGCAAGGTAGCAAAGTCCTAAGGTATTTCACCTTGGATATTGGGCATTATAACTAGGTCCACCACTTGTCCAAGCTATGCTCTGATAAAGAAAGGGGATTTTCGTTTCAAGGTCCACCATGTGTTCAACCTTTCTAATATAGAAAGGGGATTTTTGTTTCAAGGTCCACCACGTGTTCAACCTTGAAAGACTCAAGGGATACTTGGACATTGGAAAGCATAGTCTTATAGTAGTTGATAGGTGGCAGTGGGTATTAAAACTAGGTCCAACCTATGCTCTTATATAGCAAAGAGGCTTTGGTTTCAAGGTCCACCACTTGTCCAACCTTACTTCCATTAAAGAAATGAGGGGCTACGTAAACATTGGCAAGCAAGGTAGCAAAGTCCTAAGGTATTTCACCTTGGATATTGGGCATTATAACTAGGTCCACCACTTGTCCAAGCTATGCTCTGATATAGAAAGGGGATTTTTGTTTCAAGGTCCACCACGTGTTCAACCTTGAAAGACTCAAGGGATACTTGGACATTGGAAAGCATAGTCCTATAGTAGTTGATAGGTGGCAGTGGGTATTACAACTAGGTCCACCACTTGTCCAACCTATGCTCTTATATAGCAAAGAGGCTTTGGTTTCAAGGTCCACCACTTGTCCAACCTTGCTTCCATTAATATAGCAAGGAGGATTTGGTCTCAAGGTTCACCACTTGTCCAACCTATGCAAACCTTTTTCATGTTGTAGCATGATTTTTGGTTTGAAGAGTATTTTTCTATAACTATGGATTTAACAATGTAATCTTTTTACTTACAGGATGGACTTCGAATCTGGGGAGAAAGTACATATGATACTTGACAATGAAATCGTTGGTATTGGTTGTGTGTGTAGAACAGATCCATATTCCACTTGTGGTGGTACAAAGATAGGGCTGGGAAATGTCTCCATACTAGTGGAGGAATGCTTGAAGGATGTGGTCCTACCTTTTCCTACAATGGATACTTCATCTCTCCAAGGCTCATTATGGAGTGCTGTTCGATGGTCAAAGCTTCTTTTGCAATCTTTTGTATTAAATGGGAACTTAATTGATCCACACGAAAGCTACAATGGTGATGAAGAACATGATCATTCTGATCCTCTAGTTACAGATGCAATACCTATGACAAGCCCAGAATTTGAAGCAATGATTCGAGAGTCTTGGAGAAATCAGAGGGTCCTTTTAAAAGATGACACAATGATGCAAACCATGAATGAAGGGACCATCTTATATGTATTTCCACATGATTATGTCAACTTTCAGGAACTTGGTCCTGATTGTGTGGGTGTGGGTATTGAAAGAGAAAATGCAAGCATTCATGATGTGGTTGAAGTGGGTAGCATCACTTTGCTAAAGTGGCCCATCAAGCAGACAACAATGTTGAATGGGAGCCCATTACAACGCTTTGTTCCTGTTGATGGCATGCATGCTACATATGAGGATGTATCCAACGATGGCAATGTTGGAAAAAAACTTGATGGGAGTAATGTTGTCCAGTTGTCAAGGAAGAGACGATACACTTTCATGAACAGGACTCAAAAATCAAAAGCAGCACCAGCTTCGACTTTTTACCTTTCAAACAAATCAATTCAAAGGGTATCATGCATTGATTGTTGTGCACAAAAATGCTGCCAATTTGCAGATCGTGATATGGTGACAAGGTTACGACAACAATTTTGGGGAGAGTCTCAAAAATCACGCACTAATTATGTTTATGATGTTCTTTCTATATGTTATCAGAAAGATGAGAAGTCACGATACCAATTCAGGCTAAATGGCTCTATTGTTTGTTGTAGAGCATGGTATGAGCTACATGGAATACCAAAGACATCATTTTATCGATACAAGGAGAACTTTGAAAATGGTGTGCGCCAATATGTACATGGGAACACATGTACATTGAGAAGGGGACTTCAACATACTAGTTTAGCAAGAGCACTACTAAACGAGTTTGTGGAAAATAACTCTGAGAAAATGCCACATAGAAGTAGAACACTGCTAGATGGCTCAAGAGAGACTCAATTGGTGATTCCATCAACATACAAACAAGTGGATATTTTATGTGAAATCAACACGACACTTGACCAAATGGGCTATGAGAAGAAGCTATCCCAATCTTCTTTTGGTAGAATTTGGAACAAAGAGTACCCACATGTCACTTTAACAAAGACGAGTGAGTTCTCTAAGTGCAATATTTGTAGTTCAATCAAGGCAAGGTTAGAAGCTAAACCTTCTCTTGAAGAGAGAGCTCTTCTCTTGAGGGAGAGAGAAGTTCACATGGCACAACAAAAGAGTTGCAGAAGCCTATATTATGCATGGCGCACGTATTCAGAAACTCAACCACAAAAATATGTATGCATAATCCATGATAAGATGGATCAAAAGAAGAATGCCATTCCTAGATTACGCATTGTTCCCAAGGGTGTGGATTCAGGATATAATCTGCAGGTGGCATTGATTGGCATGATCACTCATGGACATGGAGAAGGTCATTACGGACACTTTGTCTTGAATGGTTTGTGGCCAGCTGATCCAAATCTTACAATTGGCTCAATTGCTAATTGTTTACATAACCTCGAGAGGATAGATAAGCATCCTCTTGGTGATCTAGTAACAAATGGACTTCCAAGGAGCAATATTTCACTACTACATGCTTTGAACTCAAGGGATGCTTTGGACTACCATAACTTGAGTGATGGAAAAGAGCCCATTGTGCAGTCGTCAGAAATTGCAGAAGAGGAATTGGGGTCAACATTTCGCAGATTGCCAGAGAACTTGTTGCTACAATTGGATAATTGTGCAGGGGAAAACAAAAATCGATACTTATTTGCCTATTTGTCAATGCTTGTTGCAAGGGGTGTTTTCAAAACCATCCAGCTGGGATTTTTAATGGTTGGGCATACACATGAGGACATAGACGCCATGTTTAGTAGGTTTTCAGAGAAGTTGAGAGTTACACAAACCTATACTTTGCCACATTTGATGGATACATTACGAAACAGCTCATCTTCATCTCCAGCTCCATTTTTTCTCACAAAGATCCCTGATTTCAAGCAATATTGTGATGGCTATCTTTGTGATGGACAAGACATACTTGTTGGACATTCCAAACCGCTTCAGTTCAGGTTCTTTATGCAGGATGAGACACCAATGATGCAATATAAGGCACATGTAGGTGTATCAAGTTGGAGTGGAAGTATTCGCCTTTGGAAAACAGACACAGAAGGCAAGCCAATGTTACCACATGGAGATCCACCTCTAGTACAAATGGCGGAGTATGTCAAGGCCCACGAAGAAGTCATTTTGGGGCTAAAGAACTATATAAAATTTTGGAAAAATTTAGGGAATGGTTCAAGTATTCCGCGATATTATAGACCCGTGATAGATTATTGGAGTAAGGTAATTGAAGAGATTGGAAAAGCAATCATATCAGAGGGAGTCTTGTATGAAATATTTTGGCCAAAAACTCAAGAATATTCTCATCTACAAAGCACTACAATGAATTTGCAACAAGGAGCAGAAAGATTCCTAGGCCTTGAAGAGTTGAACGATCATTTTTGTGGGCCTCAACGAGATAGGCCAAGGGAAGAGTTTGACCCTATGTCTGATGTGCACCAAGGTGACTTTCTTATGCTTGTTCCGAGTGACACAGAAATCTATCCAGTGTGGCTTGCAATGGCTTTATCTGACATTGATAATGAGCCTACATCACCAAACTACAGAAAACTCTTGATTCAATATTGGGCACCTTGCGCGAGAAAAAGTGGGATGACAGATACTCAAGCTTACAGTAATTGTTGGAAGGGTTATTGGGCTGTCAACTATAAGGACCCACAAGTGTGGGAAACTATAGATGCAATTGTTTGGTCCTGGAGACCCAACAAAGAAGGACCATTTTCTAGAATAAAGATTCCAGAAAGACATGCTCTAAAAGCCAAAGAAGGCCTCACTCGTGCACATCAGCCACACTTGGATCAAAGTTCAGATATGGTATCAAATGTGAAGTAGAATTATGTGGAGCTTCTATTGTGACTATACTAGTCAATTTGTAAACAAAATCTTTTTTGTATCTTCCTTTGTTTTATGTAATTTATAGTTATTATTCAAATCCATGTGTTGTACATCCTCTTGACTTTTGGTGTTTATCAACACCACAATCCTATGAGATTTTCACTTTATTTACTAGCCACACACCTCAATTTTTCCCACTTTAAGTGGAAAATTCCCAAATTACATGAATTCGGTCGATTTGGAGATTCCCATAATGTGAGATTTTTACCAAAATACCTAATATGGTCTTAAATCTTGAAGTTTTCAACTTTGATGCATTATGCACATTGCTGTTGCAAGAGTCACTTTACAAAAAACAGGGCTAAACAGTGTGCAATTGAATAGACTTTTATTATTTCTCAAAGAGAAGTTGGTAACAACAATGTAACGATTTCTCGTGGTTCTTTTGCGAGTGAAAAATCTTCTTTTCCTAATGCTTCTGTTGGTAGCACTTCGTCTCGGAATTCTCGTGATAAGGACAAAAAGAAGATGACTAGCCATTATTATAAAGCTAATGATCACTTGATCAAGCAATGTCCAAAGTTGAAGGCAAAAGAGAGTAAGAAGAAAGAGGCTGGATCAACTATATCATTCAATACAAGTGCAGCTATTGTAGAGTCTTTGTGAAGATATAGAGAGATAATTTTCACACATGACATATTATAAAGTACACACACACACACACACACACACACACACACACACACACACAGAGCATGATATACGTGGTTCACCCAATGTGGGCTTTGTTCACGAGAAAGCAGCCACTCAATGGATTTAGTACTTCAAACAAGAAAGGAGACCTCTTAACTTGGATGCTCAATTGACTCATGTGCCAACATAGTCATGCCCTTGTCTTTGTGGCAATATTACTTTCCTTGAAGGAGGGATTTTGTCCTTAAAAGCATTGATCAATGAAATAACTCTCCATAATAATATTAATGCTCTCCTCTCAAAACTTCCATCACATCAAATACTATCCCACGTAGTACTTACCATTACATCTTGCACTGATATGTGGAATTATGTGCTTCTAGAAAAAATGAAATTGAATGATTGCACTCATATGTGGAATTATGTGCTTCTAGCAAAAATGAAATTGAATGATTGCAGTCAATATTTTCTCAGGAGATTGTCCCTTTGACCAAGAGAAACCTCTATCTTCACTACTTAGATCTCAAACAAAGAGTAGAAAAACTCTTGACTAATAGTAGAACCTATCCCAGGCAAAACGCTCTAACTCAGAAAACCTATTTCTCTCTTCTCAGCAAATAGTAGATTATCTCAAGCAAGATGTTTTGACTGAGCAAAAGTTAACTCTTATATCTCCTCAAGCAATTTCTTCCAAAAATGGAGTGCTTCTTACAGCTTTATATCATTCAAGCTATTGATAGTGTTTAGGGCTTTACTTATAGAAGAAAACAAAAGGGTTGGCACTCTAAGTTTAAGTCCTCAAGTACATTTACCTTCCACATGCATATTTTATTCCAAAACTAGAGTTGTTCTTCATGAAAGATGGAGCATTTTGTGAACTATCTATGGTAACATAGAGGGATCCCCAAACTTCTTAAACTCCACAATTTGATGGATTTGTAGTGTGTCCAATCATCTTTTTGACAAAAGTAGCCCTTCTAGCACTTTAAAGGCATACACATGTAATCCCATGATATACAACCAAATTTGGTATCTTTGACACATCTCAACAAGACTTTAGGCATTATAGATTTGAATAGAGTAATAATTTTGTGTGACTTGTCAAGTCAACTAATAATATACACGAGATAAGATATAGGAATAACTCGTATAATTCTTAAATAGTCATGGAGTGTCTACTCCTCATCTTACCAAGAAGCAATATTTTGATAGATTCTCAAAAGAATCCACTTTTGTAACTCAACTTGTGTTCCATGTATTCTTATAGGATACCCCAAGTGTATCATGAAAGGAGAAATATGATTTCATGTAAAACTATAATGGAGATTGATCCTAAAAAACATTTACTTATTACAAATAATAGGTAGCAACATAGGGTTGTCCGATGGACTATGCAACCAAAAACCAAGTTAACAGATATTTATTAATGAGGAAACCTTTATGATCAATGGTTATTTTATGTCCAAGTATACATTTGTAATCATTTTGAGCATTGCAATCTTCCGTATTGCAAGAGAAAAAATCTCACTCTTGTATGGGGGAGATTGTACCCTAGTGACTTGTGTCTATAATCTTTCTACTCTCTTGTCCTCTTCTCTCTCACAACGATATGTGTGCCACGCCAATCTTGGAGGTTCATATAGAACGCTTGGTCTTGCTCTATCTCTCTTACTCTATAATAATTAATCTTGATGAGCAACATATAGAAACAATTATTGAGGTCTGCTTGTATAATTCTGATACGAGTGCTATGATATTCTATGGATTTTAGGGTCCGAGATCACAATATCTCTATTTCATTACTTTCATTGATGATTTCTCATGCTATACGATTGTATTTTTACTTAGATAAACATCTGAGGCCTTATCTGTTTTCAAACAATTCCACAAGGCTGCGGAACTTCAAACTGGTCGTCGCCTTAAGAAGCTTCGTAGTGACAATGGAGGCAAACATGTTTCTCGAGAGTTTGTGAGTTACTGTGCTGACAGTGTAATGCAGAGACTAGGATTTGAACATAGAATTCCTACTTGTGTTCGATTGTTGGGTTTGAGAGCTATATCCAAGGTATTGGTTAATGAAAGATTAATCCCGGTATTAAGGTGGGAAGATCTATTAGGTAGGGATGTCCTCTTAGCCCGTTGTTATTTGCTAAAAAAACCCATCCCCTCTCTTCTTTCTCCATGCTCACGCAACAAATGGTAACTTGAAAGGGCTGTAGGTAGGCTCTTGTAATAGGACTTATTCTGCAAAGTTTTGATGAATATTTTTGTTTAGAGTACATTTGTTCATTCCAGTTTTTTTCCACAGTATAGGATTTCATTTTAATCGTTCTCGTGAAGTTTCAAATTTTGACCAGGGACACCCCTCGGGAGCCGGTTTCGAGGGTACTATGGTCAAAATTTGGAAAAGTTTTGTATGTAGCAATCGTAGCCCTTGACACGAGGAAAAATAATGCTTCTTTGTGTTTTTGTATTTTGATGCCCGTTTCAGCCCGTAGATTAGAGAAAAAGTGAGAAAATGCTGTTTTAGACGGTTTTTGTGAAAAGTGCTGACTTGCAGGTAAATTTTCGGGCACACTGAGCAGGATATGGATTTTTCGCGTCTCACAACTTTCGAAGAGCTCGATGAGACAAACAAATTCATGTGAGACAAACCCGGTCAAATTCTGAACCGTTTGGGAGTTATGGCTTACTGAAAATGGCCAAAAAAAGTTTCTAAAATTGCTAACTTGCGAGTGTGGGTTGCGTTTTGTGGTTCTTATGCGTTTGACTGCAGGACGTCTCTTTTCGGAACCTATTTTGGACCGCTTTTGCTAAAGACTAACAGAAGGACGAAAATAGCCACTTTTTGCCTCACTTTTTGCCTGTGGAGAAGGAGGCTATTCTACAGTGAAGGCGCCTTGTGATTGAGATTGAGAGTGAGAGTGAGAGTGCGATTGAGAACTATGCACAAATTGAGAGTGAGATAGCTCGAGGGTGGTCGGGAGGTTGATACGAGCTACACTCTTCTTGTACTCGGGAATTGATTTCAATATACATCTCTGATTTCCTACGTCTACTCTGTGTACTTGCAAATTTTTGTTATTCAGTTGTTGTATTCCTGTGTCTCGTCACAGCTCTCATCATGTTCTTGATTTGGGGTTTTAAGATGACACTATTATTTTCTCGGATACTCAGAATGCTAATATTGCTGAATATATATCATACTTGAATTTTTATTTGCTTGTAGGTGCTTTAGATTTGAATCTGGGGAAGTCTCTATTGATAGATGTATCTGCAAAGATAATTTTCATAGCTTGATTTGGCAAGAAAAGAGAAGTCTTAGGGGAACTGTATTCAGGAACCTTGGTGATCCTCTAGGAGTTAATGTATCTGCAAACTAGTTGACACAATGGGTTGAGGATAAAATCCAAACCAAAATGGCTTCGTGGTGTTGTACTAAATGGCCAACTCATGTTAGGTTAAGGATTGTGCAGTCTATTGGGATTTCCTCTATATGTTATATTTTCTTCCCTTTGATCCTTGACCAGTTGCAAAATTTACATCAACATTAGTGATATTTTATGGGGATCTTCTGTTGTAGCCTGGCTTGCTTGGAAGCATTTGGCATTGCCTATTCACTTGGGAGGATTGGGTATCCTTCATTTGCAAATGCACATGCTGGCTAGTACGGAAACCTTACTAAAAAAAATTGACGGATAATTTTGTTGTGTACTTTCATGGTGTTTGGAATATGTTTGCATGGGACAAATTAAATTTTTCTGTGCTACTCATGTTCAATTGTGTGGAAAGACTGCTAATATGCTGGTTAAGTCTTGAAAAAGTCTATGTGCTTTGTTGATTTGGTATGATAGAGTTAGATATACAGGTAATCCCTTAGGGTATGAGTCTTGTTGTTGGAGCTTTGGGTTTAAAAAACCACCCGCTGTTTTCTTGGGCAAAAGCCCATAAGAGGGTTTAGCCCAATCAATCAAATTGTTACTCTAACAGAAATATTATTTCGTTTATGGTGGCTAAGAGAAGATTCAGACTAGAAAATGGGCTCAAAATTACTTGGGAATAGTTGTGTACACATGTTAGCAATTTGAAAAATCCTTGTTGCAATGAAGATTTAATCAAAGATTCTAAGATTGAGCATTGTCAGAGACTTCAACAAATTGATGGACCTCCCCAACCAAAAGTTTCTATCCACACTTGATCCTTTAGCCTTAAATAGAGAACAGATGCAACAAGGTTAGCGAGTTCAATCTAGATCAAAGATGGTGGTTGAAGCAGCTATCTGATGTACGGTGGAATATCCTGACAGGTGCTCTCCCCATGGGTGAATTGTTAGTCAAAAAGAGAACGTGTGATGGAAAATGCCCCAAATGTGGTCATCTTGAGACAACGAAGCACATATTTTGGAACATCCCTACATTATATGCTTGATGGGTATGTTTGTATGATATTTGTATGATGCATTGGAAGACTAAGTTTCTAAATATAGACTGCTTTTTGGAACAATTCAACCGGGCTCTACACGTTTAGACTTATGTATTGCTTTTCTCAGACTTTGGGTGTTATCCTTTTTGTGGAATGCTAGAAACTCAGCTTTGTTTGATACACACACCTTTCACAGTTTGACACTACCTTGGTGTATGGTTCGAGATAAATTGTTAGAGGACTGTGTAGCACTGCCAAATCCTCAACAGAATAAGACGATGGAATTCCTCGCCATGATGTAAATGTAACAAAATGTAATATAGTACTTAAGTTAGAGAGAGAGAGAGAGAGAGAGAGAGAGAGAGATTTTCACAATTATATAGGAAAATGATATTTCCACTCTAAACCAATAATAGGATCGATAAGAAAGGATGGGGAACATAGTTCTCCTCTGTCTGACGGATGAACTACAGCGATGGAAGCATTTCACCATCGACATTGGGTACCTACTCCATAAGGGGAGAGTTTGTGTACCGATGGACACAGACATTCGGCACCAAATTCTTTATGAATGTCATGATAGTCCAAGTGCAGGGCACCCGAGTATTAGAAAGATTTATGCTCTGGTACAAGGATAGTTTTACTGGCCAGGTTTACATGGCTTTGTTCAAGATTATGTCTTGCATTGCCAAAAATGTCAGGTTAACAAAGCAGAGCCCCTGAAAGCAAGAGGACTCTTACATCCTTTGGAGATCCCCAATGGTAAGTGGGAAAGTATAACTATAGATTTTATTGTGGGTTTACCAACCCACTATACGAGGTCATGACTCAGTATGGGTGGTCGTAGACCGGTTGACTAAACTATGTAAGTTTATTCCAACCAAATCAACGATTAAGACTCCAGAATTAGCTAAGTTATTTGTGGACAACCTATATAAGTTGTATAGTTTGCCAAGTAACAATGTCAGTGATCGTGATCCCTAGTTTAATAGTCATTTTTGGAGCGTTGTGTTTAAATGATTGGGTACACAACTAAACCTCAGTAGAACCGATCATCCAGAAACGGATGGTCAAATTGAACGAGTTAACTAAGTGCTAGAGGATATGCTACGCGCATACGTTAGCAAGAAACAATCAGATTGGAAAGAATATTTACCTATTCTCAAGTTTTCTTACAATAGTGCTAAGCATGTCACAACTGGATTTAGTCCTTGCATGCTCATGTATGGTTTTCAGCCTAGGTCACCTGTTACGATGGGATTGGCAACCGAAAAACTCCAACAGGTTAAGGATTTTCTCCAAGACCACATGGATATGCTGAAACTCGCTCGTCAGATTATCCGACAAGTGCAGGATCGGTATAAGAAGTACAGTGATGAGAAACGTCGGCAAGTTACCTTTGAGGAAGGGGAGGAAGTATTTTTACGTGTGCCAGAGCATTCAAAAAGTCTGAAAACTGGGCCAACACCTAAATTATCTCCACGATATTATGGGCCTTTCAAAATACTCAAGCGAGTGGATGATCGTGCCTACAAATTATCGCTACGTACACATGCTCGTGTTCATCCGGTGTTTACTATAAGCCGTTTACGTAAGCCATTACATGGGGATGACAATGCCATTGACCAAAAGATTTTGGTCCATTTCGTTGAACCTCTTACCCTACCGCATGAACCTGAACGAATTCTCGACGATCATGATTTACGTACACATCATCATGTGCGTCGACAAGATTTAATCAAGTGGAAAGATCGACCTGAGGAAGGTGCCACTTGGGAAAACATTAGTGTTCTTAAGAAGAAGTTTCCCACTTTTGTTTTCAAGGTCTAAAACTCTTCCTTAAGGGGGGAGTAATGTCAGGACAAGGGCAAGGCCATAGAGTCTTGGACTGGACCAAGGGCCAGACTAGGCAATGTGGAAAAAGAATCCAGCTAGGGAAAAGGGGCTATAGTGGGAGGTTGGGAGGTGGATTCCAAGCTCTAGTTTCCCCTAGTCTTTACAATAATTTCCATAGCTTGATTTGGCAAGCAAAGGGAATTCTTAGGGAAAATGTATTCAGGAACCTTGGTTATCCTCTAGGAGTTGATGTATCTGCAAAATAGTTGACACAATGGGGGATAAAATCCAAACGAAAATGGGTTCGTGGCATTGTACTAAATGGTCAATTCATGTTAGGTGAAGGATTGTGCAGGCTATTTGGATTTCCTCTATATGTTTTTTTTTCTTCCCTTTGATACTTGACCAGTTGCGAGATTTACATCAAAAATACTGAGATTTTATGGGGATCTTTTGTTGTAGCTTGGCTCGCCTGGAAGCATTTGGCCTTGCCTATTCACTTGGGAGGATTGGGTATCCTTCATTTGCAAATGCACATGCTTGCTAGTAGGGAAACCTTACTGAAACAAATTGATGGATAATTTTGTTATGTACTTTCATGGTGTTTGGGATATGTTTGCATGGACAAATTGTTTTGTGCTACTCATGTTCAATTGTGTGGGAATACTGCTAATATGCTGGTTAAGTCTTGAAAAAATCTATGTGCTTTGTTGATTTGGGATGGTAGAGTCAGATATACAGGTAATCCCTTAGGGTATGAGTCTTGTTGTTGGAGCTTTGGGTTTAAAAAACCACCCGCTGTTTACTTGGGAAAAAAAGCATGAGAGGGTTAAGCCCAATCAATCAAATTGTTACTCTAACAGAAATATTATTTCGTTTATGGTGGCTAAGAGAAGATTCAGACTAGGAAATGGGCTCAAAATTACTTGGGGATAGTTGTGTACACATGTCAACAATTTGAAAGTTTCTTGTTGCAATCAAGATTTAATCAAAGATTTAGAGATTGAGCATTGCCAGAGACTTCAACAAATTGATGCACCTCCCCAACCAACGTTTCTATCTACACTTGATCCCTTAGCCTTAGATGGAGAACAGATGCAACAAGATTTGCGAGTTCAATCTAGATCAATGTTGGTGGTTGAAGAAGCTATCTGATGTATGGTGAATTGTTAGCCAAAAAGAGAATGTCTGATGGAAAATGCCCCCTTGAGACAACGAAGCACATATTTTGGAACTTCCCTACAATATATGCTTGGTGGATATGTTTGTATGATACTTGTATGATGCATTGGAAGACTAAGTTTCTGAATATAGACTGCTTTATGGAACAATTCAAACGGGTTCTACACGTTTAGACATATGTATTGCTTCTCTGAGACTTTGGGTGTTATCCTTTTTGTGAAATGCTAGAAACTCGGCTTTGTTTGATACACACACCTTTCACAGTTCCAACTGCCTTGGTCTATGATTCGAGATAGATTGTTAGAGGATTGTGTAGCACTGCCAGTTCCTCAACAGAATAACACGATGGAATTCCTCATCATGATGTAAACATGTAACAAAATGTAATATAGTACTTAAGTTAGAGAGAGAGAGAGAGAGAGAGAGAGAGAGTTTCACAATTATGTAGGCAAATGAAATTTTCACTCTGGACCAATAATAGCACCGATAAGAAAGAATGGTGAAAATGGAATGTCCGTTCAAGGATCAGAAAGAGGTATGTTGATGGAGCGAGTCGTCCGGCCAGTCTCTATGATCAAAGGCAGGGGTTGGCGAAGGCGACATTGACGAGGGAGAGCGGAAGAGTGCCAGCGCAGGGGTAGGTGCGGCCGTAGCGGAGGCCGGAGGAAGCGGGTTGGACTTTGACGTTGGGAAGGAGAGTGCAGTGGCCGAAGGTGGGCACGTCCACCTCCATGGCGAAGCGGCTGATGATCTTCTGGTTCCAGCGCCGGTCCTGGCAGGCTGCAATGATGTTGAAGGCCTCACAGGGGCAGTTGTTCACGAGCTCCCACTCGCACAGCCCGGTCGCCACGGGAGTGTTGGTCAGCACGAGGTCGTGCAGCCTGCACTTGCGGGGCGTAGCTGCTTGCACAACGGAGGTCCCCTCTATGATATTTAGCAGCAGCGCCGCCACCATCGCCACTGCGGTGGCCAGAAAAGGAGATCAATAATATTACGACATATGATATGACTATAGCACACAGACGTGCGTTTTTGTATACTTGTAGAATAATAACACAGACGTGCCATATTCTTATACCTGTGCAGAGTTCCACCCTCCCCATTGCCATTGTGGATGATGAAGATGGGTTCTAGCCCTAAATGCTGCTCGATGTGCTCAGTGCTGCTTACAGTTTTGCGGGCACTACTATTCCAGCCTTTACAGCACCCGCTTTATATACTCCTAATTACGTCCTCGTAATCCGACCTGCCAAACCTCAATTATCTCCCACCATACGCCAAGCTAAAATGCCAAATGAAATACTTGTTCCTCATGTTTGTGTGTGTTCCTTGGCTATTGATGTATTCACATGGCTTTACTCCACCAACGTTGAGAGTCATTGCTCCCATGATAACTATAAAGATATGTGAACATCGATCCCGAACCTTCTACGGTTAAACTTCCATGTGGGTATTGGTGTTCTTGTTGGCTACTAATTATAGTGCCATTTATGCTAGTAGAAGGTCACATTTACAATGAGGAAACGGAAACATCCATATTGCTTGACAGCTAGTTGAGTTTGAATATAGTGATTACATGCTTTGATAGCCACTAGGTGTTGATTGATTGATGACTTGACTTGAGGAGTAGTTCGAATGGACCTATTCCCTCTCGGACTTAGTCCTTGATACCAACATTTCTAGGTGAGAACTTTGAGGACCAAGCACTAACACATGCCTTTGTCCACCCAAACATTCTCCTCTTACAGACCTCCTAGCCTACCTTCTCTTGGCCTACCTTGAGGAGACCACTTAACTTGGATGCTCAATTGACTCGTGTGCCAACATAGTCATGCCCTTGTCTTTGTGGCAATATTACCTTCCTTAAAGGAGTGTTTTTGTCCTTAAAAACATTGATCAATGAAATAACTCTCCATAAGAATAGTAATGCTCTCCTCTCTAAACTTGCATCACGTCAAATACTGTCCCACACAATAATTATGTGCTTGTAGCAAAAATCAAATTGAATGATTGCAGTCAATATTTTCACAGGAGATTGTCCCTTCGACCAAGAGAAACCTCTATTTTCTCTACTTAGATCTCAAATTAAGAGTAAAGCCTACCTCAAGTGAGATGCTCTAACTGAGCAAACTTATTGTTCTCACTACTTAACTACTAGTAGAACCTATCTTCAGAAAAATTCTTGACTAATAGTAGAACCTATCCAGGCAAAACGCTCTAATTGAGAAAAGCCTATTTCTCTCTTCTCAGCAAATAGTAGATTATCTCAAGCAAGATGTTCTAATTGAGCAAAAGTTAACTCTTTATCTCCTCAAGCAATTTCTTCCAAAAATTGGAGTGCTTCTTATAGATGTATATCATTCAAGCTATTGATAGGTGTTTTGGGCTTACTTATAGAAGAAAACAAAAGGTTGGCACTCTAAGTTTAAGTCCTTAGGTACATTTACCTTCCACATGCATATTTTATTCCAAAAGTAGAGTTGTTCTTCATGAAAGATGGAGCATTTTGTGAACTATCTATGGTTAACATAGAGGGATCCCCAAAACTTCTTAAACTCCACAATTTGATGGATGTTGTAGTGTGCCAATCATCTTTTTGACAAAAGTACCCCTTCTAGCGCTTTAAAGGCATACACATGTAATCCCATGATATACAATCAAATTTGATATGTTTGACACGTCTCAACAAGAATTTAAGCATGAGAGATTTGAATAGGAGTAATAATTGTGTGAATTGGCAAGTCAACGAATAATATACAGGAGATAAGATATAGGAATAACTCGTATAATTCTTAAATAGACATGGACTGTCTACTCCTCATCTTACCAAGAAGCAATATTCTGATAGACTCTCAAAAGAATCCACTTTTGTAACTCAACTTGTTTTCCACGTATTCTTATAGGATACCCCAAGTGTATCATGTAAGGCGAAGTATGATTTCATGTACAACTATAATGGAGATTGATCCTAAAACACATTTACTTATTACAAATAATAGGTAGCAACATAGGGTTGCCCTATGGAATATGCAACAAAAAACCAAGTTAATGGATATTTTATTAATGAAGAACCCTTTATGACCAATGGTCATTTTATGTAGTTTCTCCACTTAGGAATAGGTGACATTTGGAACAATGTTACATGAGGTATGGTTGTTTGTTTTGACACCGAGGACAATATTTTTCACAAAAGAATGAACATCACTCCTCATAGTTGGCCAAGATGCTCCATGTCTCAAAATCCGTCGCATAGTTTGATCTTCCGCAAAGTGAAGTCCTACTATGATAATATGTGCTTGACTTAGGTATTGGGTCTTCTCCTCAGGATTAATGCATAAAAGCAATATTCCATCTCGATTTCTTTTGTATAGCCTTCCATCTAGTAATTGAACATAGCCAATTGCTCAATTAATTTGATTGTAATAAAAAATGGTATTCGCAAATCCACTTGAGCTATGGTCATCAATGATTGTAATAAAAAATGGTATTCGCAAATCCACTTGAGCTATGGCCCTTTTTTACAACTACAGTGAAATCAAATTCCAGAAGAATGATGAACCACCTCACTATTCTTACTCTGCTGCGTGCCTTGTTGACCAAATACAATAAGGATTGGTGGTCCACAAAGAACACAAATTTGTTAGCTAATAGGTGATGTCTATACTTTTTTACGGCATAGAACATTCCTAGTCCTTCACTTTTGGTGATGATATAGTTCTTTTCTGCCATATTCAACTGGCGGCTAGCATAAGAAATAGGAAAATCAATTTTTACGTCTCCTGGTAGAGCTAGTATACACGCAATGGCAAAATTGTAAGCATCTACATGTATGTGGAATATCTTATTCCAATCTAGTGCTTTCAATATTGGAGCTGAAGTGAGAGCTTTCTTAAGCTTCATGAAGGATTCTTCAAACTCATCAGTCCATTCAAAGTGTGTAATCAAGCTGTACATAGGTTTTGCAATTATATCGTACATGTAAATGAACCGTCTGTAATATCCACAATGTCCCATAAGACTTGAACCCCCTTGACTGTTGTTGTTCTAGGCAAATCAGCAATAACATGAATCTTATCCATGTCAGTAGCTATGATATTTTTAGACACTATATGTCCAAGAATTTTTCCTTGTCTACCTATGAATGTGCACTTCTCAGGATTTAAGAAAATCCTATAAAGTCTACATTTTTCGAATACTTTTTTGAGGTGTTCAAAATGATCAACTTGGATTGATGAATGTACGCATAGATCATCCATATATACTTCCAAGAAACTGTGAAGATATTCTTTAAAAGCATGGCTCATTAATCTTTGGAAGGTGGTAGGAGCATTAGTTAACCCAAAAGGCATAACCCGATACGCGAAAATACCCCATTCCATTGCAAAGGCAGTTCTATGCTTATCTTTGGGATCAGCAAAAAGTTGATTGTATCCCGAATAGCTATCTAAAAAGCTGTAACCTTCTTTTCCTGCAACTCGTTCTAAAACATGCTCAATGGTTAGAAGAGGAAAGTTGTCTCTAATGGTAGCTGCATTCACATTCTTGAGGTTGACACACACTCCTAATTTTCCATTTTTCTTGGGTACTACCACAATGGAAGACATCCAATCTAGGTGTTCCATTTCATAAATGAATTCGGTCTCCTTTACCTTTTCAATCTCTTCTTTGATATTTCTGTAAATGTTTTATTATATGTGTATGGCCTTTGTCTACTTGGTTTAGCATCATCTCTCATGGGTATGGTATATTGATAGATTTCTGGATTAACACCCTTGAGATCCTTATAAGACCAAGTAAAGATATCTCGGTATTCCTTCAATAAGCTTAATAAAAGATCTTCTTCTTCTTCCATAAGGTCTTTTGCAATGTAGGCTAGTCTAGGCTCTTCTCCTAGTTCCGCCAGATCTATCTTTTTTGTGTTTTCAGGCCCCTGGTAGGACTCACCCTATTTTCGTAGTTCTCTAACAGGTTGTGATTATGATTTTCCAATCTTGGAGAGTATATTTCTTGTAATGGGATGGAACACTCGTTACATCTTTACCATCCTCTTCAGTGGTTTACATTTCAGTTGTATATACCTCCTTTAGAGCTTTTTTCAACTCTTAATATTTCTTTTTTTGTTCCATTTGTGTCATGGTTGAAACCTTGTTCTGGTTTTTAGGTTTTGCTTCAATTTCCTTTCTTGTTTTTCTCATTGTTTTTAACATTTTTGTATTTTTGTTTAAAGGATATCTACCAGTGATTTTGTCCTTGACACAATCATGTGTCTCTATCTGCATTAGAAACCGTGTTCTACTGGAGACTGATGGCATAGGTCTGGCTTGCAAATTTTTCGTGTCTCTTTTTCTTCTATACCATTTTTGTCTTCTTGGTTTCTGGTTAGGAAAGTCAAAATCCTTTTCCTCCCCTCCTTTCATGAGTAGCTTAGCTCCTACATGTTATTTTTCCAACCCCGAATCATCCGAGGGTCTGGTAGCTGATGTTCTTCTAACTCATCTGTTGCATCATAGTAGAGGTTTGAAAAGACTTGTTGAGCTTTCATCAAGTTCTTGGGTTTCAAAATTTCATCTTCAATGCGAAGGGTTGAGATCATTTGGATGGGAATTATGTTGTAGCGTTCCTCATTGCAAAATTGAGTAGGCATAGATGTATTTACACATACCTCCATTGTCGCTAAAATTTGAGTCCACTCAAATGGCTCAAACAAATGCTCTGGAAAGGGTTAAGGTACATAGGATTTGTCTGTGCAATCCCTTTCTAAGATACATTCTTCTCGTTTTAAGCTTCCGTTTTCTGAAGCTCCGTACATCCAAATTGGAGTGTCTTTGTTCGACCAAGATGGAAGCTTAGTTTCAGTTGAAGAGACTGACTCAAATTCTTGTATGGGAGTTTTCATGACATCTCTATAAGTGTGATCTTTCAAATTAACTCTTGTTATTGATCACACTTGCTTCAAGTACAGATAATTGTTTCTCCAATCTTGGATGTGTTGTACTTGTCGCATGAAAGGTCTTCCCAATATGATTTTGTAATTGAGTTTCTTTCCAAAGTCTACTATGGAAAAAGTGTGTTGATATTCAGTTCCACACGAATTAACTATCACCTTTTCAAGCAGTCCTAAGGGTCTTTTGCTACGTCCATCAGCCAATTGCAATTTCATGCGAATTTGTCTAATGGCTAGTTGTCCCCAGGACTCTCATACTACTTTTGTGGCTATGGCTATGCCTGCCCCACTATCCAGTATTTCCATGTTTTCTATGTCATTATATTTCATTGGAAGGGTTGTGTTTCCTTCTTCCCCTTCGTAGTATTCTCCAACTTTTCTCATTGGAACCAATCGAATCTCTTTGGTATCCATTTTGTGTTTCAATTTTCCCAATTCTTTTGCGATTAGCCCTGTTATTCCCACCTTCTTGAAAGTTTTCTGTAGATCATTCCATAAATATGGCCTGATTTTCAATAGTTCTCCTAAAGCAAGTGTGCATTGGATGGGTGTAGACATGATTGAATGGATGTTGTCTACTTCTAGGGTCTGTTCCACTCTTTTTACTTGAGTGGTTTTACACACTATCGATTTATCTTCATTATCTCCAAGTAAGAGGGTAGTGTTTTCAAGGTCAATGGTTTAGACATTTCAAAGCTTCAGATCCGCAATCCCCATACAAGGATTGTACATCCACGTCCATATCAGGAGGTAGATTGTCTAACCAAACTTCCTCTATAGGAGCTGAATTTAAAGTTAGGCTCCCATCATTGATCTCTCTAACTTTTTCACATAAGTGTCTTGGCCAGGATTCTTCTGCGAATGGAATTCCATCTAAGGCATCTTCGTTGTCTGACACTATAAGTTCTGGCTCTTTGGTTTCAAGGTGGGGTTCTACCACCACTTTGGATTTTTCTTTATTGGCTCTTATCACAAGCTTCTTAGGTTTTGCCATACTCTCGAGCTTGGGTTTTTGTTTTTCCAGCATCTCTTGCGTGATTCTTACCAAATATTGATACACTTCAAGCTTAGCTGCTTCCATGTCTAGAGAAGGATAGTTTTTCCATTTGTTTTCCATGTTTTGGCCTGATTTAAGTCCCGCTTGGTAAGCTTCCAAGGCTGCATTAATAGGCTCAAAAATTTTGTCAACCAAAATTGATCCTCCAGATTTCGCTTCCAATTTCTTTCACCTTTTCCTGGAATAGCTTCTTTGCTTTCTCTTCGTTTTCAGCCCTTTGTTTTTGTTTTTTCATCTCATACCTTTTGTTTCTACTTCTTTTGGTCTTTTGAGAGGAAATTTTTTTATTTTCCAAATCATCAGAGGAGTTATGTTTCTTTTTCTTAGCCTAGGCTTTGGTGATTACCTTGATTGGAAAAATGGGTTCACTCTCACAAGAGCTACTAGGTATCACTTGGACTAAGTTCACTATTGTTTTACCCTTGTTTAAAGGATTTTTTGGACAATCTTCTGGGAAGTGTCCTCCCTTTTTGCAACATTGTAAGCAATAAGCTTCAACTGGCTTGAGGTTCTTGTTAGGCTCTGGGCATTTATTTTTCCAATGATCATCTGCACCACATTTATGACAGATCCCAATTTGTGGCTTAATCATGGGTCTTACCATTGGAGGCCTTACAACTTGATTAGCTACATAATACATTGGTGCTAGCTCTAGTGTAGTATAAGTCACAGGTTCTTCCATTGGTGGTGGATGTGAATTATACCAATCTCTGTCTACCATTACTGTAGATGGACTAGGCTTCATCTATGACTCCCTCTGGATGCATGTACTTTACAGGTACTGCATCATGTCCCAGATATGGAGGTTGTTGACCCAACACGGGTTGAGGTCTTTCCATACCCATCAGTGGTCTTTGAGCTGGGCCATATTAGGCTGCTATCTGTACATAGGTTGTCCTTGTGGCCTCATAGGCACGTACTAAACATTCCCTTCATACTTTGGTCAATAGTAGCACTCATTGGTCTCACGGTTGGTCCACTTACCCTTGATTGCACACCATTTTTGCGGTCTAATTGGCTGTCTCTGTTGAGGTATCCCTTGTCCTGATCCTCTCATAGGTGCTTTTTACTTGTTATTCATCATGTCATTCATCCTTTGAGCATTTCTTCTATGGCTGAAAGTGATGTTGCAGGAGCCGTTCCCACTTGTGTTGGTTTGGTGGATGTTGTCTTCTCGCTTTGGTTATTCTTAGGGACATCTTCCTCATTGAAAATATCACAATTGTCTCCTAATTCAATAGCATCTGACACACACTCTTCTAGGGTTGTATGCTTCTTGCTATACAGTATAGCATGAAGTTCTTTGTTTAGCATCCCCTCTAGAAATAATGATACTAGTCATTCTTCTGCAGGTATCTCTAGCTCTGGGCATCTCGCAATGTATTGTTTCATTTGAGTTGCACAATCCCTAATAGACTCACTTTGTTTCTGTTTAAATCTGTAGATTTAAGCTACCGTATTGTGTTTGACCCCTGTTTTGGAGCAAGCAGCTACAAATCCTTCAGCCAATGTAGTCAAGTCTATGATTGACCTTGGTGGAATGTTTTGGAGCCATGTCAAATTCTAGTAATGGTATGCAAAGTGCAATGAATTCTAATGATAAACAAAGTGTTAACAAATCTAACGAGCAAAGTGCTCTCAATTTTAATTCTATAGATTAACATGCAACTGTTGTAAAACAAACATTACAGGAATTACAAGATTCTCCATCCCAGCATAACTCTAGTTCACTTTCTCCTTCTGCATGGCAAAAGCTGACTCACTTACTTACGGAGTATCGTGATGTATTCTCAAGTGATTTACCATCGGGTTTACCCCCTACACGTGATGTGCAGCATGGCATAGATGTCTTGCTAGACACTAAATTGGTGAGTAAACCACCTTATTGTATGAGTGGTAGAGAATCCAAGGAGGTTGAGAGTCAATTGGCTGACTACCTTGCCCGTGGTTTCATTAGACCTAGCACTTCGCCTTGGGCATCACCAATTATATTGGTAAAAAAGAAAGATGGTACTATGCGCATGTGTATAGATTATCGCGGATTAAATGCCATAACCATCAAGAACGAGTATCATCTGTCTCGAGTGGATGAGTTGTTTGATCAACTCCATGCGGCAAGATACTATACAAAGATAGATCTTCATTCAGGATACCACCAGGTGCGTATCCTTTTGCAAGATATCTCCAAAATTGCCTTTAGAACACGGTTCGGGCATTTTGAATTTTTGGTTATGCCTTTTGGTCTAACCAATGCTCTAGCTACATTTATGACACTCATGGGTAGTGTCTTATGTCCCTATCTTGGAAAACTTATTGTGGTATTCCTTGATGACATTCTCATTTACAGTAAGAGTGAAGATGAACAAATAGAACACTTACAATTAGTGTTTGAACAGCTACAAGATCACATGTTGTATGCGAAGCAAAGCAAGTGTGGTTTTCTTTAAAACAGAGATACATTACCTTGGTCATGTGATCTCTTATTGTGACATCAAGATGGACACTGACAAGGTCACTGCCATTCTTTGATGGCTACATCCCACACGGTTGAGGAGCTTTAAATATTTTTAGGCATGGATGGATTTTAACGACAGTATATCCGTGATTATGCCAGTTTGTTTTCCCTATGATGGACCAACTCAAAGCAAAAGGTAAGACCTTTTCTTGAGAATAAGCACAAAAATGCAGTTTTGAACAGCTCAAGGTAGCTATAGCCACTGCTCCCATCCTAGCAATCGTTGACTCACATAAGCCATTTGTGGTAGAGACCGATAATAGTGATAAAGAAACTAGTGCGGTACTTCTCCAAGAGGGAAGACCTATGGGCCTTTATTATGTCTATGAGAGAGAGCTCTATGCCATAAGTCACACTTTAGGAAAGTGGAGACACTATTTATATGGTGCCGAGTTTGAAGTAGTTTTTGACCATGAGAGTATCAAATAATTTACTACTCAAACAGACTTGAAGGGCCGTAAAGCTAGATGGGCAGAAATCCTTCAACATTATGATTGTAAGTTACAATACTGCAAGGGGTGCCAAGTTAATAAGGTAGAGCACATCAAGATAGGTGGCCTTTTACATCCTTTAGAGGTTCCATAAGGCAAGTGGGAGAGTATCTCTATGGATTTTGTAGTAGGACTACCTACTACAAATCGTGACCATGATGCCATATGGGTAATTATAGACCGTCTCACAAAGATGGGTCAATTCATTCCCACTAAGACTATGAATAAGACACCTAAATTATCATGGCTATTTGTAGAGCATATATATAAACTCTACGGTCTTCCAACTAGTATCGTTAGTGACACAAATCAAAAGTTCAATAATAACTTCTGGAGGGATATGTTTCAAAAGTTGGAAAATAAACTTAATCTAAGTACGGCTGATCATCTAGAAATAGATGGTCAAACCAAAAGAGTTAATCAACTGCTAGAGGATATGCTACGAGCATACGTTAGTAAGAAGCAAACCAATTGGGAAGACTACATACCTATGTTGGAATTTTCTGAGCGTCATCAGCTTTGAGCTCTTTCAGAAACTTGGACCAATGAGGACGATCCCAGAGACACACCGGTTGAAAGTAGCATCGGGTGATGAGGTGACCACGTTGTGGTCTATTATAATACCAATCACGGTGCAGGCACACCAGTACACTACAAAATTCCATGTACTGCCACCAAGTAAATCAGCAACGCCGTGTATCTTAGCAGTGTCATGGATGAAAGCTAACAGGGTATTGATTGATTTGGATACTAATGAAGCACTATTCCGAAATGACAACTTTTCAGAACCCTTCTTATCATATAACCAATACATGTCAAGGAGGAAACAAGAGTCAATACAACCGCAAGGATATTGTCACAGGAACGGAATAATAGAGCTAGACAGCAAAAGGTAGAGAAAGAGATCTTTGTATAATGAATCTTTGCAGACTTTTGACACAACAGATGAGCAATTGAATATAGGCGCACTCCGTTGTACGGCGCTCGAACCTCCCGACCGCCCCCGAGCTTCAATCTGCTTGCATGCAGCGTCTCACTCTCACTCGCACTCGCACTCGCAGAAGAGGAGATCTGTGAATGATCCCCGAACGCACCACCCGTCGTGCTTTTATCCTTCTTTTCCTCGAAAAGCCTGCACGATTTTCGCACCAAGTATACCTGCGAGAATAATATAAGAACGTGATCGCTAAGCGATCCGTGAAGGTTAGATTTTTATCATGACACTTTGCACAGATCCTGTTTCACATATTGATTTCTGCATCGCCTACAAAATAGCCAAAAGAATATACTCGTGCAACCAATTCAACATGATAATCAAAGTAAAAAAACATAATTATGTACCTTCATAATCTCAATTGCATAGTCTACCATGAAGCAACAAATCCACTTCTTGGTTGATAGCAAGGAGAGTTGTATGTTGTTGTATGTCTGTCTGTCCCTGTGTATACTACACTGCTGCTGTTTGTTTTCATCATAACTTTTACAAACGAACTCAGAACAGAGAAATCCAGGTACTCAAAACGACGGGAACAGGTCTAGTCTACAAGGCTGCATGGACAGAATTGCGAAAAACGTCTTTGTTTGGCTAAAAACACAACTTTTAGGTCGCGACTCATAAAAGCTCTATTTTTGGGTCTCCACTACTTTTTCAACTTATTTTAAGCCTACCCATGCATTTTGAACTAAAACACATAAATATAAAACATTGATATTAATAAAAATCTCAATTTTACTGTTCATAGACAGACTATCTGTTATTCATTAATCTTTATCAAATCCGTCTTTACTGTATTATGTAAAAAAAAGAATATATGTTCTCTCTTAATATCTCAACTCATTCATAGAAGCTCTATTTAATAGACTATTCAACAATCTTTCAAATCGTGCTAAACGAAAGATATGCACTGCTATATTCTTTTCGACTTTAAGAACTTCAAAGATTAGTCCTATTACATTCTCCCCTTATCAAAATTAACTCTGTCCTCAGAGTTGGAAAGAGAGAAAAATTCTCTTTGCAAAACACTAAGATCAACCCATGATGCATCCTCTACTAGATAGTTCTGCCACTTAACTAAAAATTCTACAATGTCTCTATTTCTTAGATGTTTAACACGCCTATCTAGCACTAAGTTTGGTTCTACAGTCAATGTTCTGTCATCTTTCAACTTAGAGTTGTCCTCTAAAACATGATGCACATTAGGAACATACTTTTTCAATAAACTCACATAGAATACATGATGCACTTTAACATGAGAAGGCACTTCCAATTTGTAAGCTAATGAACCAATGCGCTTCAAAATTTTAAACGCCTCAGCAAATCGTGGAGACAATCTCTTATCCTTTCCAAGAATCAAATGAGACTTCTCGGGAACACGATGTTTCTTGTCATAATACAATTTATGTCTCTTTTGAGCTTCTCTAATATTCCCTCTAATTTTGGCCAACTCGTTATCCGTTTTCTCAAGTATCTCACGTGACAGTTCTACCTTGTTCCTCGAGTTAAGAAAATTCATAGGTGAGGGACAGTTGTAGCCATACATTACCTCAAACGGAGTCATCCTAATAGATGAATGATATGAATTGTTATATGCAAATTCAACCAAAGGCAGATATTCATTCCAATTAGATTGGTTTTCATTGACATACATTCGTAACATATCTTCTAAAATACGATTCACTCTCTCCGTTTTCCCATCAGTTTGAGGATGAAAAGAAGTAGACATGCGTAACTGGGTACCTATAGAGTCAAAAGTTGCTCTCAAGAAATGAGAAGTGAACTTAGAATCTCTGTCAGACACTATACTCTTGGGCATGCCATGCAAACGAAATATCTCTTTCACAAAAAAGCGTGCAATGGTCAAAGCAGTATCAGTTATTTTTACAGGAAAGAAGTGAGCTTGTTTTGTGAGTCTATCTACCACCACAAAGATCGAATCATACCCTCCACGAGTAGAAGGAAGTCTAATGATAAAAGCCATGGATATAGACTCCCACTTCTGTAAAGGAATGTCTAAGGGTTGAAGATCACCAAGCATCCTCTTATATTCAATCTTAACTTGTTGACATTGAAAGCACTCACACACATAATTCTTAACATCCAATTTCATACGCGGTCAAAAGAATGAACTTTTAATCTTTTCATATGTCTTATTCAATCCAGGATGACCAGAAAAAAGGTGAATTATGACACTCATGCAGAATTTGACTCTTAAAAGCAAAATTTGCAGGAATACACAAAATTTGAGTGAAAGTATACTTCAAACTTTGATGATCAGTACGCAATTCAAATTTGACACCAAGCAAAAGATGACGCCAATGTTTCAATGCATGAACAACAGCAAGCAATTGTAGATCATGTGTTGCATAGTTCAATTCATGTCGTCTTAATTTCCTAGACTCATATGCAACCACTCTTCCTTCTTGTGTCAAAACACACCCTAGTTGTTCACCACTAGCATCACATGACACAACAAATGGTTTGCCCATCTCAGGAACTTTCAAAGCACAATTTTCTGCTATTTTAGCCTTCAAGGTCTCAAAAGCAGTCTCACAAGTAGAAGTCCACACAAAACCCTTGTCTTTCTTGGTCAATTCGGTCAAAGGACTTGCTATCTTTGAGAAATCTTAATGTGTGCTCTCTCATATTGTGCTAGACCCATAAAGCTTCTCACATCCCTTAATGACTTTGGTGTTGGCCACTCCACAATAGTCTTAACTTTGTCAAGGTCAATGTGAATCCCCTCTTTAGAAATCACTCTTCCCAAATACACAATCTGATCCTTTGCAAAAGAACACTTACTTGCTTTGGCATACAATTTATGTTCACGCAAAACCTCAAATGTTTTCTTTAAGTGCAATGCATGATCTTCTTCATTCTTAGAATACACAAAAATATCATCCAAGATTACCAGAATGAAGTCATCAAGATACGGGTGAAAAATATTATTCATTAAGCACATGAAGGTTGCTGGTGCATTAGTCAAACCAAAAGCAAGAACTGTAAATTCATAATGCCCATAACGTGTACGAAAAGCAGTCTTTGGAATGTCCTCGACCTTAATGCGGATTTGATGGTAGCCAGAACGAAGGTCAATCTTTGAAAATATTGTGGCACCACTCAAATGGCTAAGCAATTCATCTATGTGAGGAGAGGATATTTGTCCTTAATGGTCTGTTTGTTTAACCCCCTGTAGTCAATGCATAACCTATATGTACCATCCTTTTTCTTTTGGAATAACACAGGACTACCCCAAGGAGATACACTAGGTTTAATGAAACCCTTTTTCAAAAGATCATCAAGTTGTATCTTGAGCTCTTTAAGCTCATCAATATTGAAGCTGTATGGAGCCCTTGAATAAGGTGTTTCTCCGGGATATAGATCTATGGCGTGGTCTACCGCTCTAGGCGGAGGCATACCAGGAAGATCGTCAGAGAACACATCCTTAAATTCATGTAAGAGATCGTCTACAAATTCTGGATTTGCCTCTTTCTGTTTATTCCCAGAATCCTCTTTAATCTCGTTAGCAAACACAAGAAACGTCTCACACCCTTGTCTCACCCCCTCAAAAGTTTTCATGGCAGAAATTAGAAGCGATTTAGTATTTCTCTCGTCAGCTTTAATCGCATGACTATCTCTGTTTTTAAAAACCAACTCACCCCTCTCACAATCAATCAATGCATGATTCGCAACCAACCAATCCATTCCCAAAATTACATCCCGTTCACCCATGCCAATAGCATAAAATTCTCCCGAATGTTTCTCTTTGTTCCGAAAAAAAGGTAAGTTTTGAATATGACCCTGTGTATAATGTTTCTTCCCATTGGCCAATTCTACAGGTCTCCTAATCTGGGAATCAGAATTCAATTTCAAAGTCTGCGCAAGTTTGTTAGACATAAAACAATGCGTACTACCCGAATCAATGAGAAAATTCACAATTTCAGTTCGTATCTTACCTCGAATTCTTATAATGGATGCCCTTAAATGATGAACAGATGTTGTCATACATTTCATAGGAATTTCAGAGCACTTACCTTCCTCGCTCGCTTTCTCAATCGTGGTGTCCATCGCATTCATATTGGCTTCCATTCGTGCAAGAACTGCCTGATCGATCTCCTTATTTGGGCATTCGAACGTCTTGTGACCTTGCTCACCGCAACGAAAACATAACCCAAATCTCCTTGCTCGTTCTAGAAAAGCAGGATCATGTTGCCACCGCAGTGGTTGTCGTCTTCTTTGGTTCTGATTTGCATCATTCTGACCCAAATTTTGATTGCGGTTGTTTATAGCATTCTAACCCAAATTTTGATTGCGGTTGTTTACAGCATTCTGATTTGTACTCTGATTTTGATTGAAATTCTGATTCTGATTTGAAAAATTATTGAATGGTCTTCTCTGAGTATTTGTAAAATTCCTTCGGGGAAACTCAGTGTTTGTCTGAAAAGGCCTATGTGCGTTCTATGCCCGGTAGGTATAATTCTGCTTGGAGTAGGGTTGCGGCTCTCATACTTCACCTTCTTCTCATAATTTTTCGGCCTTCGCAATAGCATCCAGAAAATCGGTAGCCCCTGCACCCTTTACTTGATAATACAGATCTTTACGCAGTCCTTCGATAAATTTGTTTGTCAACGCCTCTCCTTCTACTTCTGGTGCATACTTGTGAAGTCGCAAAAACTTCTCCTTATACTCATGTATAGTAAGACTTGCCTCGTCCTCAGGTTGTTGCTGAAACTTGTAAAACTCCATCTTTTTATCCATTTCATAGTGTGGAGAACAGTACCTTTTATACGCTTGCGTTTTAAATTTCTCCCAAGTGATTGGAGTAACCTTTGTTCGCTGTTTAAGGTATGCTTTTCACCAAAGCTTTGCGGTTTGTCGAAGATGAACAACTGCAACCTTTGCTTTGCTTCTTAGAGAACTTCTTCAATGCAAAATAATCTTCTGACTCTTCAATCCATGCTTCGAGATCTTCACCAGTTTTCTCGATGCCATTAAACTCGTTAATCTTTGCCTTCTTGAAGACTTGCTGCAAAGCTGCCCTTTTAGAATCTTCATCTGCATCTTCTTCATCACGTTTCCTTCTTCGTCCTCTCCTTTCATTAGTTTCCACTTCGCCGTCATTCTGCTCTCTTTCGTGTGGACGACCTCGACGTCCATCACCACCGTTTCCATCATCATCATCTCCATCATAACCACCATCACCACCGCCAGGTGCCCCAGCGCCGACACGTTGATTATCGTTTCCTGGTGGAATAGCATGGTTTTCGTCTTCCTGTTCACCATTAAGTTCCACATAGATATCAGGGTCTCGTGCTGCTTTGCCCCGCAGAGCCTCAGCACGCTCCCGATTTGAAATTTCCAGATCTTCTCGTAGTCGTCGAATCAGGCCTTCTTGCTCCTTTATCTTCTTCTCGTATCCATCCATGTCCAGAATCAACCGCTTGCTCTGATGCCAAGTATCACAGGAACGGAATAATAGAGCTAGACAACAAAAGGTAGAGAAAGAGATATTTGTATAATGAATCTTTGCAGACTTTTGATACAACAGAGGAGCAATTGAATATGGTCGCACTCCGTTGTACGGCGCTCGAACCTCCCGACCACCCCCGAGCTTCAATCCGCTTGCATGCAGCGTCTCACTCTCACTTGCACTCGCACTCGCACTCGTATCACACTCGCAGAAGAGGAGATCTGTGAATGATCCCCGAACGCACACCCGTCGTGCTTTTATCCTTCTTTTCCTCGAAAAGCCTGCACGATTTTCGCACCAAGTATACCTGCGAGAATAATATAAGAACGTGATTGCTAAGCGATCCGTGAAGGTTAGATTTTTATCATGACACTTTGCACAGATCCTGTTTCACACATTGATTTCTGCATCGCCTACAAAATAGCCAAAAGAACATACTCGTGCAACCAATTCAACATGATAATCAAAGTAAACAAACATAATTATGTACCTTCATAATCTCAATTGCAATAGTCTACCATGAAGAAACAAATCCACTTCTTGGTTGATAGCAGGGAGAGTTGTATGTTGTTGTATGTCTGTCTGTCCCTGTGTATACTACACTGCTGCTGCCTGCTGTTTGTTTTCATCATAACTTTTACAAACGAACTCAGAACAGAGCAATCCAGGTACTCAAAACGTCTTTGTTTGGCTAAAAACGAAACCTTTAGGTCGCGACTCATAAAATCTCTATTTTTTGGACTCCACTAACTTTTCAACTTATTTTAAGCCTACCCATGCATTTTGAACTAAAACACATAAATATAAAACATTGATATTAATAAAAATCTCAATTTTACTGTTCATAGACAAACTATCTGTTATTCATTAATCTTTATCAAATCCTTCTTTAGTGTATTATTTTAAAAAAAGAATATATGTTCTCTCTTAATATCTCAACTCATTTATATAAGTTTTATTCAATAGACTATTCAACAATCTTTCAAATCGTGCTAAACGAAAGATATGCCCTGCTACATTCTTTTGGACTTTAAGAACATCAAAGATTAGTCCTATTACAGATATTCCCAACAACAAACAGAGTTTACAAGTCCAGCAACGTCTTATAAAAAATCAACAACCCTGCACGGAACCAGACAAGTTTGGGTACGGCGTACAGATCTGGCCGAGCACAATTACATCAAAAGAGGAAATACAAAGTTTGGATAAGGCAAGACAGCCGAATTCCTATAAAAAAGGGGCAGAAAAAAGACAAAACACCAAAAGCCAGCAAAACTTCAAAGAACCACAGTCAATCGATCGATTACGCAACGGACTATATTGGTATGGCGGCAAAATTGCCAATTCAAAACAGGCCAACAACACAAAGGGAGGCCAAAGATGACCATCGAGCAGTATCTACAACTGTCAATGTCAAGCCACATCATGCAAACAGCACGAGAAACAAACAGAATCAACAACAAAAACTACAAGGATCTATAAGACCCAAGTCATCAAAGGAGAAAGAAAAAATGTTCCACCAGAAAATGCAACAAAATATACGACAATATCGACTTCAAAGGATCCACATACGACAATTCCAAACCAGTGGAAAACAATCAAACAAAGAGCGGAGATTTACAACTACTCCTTGCAAAGAAAATCTGCCAGCCAACTCAAGCTACCACAGGAAACCTCAACGACAAATGCCAATAAGCGAATGGCTTATACCTTCCTCTTACACCGCATAAATTCTTTCTACATGCATTGACTGCACATGCATATAGGCTATATTAAAAGGCCTTCATTAGCACGAGTTCACACCCATGCACAACACATACCCTTGACGATACCCTGTCGTCCGGGAGGACTACAACTAGGAGGGGGGGAGGTATTCCAAATGCGGACTCTTGACTCATGTCATATATTAGAGGGCAATGTTTGTGAGCAATTTTCAACCAATTTTTGCGTTTTTATTATGTGATTTTGGGAAAAAGAATATGCCCCTCGTATTTATTCAAAATTGATTGGGGACCAAATCATCATACATGAGTCCCTCGGGATGTGTATAGACTATGAACAGAGTCAAATCTGGCCAAAAAACGTCTAAAAAACAGCAAAAAAATTAGGCCAAGGTTGACGATTATGAGTGAGAATGTACATATACGAGAAAAAAGTGAGCTACAAAGTGTTTTGCTTTTCATAGGTATTTTTATAGGTTAGAATTGCTATTTTCGGGTTATTTTGGGATTTATTTGCTTTATTTTAGCCATTTTCTAGCAAAAATTATAGAAAAAAATCCGTAATCCAGATGGAAACACAAAAGAAGAGACGCCTGATCGGAGCAAGGTAAAGAAGACATAGAAAAAATAGGGACTGCAAAGGTGATAGGGCAAAATGACCACCGTCATGAAGGGACCTCCAACAGGAGAAATCTACAAAAATTGTAGAACTGGAGAAACCGAAGTCCAAATCAAGAAATTTGCGAGCCTAAACTACATCTCGCAAAAAGTTATGGCCACAGGTAAAAGATGGGAAAATTTTGTGTCGGAGTCTCGATTACATATAGAGAGGCTAGGCTAGAAAACTCTCATTTGAGCCATTTTCCATTGTGAGAGAGAGAGAGCTCCCTACAGCAGTTGAGACTTCCAGAAAGCTCATCCATCGCGCACGGTCACCAGATCGACATCAGATATGAGAGGTACGCTCGTCAACACTGACTCTAAGTGTTGTTTACTTCAGTTAGTTGCAAAACCTCGCCAGCATCACAATCACAACCTGTGCACACATACGGTAGATCGGTTGTTAGGGAGACCTAGAGGCCACCAAATGGAACCAAAATTGAAAGGCACAATGCCTATACCTTAGGGATCAAGCCTATGACCTTGGAAAGCGCGAAGGAAGCCGCTCAGAAAACCCTAATTTCATAGGACCTCCAAAAGGGCAACTGAACCAAGGTGATCGGAAATGAGCCAAAACTCATAGACAGCAAGCCAATAACCTCGACAAACCGACTGAAGGGTTAGATCATGAAAAATTTCGTCAAAATGGAGCCTAAAGTCCCTATCTGACGAAAATTGCACAAAGCGTCACGATACTCTAACGGGCCGACCAAATGACAAAATGACACCAAATTTAACAAGGTACATCCAAAAGAGGTCAACTACGAGATGGAATGTTTCCACTCAGGAAAAAATCTCTTCCACTAGGGCAAATGCCAGCAACAGGCCAGAAAGATGTCCAAATGGTCGTTTTTGGTGTTGTAAACACCAAAACAACAACCGACTGCTTTGATGGAAGGTCAAAAGGAAATAAAAGAAATCCGGAGTCATACAATGACCAAAAGGAACGGCGACCATTACCTAAGTGGTCTACTTCGACTCCAGGACCAGCTAAGTGCTGCAAACAGGGAGTACACTCTTCTAAATTGATTAAAACTTGATGTGTGTGTCTAGGAGAGCCTATTAACACCATTGTGGTCAACTAACATAAAAAAAACTAGTAAAAATGACTAAGTACTAGTCTATCGCGATAGACTTGAATTTACAATTAGACAAGTAAAATTTTGATTTTGGCTTCATGAGGAGTTCTAACAAGGAATATTAACCACCATTATCAAATCAAAGTGCAAAAGGGATCTCTTTTGGCCAAATAACCTAGTCTATCGCGATAGACTTGCTACTACAATATTTGGGGGAAAGACTTTACAAAATTTTCACAAAACAGACTTGGGAAAGCACATGAAGGCAGGACACCAAATTTGGTGACAGGATGGACTCATATGGCAAGCCGAGAAAGACATGACAACAACTCAGAGTCAAAACAGGACATCTCAAGGGCAGACAGTTAAAATTCACATGTGAGAGGTCAAGAAACCTTACATCAACTTGGAGAAGGTAGACAGATGATCACAGAGCCAAAAAATGACAAATTGACACTGAGTACCAGTCTATCGCGATAGACTAAGCAGAGGGATACTAGGCCATTTAACCAAAAATTTGAATTAACAGTTGGATTCAGCATGATGCAAGAAGACTACCCACTAAGTTTGAGCCCAAAACAACACAAAATGAAGGAGATAGACCAACATCTCCTTGGAAGGAATCTGGAAAAAATGGGAGTTGATCCAAAAAGGGGTCACTTGATATTCATTTGAGGTGAAAATGGGATCAGATCATCTGCAAGGTATGAGAAACCAATTGGTGGAGGCACAACTGCAAAATAGGACCCTTGTCAAAAGATGGCTAGTCTATCGCGATAGACTGAGCAAAAGTTGCAAATGAACTGATTTTCAGTTTGGGATTATAGAGTGACCTTACATGCCCTGTGAACATACACCACACAAAATTTCAAGGCATTTGGACTTGTTCTCCTTCACCAACAACATTAATTTGAAGCCGTCAGAGTCGCACAATGGAAGAGCTTTGTCTATCTGCTAACATTTTACCTTAACTCATCTTAGGACTCAGAAGGCTCATCTAGATGCATGATTAAGTGGTAATCAATTTAGAAGAGAAGTACTATGTTTGTACATTAACTGTTAATTGTGAATACAGGATCCATGGATGCTTCTCCGGGCAAAAGAAAAGGCAAGAACCTGGCAACGGAAGGTGCAATAGCCTATGCACTTCTACCCAATTCACTAAAGCCTGCGGCCACCTGGATACCTGCAGAGGTGCAAAAGGCAGCAGTCTTTCAGATCTATCAAGGTTCATATGTGGATGACAAAAGAAATTTAGTGGATACAGTGATGATCCCCAAGGAGGCAGAAAATTACTTGAAAAGATCACCGCAAAGGTCATGGCTCAAAAAAGTTGGCTTATGGAACTTTGTATCACTACCACCAGTAGGGATGGATTTCAAGAGGGTACAACACCTAATTGAGACTATCCAAGAAGATGGAACTTGCAGAGTGGCAGGCATGGATAATGAAGTGATGGAGATCCAGATCACCAAAGAAATCATCAAGGAGGCATTGAAATTGTCTAATCAAGGAGCCAACATGAGAGAAAGAAGGAAAAACCTCACAGTCTACTTGCAAAAGTCCAAACTGCCATCTTTCGAACTCATAGCAAACCCGGAAGTAAGAGAACTGACACAGATCTACAGTCAGTGTTTGTTAAGCTACATCAAAAGACCGCCAAGATACACTACACCACACGAGAGCATCTCAACCACACTGACATGGGATATGGGAATGACCCATGAGTTCTATATAGATCACGCATCATATCTGTTTGAAGAAGTGACAAAGCTAAGGCAGGACAAGCCAAATTACATTGTAGAAGGAGAAGTCCTCACCAGAATCATATACCAGGCCATAGGCGTGGCAGATCAGCTGCCACCTGCTCCCCAAACGCACCACCCATCGTGCTTTCATCCTTCTTTTCCTCGAAAAGCCTGCACGATTTTCGCACCAAGTATACCTGCGAGAATAATATAAGAACCTGATCGCTAAGCGATCCGTGAAGGTTAGATTTTTACCATGACACTTTGCACAGATCCTCTTTCACACATTGATTTCTGCATCGCCTACAAAATAGCCAAAAGAATATACTCGTGCAACCAATTCAACATGATAATCAAAGTAAACAAACATAATTATGTACCTTTATAATCTCAATTGCAATAGTCTACCATGAGGAAACAAATCCACTTCTTGGTTGATAGCAGGGAGAGTTGTATGTTGTTGTATGTCTGTCTGTCCCTGTGTATACTACACTGCTGCTGTTTGTTTTCATCATAACTTTTACAAACGAACTCAGAACAGAGAAATCCAGGTACTCAAAACGACGGGAATATGTCTAGTCTACAAGGTTACGTTGACAGAATTGCCAAAAACGTCTTTGTTTGGCTAAAAACGCAACTTTTAGGTCGCGAATCATAAAAGCTCTATTTTTGGGCCTCCACTACTTTTTCAACTTATTTTAAGCCTACCCATGCATTTTGAACTAAAACACATATAAAACATTGATATTAATAAAAATCTCAATTTTACTGTTCATAGACAGACTATCTCTTATTCATTAATCTTTATCAAATCCGTCTTTACTGTATTATTTAAAAAAAAGAATATATGTTCTCTCTTAATATCTCAACTCATTCATAGAAGCTCTATTTAATAGACTATTCAACAATCTTTCAAATCGTGCTAAACGAAAGATATGCCCTGCTACATTCTTTTCGACTTTAAGAACTTCAAAGATTAGTCCTATTACATTCTCCCCTTATCAAAATTAACTCTATCCTCAGAGTTGGAAAGAGAGAAAAATTCTCTTTGCAAAACACTAAGATCAACCCATGATGCCACTTAACTAAAACTTCTACAATGTCTCTATTTCTTAGATGTTTAACACGCCTATCTAGCACTAAGTTTGGTTCTACAGTCAATGTCCTGTCATCTTTCAACTTAGAGTTGTCCTCTAAAACATGATGCACATTAGGAACATACTTTTTCAATAAACTCACATAGAATACATGATGCGCTTTAACATGAGAAGGCACTTCCAATTTGTAAGCTAATGAACCAATGCGCTTCAAAATTTTAAACGGCTCAGCAAATCGTGGAGACAATCTCTTATCCTTTCCAAGAATCAAATGAGACTTCTCGGGAACAACCTTTAAGAAAACCATGTCACTAGTTTCATACTCCACAACACGATGTTTCTTGTCATAATACAATTTATGTCTCTTTTGAGCTTCTCTAATATTCTCTCTGATTTTGGCCAACTCGTTATCCGTTTTCTCAAGTATCTCATGTGACAGTTCTACCTTGTTCCTCGAGTTAAGAAAATTAATAGGTGTGGGACAGTTGTAGCCATACATTACCTCAAATGGAGTCATCCCAATAGATGAATGATATGAATTGTTATATGAAAATTCAACCAAAGGAAGATATTCATTCCAATTAGATTGGTTTTCATTGACATACATTCGTAACATATCTTCTAAAATACGATTCACTCTCTCCGTTTTCCCATCAGTTTGAGGATGAAAAGAAGTAGACATGCGTAACTGGGTACCTATAGAGTCAAAAGTTGCTCTCCAGAAATGAGAAGTGAACTTAGAATCTCTGTCAGACACTATACTCTTGGGCATGCCATGCAAACGAAATATCTCTTTCACAAAAAAGAGTGCAATGGTCAAAGCAGTATCAGTTATTTTTACAGGAAAGAAGTGAGCTTGTTTTGTGAGTCTATCTACCACCACAAAGATCGAATCATACCCTCCACGAGTAGTAGGAAGTCTAATGATAAAGTCCATGGATATAGACTCCCACTTCTGTAAAGGAATGTCTAAGGGTTGAAGATCACCAAGCATCCTCTTATTTCAATCTTAACTTGTTGACATTGAAAGCACTCACACACATAATTCTTAACATCCAATTTCATACGCGGTCAAAAGAATGAACTTTTAATCTTTTCATATGTCTTATTCAATCCAGGATGACCAAAAAAAGGTGAATTATGACACTCATGCAGAATTTGACTCATAAAAGCAAAATTTGCATGAATACACAAGCGGTCATAATAATACAGATTTCCCTTATACAAGTGATACCTGTTCTCATACATCTCACCAATATTCTCACGCAAAATAGGCATGTAAAAAGAATCATTTTCAACTTCGGCTTGTATCTCATCAATCAAATTGGATCGCACAACAGTCAACAAATTACACATGGGCCTACGACTCAATGCATCTGCAACTTTATTTTCTTTCCCACACAAATACTTCAAGTCAAAATCATACTCAGCCAGCAATTCAATCCATCTCCTTTGTCTGTTGTTTAACAATGGCTGAGTGAAAATATACTTCAAACTTTGAGATCAAGTGGATAGCCAGGAAGCATGTGTCTTGCCGAGGGTCTGCGACTAGATAGGTTTAGTTAGGATATGTGGATTAGAGTAGTTGTTGGTGGTCGAGTGATTTGTGAAGTGATAAAAGCGTTTACTAGTCCGTGTGTGGCAGTGAAGCGTTTTTCTACTCATAGATGCAAAACCCCATATGATTTGTAGGAGTAGCTTTAGGTAAGTGATCCGATTCTGATCTAGAGCTATTCATCACTGAATTATTTGCTAAAGTGCTTGATTGCATTTGAAATCACGGAAAAGTGTGCTTTTGAGGGTAAAAATGCAATAAACAAGCTTTTGTGGATATTTTTGTATGACTCACTGATGTTGTGCATATAAAAGGGCATTTGCAAGGGTTCTGTGAAGAAAACCTGCAATTCTGTAAACATAGACATCCTACGCGTAGGATGTCTCAAGAGGGTTCTGGAGACCAAATTTTGAAATTCTGAGTTGACCAGTGGGTTTAGAGGGTAGGTTTTACCCTATTTTCACCTGGAAAGTGGAAATTTGATCAAATTTTGACAGATCAAAGCCAAAAGACAAGAATTGCCAGACATCCTACCCAAATTGTGTCCAAGGCCTAATTTTGAGACCAAACCATAGGATGACTCCATAGGCATGTTCTAAATGTTGTATTGAGTGACTGAAAGGGGTTTCACCTCATTTGGGTGAGAAAATTGGGTTCAAAGCGGACTTTAACACTTTTGACTGAAAAAGGCAAGAACAGCTAAAATTTGGGTCTTTTGAGATCCAAACTCAAATCTAAGCATACCACTGGGTTACTGACATCAAGGGGAAGCTGTGGGACAAGTCTCGGGTCAAACATGCCAAAAAGACATCCTACGCGTAGGATGTTATATGTGTGATTTTGCACTCCAAACTTAATTTTGAGCATACCAGAGTGATCAGCACCATAAGGAGAGTCTGTGGTTCAAATTTGGGGCAATTCTGAGCAGTTAGATATCCTACGCGTAGTATGTCTAAGGCATAATTCTGAAACCAAAGTTCTATTGTGACCATAGCAGGGTGTTGTATAGCCTTAGGCAAGCCTCCTAGTCAAATTTGGTCCAATTTGGAGTTGATTTGACTTAGGAATTCATCAAAACAGACATCAGGCTTTTGGAACAGATTTTTGATCATTTGACCAACCTATAGGTGTCAGAATCAAAAAGTAAAAATAGCTGTGAGTTTAGCACATCAAGGGAAAGCTACAGTGCAAGTTTGAGCTGAAACAGAGCAAAAAGACATCCTACGCGTAGGATGTCTCCAGCTTGATTTAGCACTCCAAACCAACTTATGAGCACACCACTATGATCAGCACACCAAGGAGAAGCTGGGGTGAAAATTTCAAGTCATTCTGAGCAAAAAGACATCCTACGCGTAGGATGTCTCAAGGGCCATTTTTAAATCCAAATAAAAATCTGAGCATACCATTGTGTTGCTAGACTTAAGGGGAGTCTCTGGACCAAATTTTGTGAAATTCTGAGCATATAGACATACTACGCGTAGGATGTCTCTAGGCCAGTTTTAGGGTCCAACGGTACTTTTGACCATACAGGAGTGTTCACAGTGTCACAGAGATCCCAAATATTTTTTCAAAATTGAATTTGGACTCATTTTGACCACTCCAAACTACATTTTACTGTTTTGGCCATAACTTTCACAAACGGTATCGGATCGGAAAAGTTTTTATATCAAAACATAGCCTGAGAGCGGCTCTACAGATCTTAGAGAAAAACTTGAACTAAATGTATGCCGACGGAAACCGCTTAGTTCAACTTTGAAAAAAACGTCGTTTGAGGCCTCAAAATTCATCCGGAAGTCGGGGGTGTCTAAAAGCGACAATTTGCAAGAATTGTGACGAAACGGTTGCGGTTTTGGACATAGTTTCGACTTTTTTCTAACCAAAGCACTTGAACACAGTGGACTAAGTCTACTTGAACCAAGAAAAAGCTCTTAAGCCTAGAAATCATGTCTACCCTAGATTCAAACGCAGCTTACACAAGCTTGGAGATCCCGACGATAGAGGAATATCCTCCCACAATGGATCTTCCAAACTTGCAATTGATAAAGACCCATCTTGTTGAGAGAGTTTGGATGATTGTTCATGAGAGTGAAGGACTATATAGATACATGGAGGACAATGAGGTCAATCTTTATAGGTGCTCAGATCCATACCTAGAAGAGATAACGGATTACAAGCTCTTATATGTCTACACATACGGAGTCAACTGTCAATGGAGATCTATAGTTGTCGACAAGTATGGACGAGAATACAGAGTTATAGAAAGCACAAATCCATAGACTGTACTAGAAAGAGGTGGATATTTGGTCAATGAAGGACCACAAATGCCTCCACCAAACACGAGAATTCCTATAGGAGTTCCAAGAAGAGAGCCACCAGGATTCCCTTCAAGAGCGATAACAAGAGAAGGATTGGGAGAGTCTCTGGTTATACTTGTAGACAATTGACAAGTTAGACCATCCCAAGTCCAGAAATGGGTAAACAGAAAATACTCCGGAGATGAAGATCCGAGAGATCACGTAGCGGCTTTTAGAAGAGTGATTAGAGCAGAGGAAGTTTCAGATTTTGCGACACAGTTTGCTGGATTTGGATTGACTCTAGAAGATGATGCAGCTACATGGTTCAACTCGATGGAAAAATGGGAATTTGAGACCCTAGATGAGCTGTTTGAGGAGTTTATTGAAGAATTCTTGCCAAAAGGCATTGCTCACAACACGGTCTCGCAAATCCATAGATTCAAACAGAAAGAGAATGAATCAGTACGCAAAGCATCATTACGACTCAAGAGATATATTAAGCTCTGTCCGAGAGCGGAATTACCTACACAAGCACGACTGATGTTGATCTTTATCCAGGGAATGAGAGATGAGGGCCTTCAGAAGGATCTGCATATGATAAGGAGGATGACGCTAAACGAGTTGATCAAAGAAGCTCTTTATCTAGTGGATAATTGTGAGGCATACAAAGAAAAGGACTTAAAGAGTCAAGGAGATGACACATCCTCTCAGCAGAGTGTTTCACAGATAAGTGAGTCCATTGCCAAGCCAACAGCACCTATTGATCAAGAAAAGCTCATCGACAACTTGGTCGAGATGTTGATTCCTCTTGTAAGGTCTGATTCGGGAGAGCCGAAGTGGTGTGAAATTGAGAGAAAATGAACGAACCATACGGGGGCAAAGTGCTATTATAGCATGGAAAATTCTAGGGAGAGGTATGTACAACCTGTTCCAGAAGCACCTACTCCACCTAGATACATTACGGGGAATGTGCCAAGACCAGTAGGAGTTTTAAGGCCACAGCTTGTCTTAGGAAACCAACCTCCGGTGCCAGGTGCTAGAATGCAGGTAGACATGAGATACATGCCAATGATGAAAGCATCAAATAAACCAACGCCAGTACCAGCTACAATGTGGTATAGCAACCAAAGTAAGTACTACCCTTCGGAGAAACGAAATGTGAAAGAAACACATGGAGTGGTGAGGCCGGTACAACCTCCACCTCCTGGGTTTCAGTCAAAAGAAAGAAGGTATGAAATGGATGAAAGGACATTGCGATTCATTGCAAATAGCGTCTTATCTAGGTCAAAGCTTGCTTATAGCCAAGAGGAAATGCTAAAAGAATCTCCTCAACCAGAGACAGATTGTCACAAAAGTCGTGACAACCACTTGGTCAAACAATGTCCTCATACGGAGATCACTGAAGTAAATGCTTATTGTCTTGGCTGTGGCATCACTCACTTGATCCCCGAATGCCCGAAAAACCTAAACCAAATCAGGAAAATCACGACAAATGTATCAGGGATTGTTCAGCTACCTAGTAGCTCAAAAAATGAAAATGTTGTACCAGTTCAAGTAGTTACGAGAGCACAAGCTCAAAAGAAAGCTGATGAGAATCCAGAGACAAAGAACACGGAAAGTGACACGAGTCCAAAGATAGATGAGGAACCAAAGATAGACGCACCTAGTCAGAAAACCAAGAGCAAACGAATAGTTGGAAATCTAGAAAGACTAGGATGAAAGCTCGCAGGGAACGAGAGCAAAAATCCCTAGCTGAGAAGCTTACCGAAGCTGAGGAGAAGATAAAACAACATGAGGAAAAGGAGGCACCTTCTCTTACACATATGGTTAAACCTCTAGAAGAACCATCCACGGATGAGAAACCGAGAAGTGCTAGTTCAGGAGGATCTGTGTTGGTAGAGAAGGTTAATGAGACATTAGATGCCCTCTTGAAAGCCTATGATGCGAGGCTCAAAAAAAACCAAACCCAAGAACAGAGGTGGATGACATATCCCTATGCGGAATTAGAAAAGCAAAGATTGGAAATGTGCAGGAAAATGATTCAAACAGCCCAATCTTTACTAGAACCACCAGTTGCAAAACCTGAGGATGTGATCCGCGTCATGCCAACACAAGTAATCCCACCAAACCAGGAACTAAAAGAGCCAGAATCTAGTCATGAGCACAGACCAAACCTCAAAGAACCAGCATTAGAACCAAGGATAGTACTGAATACCACGGATAACTCTTCCGAGGGATTTCACCAAGCTATACCTGAGGATTGTAAAGAGATAGATGGTCTTGATGAATTGTGGAAACAAGTCAGAGAGGCCAATGAAGCCGATGACCTAAGAAGACGAGTAAACAAGACTGGTGATGAACGAGGAGTGTTTCTGCCACCAATAGAGGAATTTGAGACTGAATCTCAAATGAATCTAGATGTGCAATCGTGTTGGGGTGACAAAGAATCTTTACAATCTATGGATAGTCAACCCCATTCGCTAAGAACACTACCGTCCTACATGGGAGAGTACGAAACCAAGTCAGATGTGGTTGCAGTCCCATCACAGAGACTGTCTCCCAACAAGGCCATCGATTCAAAGGGGCTAGTAGATATTCTATCTACCCCAGTCACCTGTACAATAATGTTAGTCGAGTTTCTCATAATAAGACCAAACATGTGGGCTATTGTGGGTAAATGTCTAGAGAAATTTGGTGTAAAAACCCCAATGACTCAAATCGAGGAAGGCATCAAAGAGCTGGAAATGCCTCAACTAAATACTAGGCCAGTGCCATTAAACAAGGTAGGCGAGTATTACGAGGGAGAAGATGGAAACACCACCCTTCCCGTGGAATTCAATGGTGTAAAAACCATGGCAATCCTTGACAGTGGAGCTGGTGTGGCCATTGCAACCAAAGAGGTTAGGAAAAAATGGGGAAAACCTGCCTTGATATCCACATGAATGACCCTGCAGCTTGCAGACGGACACAAGGAAAAGCCCCTAGGACTGCTAGAAAAAGTAATTGTTACTTCTTGTGGCATTGAATATGAACACACTTTTGTTGTTGTTGACTTTGGCAAGAAGAACAACTATGAAATCATTCTGGGAAGACTATTCATGCGACAATTGAAAATGGTCCAAGATTGGGGTTATGACCATATATACCTGAGACATATGGAAACCATAACAAAGGTAAACTTGAGGGACCATAGCTATAGAGATGTGACGAGAACACCGATTGAGGAGTTTGATTCCGCCACAGTAGCAGGATCAGAACTTCCAGCTTGGTTAGGTAAGCCTAAAGACCTGTGGATGTGTGGAGCTTCACAATGTGGTAGCTTGAAACGTGAGGAATGTATCCTAGAATGGGTTATAGAGGATATGGACTATATACCAGAACCATTTGCTGAAGAAGAGTTAGAGCCTTTTGGATGGGAACACATCTTGGCTGCTCTGGACGTGTGCGTCGTGGAGGATGCTCCCACAACAAAGTTTTTGTGATGAAAATGGCTATGATGTCGTTCCTTATTTTGTAGTGAGTGTAATCCAAGAAAACGAAGAGAACCAGACATCAACAAGCTCTCAAAATAAGGATCAAACAAAGAAATGTGGAGAATCAAAAGATGAAGAAGACGACGAGTTCTATGACTCTGTAGAACACTTCGAATTTCAAGAAGATCAATGACCCAAGAATCAATGTCATTGCTACACGAATAAAGTGCATCAAAAGTGGATTCCAAAGTCCTCAATGAAGACACAACCACCACAAGCATCCTCATACAGGGCTGCTAATAAGGATGCAAAGACTCAGCTAGGAGGAATACGACCAGAGCAACGAGATAACAATGCTCTAATCAATGGGCTAGAAAAGTCCTCCAAGAAACTACCACCCACGAGCAAACAAACAGTAAATTTCCACTACTAGCCAAAAAATCAAGGGAAAGTACAAGAAGTCAACCTTGCTGAGGATAGTAGCGATAGTGATGAATCTTACGACATCCCCTATCATCAACTTAGACTATCACTATCACCAACCCCTTCAGCAACAACCATGACAGGTCAAAAGAACAGGACAACAAGTCAAAGCCAAAAATTAAGCTCAACAAATCTGGATACCAAAAAGCCAGATCAGCCAAAAACAAATATGGATCAAGAAGACAAAGATCTCTAATGACAAATCACAAGATCCAACACCAAAACAAAAAAAAGGAAAGCGTGCACGAATGGGTAAGAATATCACAAAGTCGCAAGCTTTCACAAGGCACGTTTGGGCTCCAAAGAAGTTGATTCAAGCACAAAAAAGTCAGGAATTCATTTGGATTCCAAAACAACCACAATATCAACTTTCAAAGCCTGAATCCCGTCACCAACCAAGCGTACAAGGGCCGAAGCAAAGACCACTGTCGACTCACACAACAAAAAGGTGGATCCCAAAGAAGTCTCTTCAAACACAAACGAACCATTCGGAAGTATGGGTTCCCAAACGATCGTCAGCAACAAAACAATCAATAATCGCAAAGAAATGGGTCCCAAAGAAGATCAACAAAACTGTTGTCAGTGCATCGCCCCTTGAATTCTTACAATTCTTCCTACGATTACAGTACAGTTAGAAGAGAGCAAGTCGCTTCAATCAAGCAACGATATAGGAGCTTCAAAGACCATTACATTGCTTAGAATAGGAAGCCTCGCCAACAAATGCCAATAAGCAAATTGCTTATACCCACATCTTGCACAACATAAATCTTTTCCATGCATTGACTGTGTATGCATAATAGGGCTACATTACAAGGCCTGCATAGGCACAACTTTTTGCCCAAGCATAACACATACCCTTTGCGATACCCTGTTGTAAAGGATGACTCCAAATAGGAAGGGGGGAGGCATTCTGAATGCGGACCTAACATTATGACTATTAGAGGGCAATGTTTTGTGAGATGCATTGAATTTTTGCATTTTATGGTTATAAATTTTTGACGAAATTTAGAGTATATGCCCTCATAGTAGAGTTACAGAGGAGTATGGGGACAAAATCCCTATATGAGTCCCTAGGGACATGTGTATAGTGTACATAGCATTTAGATTTCTATTTGAATGATTTTTCTTTTGTTAAGTTTTAAGATTTTCTTTGTTTATTATTAAAATAAAAAATTAAAAAATCCATAATCCACATGAAGAATAGATTGACGAGACGCCTGAGCACTACAAAGAGAAGAAGGTACAGGAAAACGATGAAACTTCACGAAGTATGTCTCAGCAGCCACTACAACAGTCGAAGAACTTGTCACAAAGCAGTGTGAACATGCAACCGACAAGTCATACAAGTCAGAGTCGAGTAGCTACGCTACAAAATGAGTAAGGTGTTAGTCCCAAAGCTTCAAGTAATATTCTCCGTGGTCTAAGCGTCTTAGCTATTCTAGGTACTGCTCAAGCTGGAAGAGTTGAGCATATTTACGTTGTGTTGCTCATGCTGGTATAGGTGAGCAAAAGAGTCAAAGTCTAAGTACTTAAGTCTGGTGAAGTGAAGGAGAAGGTCCAAAAGACACTCACGTACTGAGCATAGTGAGATAAGTGTGGAGAAACTTCTACATCGAAAACCCTTCTTGGAAAGGTGGAAGCTATTGAGACATCTTTTGATGTCACATGTGCTACATTTATTCCTTGAAACACCCATCATCTCCTTCTTTCACATTGCATGCTTTTGTTGACAAATTTCTCATATGCATATAGAGTGTCCCATAATTGGCACTTGCATCAAGCACTCTTTCCGTGTTTCACCCAAGCACTCACCTTTCATGAACATGTACTTCACGTTCAACTACTCCACTCCAATAAGAGCGTATACCAAAGGCATTGTTTTTTCCCACTGGGGTTTTTTCCCTTTGGTCATCCAGGTTCTAGACCCTAATCTAAAGACACCTATCACCATCCTCTTATACATATTCCTTCTACATCAACAATAAGGAAATGCTACTCAAATAAATTGACAAATGAATTGGAGCACCAATTTTAGATCATAGCATACTTCTCCTTAATGGCGAGTCGAAGAATGGCCTACAATGACAAAGCTGTAGACAAAACTAACAACATGATTGCACAGGAACAAAGAAGTCCCCAATGAAGAAGAGCAGACATAAAAGAAATCGGAGGATCTCAAAAGATGAATGGTTATGATGATAGATGTCCGCTCTAATGGATCATAGTTCTTGTTGTGGTTCGACAAAGATACAAGCAGTGCAACAGATGAAGCCAAAACAACAGCAAAGTGTTGACCGCTGGGTCAACTACACAACATAACTCCTTAGAAAGTTGTCATTGGCTCACAAGATCAGAAAGCCAATCACTCAATTCTACAGATTGTAGAAGTTTTTTATGAGAATCACAAATACTCCGAATTGACAGATTTGCTGGAGCAAGTGATGGATGGAGCTTCCTCTATCCATGATGATAAGAGTCAAGTTAAACGACATTGGGTTCTTTTTGAATTTAGATCTGGAAGTAGACTTATAATGACAGAAACAGATGCTGCAGCTCGGAGCGTGGATGTGAAAGACATAAAGTTCGTCATCAATTATGATTTTCCTGAATCATGTGAAGACTATGTACATCGGATTGGACGAACAAGACAAGCTACTGCAAAGGCTATAGCCTATACTTTCTTTACAGCAACAAAACGACAGCCAACACCACATCGCCATCGACAATCAGGTCATGTCGGGGACGACATGAATGCGGAAGGGGGGAATGTTGACCGCTGGGTCAACAACACAACATAACTCAAGTTTCGTACCAAAGTCTTATCTTTTGCGAGTTATGAAATGCTGCGGATTATGGATATAAACGTCATTTGTAATGAGTAGTTATTCTAGTTTCAGAAGCCGGGGTGCAATGGCACTTCCAGATTGTAAATACAAAGCCATTTGACCCTTTCAACCCCATTTTTGGTTAAACCTAAGGTAGCCTTAGTATATAAGGTACCTAGGTCATTTTGTAAAGAGGAATTTTATCATAATCAAGTTTTAGCGCTGCCGTCTATTGTGTGTGAGAGAGAAAGAGAGTGAGCGTGAGCTTCATCCTCTCGCTACGCCCGACTCGCTCAACACATTGGAGATCCGACTGCACCATTGCGGTAGGCTCGAGGAGAGCTACGCGACAACGCCAAGCATTTCCCGCGAGACGAAGCGCACACGCCGATGCATCTACGAGCTAATTGTGGTCGTAAGTGTATCAAACAATGTCTGTTTTCTGTGTGCTAGTAGTCTATAGAATCATGGAGACATAAGCTACGCATAGGTACTCATAAATTTCAGTTTCGGGCACTTTCAAAATTCGGCTCTGTCATCCTACGCGTTTTCCGCAGATAGGTTTTGAGTGTAGAAGCTTAGGGACAGGTGTATCCTAGTGAGGGGATGGTGTTCCTTAAGTTTCGTACGAATCTGGCATGATTAGGTGAGTTACCTTCCGCATGTGTGTATGTGGCTAGGTGGTGTAGTTGAGAGTAGTGAGGTTCTTGATTGTGGTTTAGTTGGCCTTCCTGAGTGTTGTATGTGTAGGATGGTCTCAGCCTGACAAGCTTAAGAGATTTCCTCCGTGTGCCTATCGTGTCATTTGTGTCCTCGATTGACATTATCTTGATCTAGGTAGTGTTTGCATGCACTTCATGGGTGTGTGAGTCGCTTCCTGTCCAACATATACCCAAGAGGAAGCGTCTAACCTTCGGGTGGTATGCTCTCGTACTTAGTGCCTACATACATGCATAAACAAAACATATGTACACATATATATATGTTATGGTTGTAAATGTAGCCATCGTTTTGTGTTGGCTGCACCTAGATTCAACGTCTAAGTGATCCATTGATTGTAAAATTACAATTTTAATGTAATGCAATAAGTAATTCCATTTCTCTCACTGAGTCTTTCTCTCTCTCTCTCTCTCTCTCTCTCTCTCTCTCTCTCTCTCTCTCTCTCTCTCTCTCTCTCTCTCTCTCCCCCCCTTCTCGGTCATGCAGTTGAACTACGAAGCGGAAGCTCCATCCCAGAGTCATGTTTGCGCCTCCATGTAAAGCAAGCACTTCGTTCAACAAAGCATCCTCACCTTGAAGGTAATCTTGGTGTTGATTGCTCAAGTACCCCTTTGGAGCCCAATTTTCATCTCCTTAACTTCTTTCTCTCTCTCCCTCTTTTCCCTCTCTCTCTCTCTCTCTCTCTCTCTCTCTCTCTCCCTCTTTCCCTCTCTCTCTCCTCTCTCTGTCTCTCTATCTTTCCCTCTCTCTCCCTCTCTCTCTCTCTCTATCTCTATCTCTATCTACTCTCTCTCTTTCCCTTTATATCTATCTCTCTCTCTCTCCCTCTTTCTCTCTATCTCTTCCTCCCTCTCTCTCTCTCCCTCTTTCTCTCTCTCTCTCTTTCTCTCTATCCCTCATCCTCTGTATTTATCTCTCTCTCTCTCTCTCTATCTTTTCCTCTTTCCTATCTCTCCCTCTTCCTCTCTCTCTATCTCTCCCTCTTTCCCATCTCTCCCTCTCCCTCCCTCTTTCTCTCTCCTCTCTATTTCTCTCTCTCTCTCTCTCTCTCTCTCTCCTCTCTCTCTCTCTCTCTCTCTCTCTCTCTATCCCTCCCTCTTTCTATCTACTCCTATATCTCTATATTTCTATCTTTCTCTCTCCCTATCTCCCCCTCTTTCCATCTTTCACCCATTCTCTCTCTCTCTCTCTCTCTCTCTCTCTCTCTCTCTCTCTCTCTCTCTCTCTCTCTCTCTCTCTCTCCCTTTCCCTCTCTCTTTCTCCCTATCCCTCATCCTCTCTATCCCTCTTTCTTTATCTATATCTCACTTTCCATTTATCTTCCTCTCATTAATTCTCTCCCTCTTTCTCTCATTCTCTTTATCTCTCTCTCTCTCTCTCAATTTATCTCCCTCTTATTAATTATCTCTCTATTTATCCACCTCTATCCCTCTTTCTCTCTTTCCCTGTTTCCCTTTCTCTCCTTCTCTCTCTCTCTCTCTCTCTCTCTCTCTCTCTCTCTCTCTTTCCTCTCTCCCTTTTTCTCTCTCTCTCTCTTTCTCTCTATCCCTCATCCTCTCTCTCTCTCTCTCTCTCTCTCTCTCTCTCTCTCTCTCTCTATCTCTCCCTCTTTCCTATCTCTCCCTCTTCCTCTCTCTATCTCTCCCTCTTTCTATCTACTTCTATCTCTCTCTCTCTCTCTCTCTCTTCTCTCCCTCTCTATATATATATATATATATATATATATTATATATATATATATAACATCCCTCATCTTCTCTATTTCTCTCTCTCTCTCTCTCTATCTTTCCCTCTTTCCTATCTCGCCCTCTTTCTTTCTATCTATCTACTCCTATATCTCTCTATTTCTATCTTTCTCTCTCCCTCTCTCTCTCTCTCTCTTCCCCTCTTTCCCCCGTTCTCTCTCTCTCTCTCTCTCTCTCTCTCTCTCTCTCTCTCTCTTTCTCTCTCTCTATCCCTCTTTCTTTATCTTTCTCTCTCTCTCTCCATTTATCTCCCTCTCATTAATTCTTTCCCTCTTTGTCTCATTCTCTCTTTATCTCTCTGTCTCAATGATGCTATAGCAAATGTTGTCACTGCTCCAGTTGATCATGATTGCCAAGTATGGCATCATCGTTTTATTCATGTTGATTTCTCAAAACTCCTTGATCTTCAGTGTCATGATCTTGTTGATGGCATGGATCTTAAAGCTCGTCCCTAGATGGGAATTTGTGAGTTTTGTGCTCTTGGGAAATATAATTGTTAACCCTTTTCTTTCTCAAATAGGAATCATCCTCATGACATATTGGATCTTGTTCATACTAATTTATGTGGACCTCTACCTTCTTTGAGATTACAATATCGCTACTTCATTATCTTTGTTGATGATTTCTCACGGTATACGATCGTATTTCTACTCAGACAAAATTTTGAGGCCTTATTTGTTTTCAAACAATTCCACAAGGCTACGGAACTTCAAACTAGTCGTCACCTCAAGAAGCTTCGTAGTCACAATGCAGGCGAATATGTTTCGCGAGAGTCTGTGAGTTAGAGTGTTGACATTGGGTTTCATCATGAACACACTGTTCCATATTCACCTCAACACAAGGACATTGTTTGAACAAAAAAAAAAAAGAACTATTCTCAATGCTATAAGATGTATGCTAACTCATTCTCGGTTACCTAGTGCTTTCTGGGCTGAAACCACCCTTGCTTTCAATGTTTCAAATGCCTCAACTAAATACTAGGCCAGAGCCATTAAACAAGGTAGGCGAGTATTATGAGGGAGAAGATGGAAACACCACCCTTCCTGTGGAATTCAATAGTGTAAAAACCATGGCAATCCTTGACAGTGGAGCTGGTGTGGCCATTGCAACCAAAGGGGTTTGGAAAAAATGGGGAAAACTTGCCTTAATATATACACGAATGACCCTGCAGTTTGCAGACGGACACAAGGAAAAGCCCCTAGGACTGCTAGAAAAAGTAATTGTTACTTCTTGTGGCATTGAATATGAACACACTTTTGTTGTTGTTGACTTTGGCAAGAAGAACAACTATGAAATCATTCTGGGAAGACCATTCATGCAACAATTGAAAATGGTCCAAGATTGGGGTTATGACCATACATACCTGAGACATATGGAAACCATAACAAAGGTAAACTTGAGGGACCATAGCTATAGAGATGTGACGAGAACACCGATTGAGGAGTCTGATTCCACCACAGTAGCAGGATCAGAACTTCCAGCTTGGTTAGGTAAGCCTAAAGACCTGTGGATGTGTGGAGCTTCACAATGTGGTAGCTTGAAACGTGAGGAATGTATCCTAGAACGGGTTATAGAGGATATGAACTATATCCCATAACCATTTCCTGAAGAAGAGTTAGAGCCTTTTGGATGGGAACACATCTTGGCTGCTCTGGACGTGTGCGCCGTGGAGGATGCTCCCACAACAAAGTTTTGTGATGAAAATGGCTATGATGTCGTTCCTTATTTTGCAGTGAGTCTAATCCAGGAAAACGAAGAGAACCAGACATCAACAAGCTCTCGAAATAAGGATCAAACAAAGAAATGTGGAGAATCAAAAGATGAAGAAGACGACGAGTTCTATGACTCTGTAGAACACTTCGAGCTTCAAGAAGATCAACGACCCAAGAATCAATGTCATTGCTACACGAATAAAGTGCATCAAAAGTGGATTCCAAAGTCCTCAATGAAGACACAACCACCACAAGCATCCTCATACAGGGCTCCTAATAAGGATGCAAAGACTCAGCTAGGAGGAATACGACTAGAGCAACGAGCTAACAATGCTCTAATCAATGGGCTAGAAAAGTCCTCCAAGAAACTACCACCCACGAGCAAACAGACAGTAATTTTCCACTACCAGCCAAAAAATCAAGGAAAGTACAAGAAGTCAACCTTGCTGAGGATAGTAGCGATAGTGATGAATCTTACGACATCCCCTATCATCAACTTAGACCATCACTATCACCAACCCCTTCAGCAACAACCATGACAGGTCAAAAGAACAGGACAACAAGTCAAAGCCAAAAATTAAGCTCGACAAATCTGGATACCAAAAAGCCAGATCAGCCAAAAACAGATATGGATCAAGAAGACAAAGATCTCTAATGACAAATCACAAGATCCAACACCAAAACAAAAAAAGGAAAGCATGCACGAATGGGTAAGAATATCACAAAGTCGCAAGCTTTCACAACTCAGGTTTGGGCTCCAAAGAAGTTGATTCAAGCACAAAAAAGTCAGGAATTCATTTGGATTCCAAAACAACCACAGTATCAACTTTCAAAGCTGAATCCCGTCACCAACCAAGCGTACAAGGGCCGAAGCAAAGACCACTGTCGACTCACACAACAAAAAGGTGGATCCCAAAGAAGTCTCTTCAAACACAAACGAAGTATTCGGAATTATGGGTTCCCAAATGAGCGTCAGCAACAAAACAGCCAATAATCGCAAATAAATGGGTTCCAAAGAAGATCAACAAAACTGCTGTCAGTGCATCGCCGCTTGAATTCTTACAATTCTTCCTACGATTACAGTACAGTTAGAAGAGAGCAATTCGCTTCAATCAAGCAACGATATAGGAGCTTCAAAGACCATTACATTGCTTAGAATAGGAAGCCTCGCCAACAAATGCCAATAAGCAAATTGCTTATACCCACATCTTGCACAACATAAATCTTTTCCATGCATTGACTGTGTATGCATAATAGGGCTACATTACAAGGCCTGCATAGGCACAACTTTTTGCCCAAGCATAACACATACCCTTTGCGATACCCTGTTGTAAAGGATGACTCCAAATAGGAAGGGGGGAGGCATTCTGAATGCGGACCTAACATTATGACTATTAGAGGGCAATGTTTTGTGAGATGCATTGAATTTTTGCGTTTTATTGTGATAAATTTTTGACGAAATTTAGAGTATATGCCCTCATAGTAGAGTTACAGAGGAGTATGGGGACAAAATCCATATATGAGCCCCTAGCGACATGTGTATAGTGTACATAGCATTTAGATTTCTATTTGAATGATTTTTCTTTTGTTAAGTTTTAAGATTTTCTTTGTTTATTATTAAAATAAAAAATTAAAAAATCCATAATCCACATGAAGAATAGATTGACGAGACGCCTGAGCACTACAAAGAGAAGAAGGTACAGAAAAACGATGAAACTTCACGAAGTATGTCTCAGCAGCCACTACAACAGCCGAAGAACTTGTCACAAAGCAGCGTCAACATGCAACCGACAAGTCATACAAGTCAGAGTCGAGTAGCTACGCCACAAAATGAGTGAGGTGTTAGTCCTAAAGCTTCAAGTAATATTCTCTGTGGTCTAAGCGTCTTAGCTATTCTAGGTACTGCTCAAGCTGGAAGAGTTGAGCATATTTACGTTGTGTTGCTCATGCTGGTATAGGTGAGCAAAAGAGTCAAAGTCTAAGTACTTAAGTTTGGTGAAGTGAAGGAGAAGGTCCAAAAGACACTCACGTACTGAGCATAGTGAGATAAGTGTGGAGAAACTTCTACATCGAAAACCCTTCTTGGAAAGGTGGAAGCTATTGAGACATCTTTTGATGTCACATGTGCTACATTTATTCCTTGAAACACCCATCATCTGATCCTTCTTTCACATTGCATGCTTTTGTTGACAAATTTCTCATATGCATATAGAGTGTCCCATAATTGGCACTTGCATCAGGCACTCTTTCCGTGTTTCACCCAAGCACTCACCTTTCATGAACATGTACTTCACGTTCAACTACTCGACTCCAATAAGAGCGTATACCAAAGGCATTTTTTTTTCCCACTAGGGTTTTTCCCTTTGGTCATCCAGGTTTTAGACCCTAATCTAAAGACACCTATCACCATCCTCTTGTACATATTCCTTCTACATCAACAATAAGGAAATGCACCAATTTTAGATCATAGCATACTTCTCCTTAATGGCGAGTCAAAGAATGGCCTACAATGACAAAGCTGCAGACAAAACTAACAACATGATTGCACAAGAACAAAGAAGTCCCCAATGAAGAAGAGCAGACATAAAGGAAATCGGAGGATCTCAAAAGATGAATGGTTATGATGATAGATGTCCGCTCTAATGGATCATAGTTCTTGTTGTGGTTCAACAAAGATACAAGCAGTGCAACAGATGAAGCCAAAACAACAGCAAAGTGTTGACCGCTGGGTCAACTACACAACATAACTCCTTACAAAGTTGTCATTGGCTCACAAGATTGTTGAGAGAGAAGGAGAGAACACAGAAGTAGAACCCCAAAGTGTGTAGAATACACACATGAGATGATGTATATATAGAGGGGACCTAGGTGCCATATATAGAGAAGCCATATATTGAGTAGCTTCACATATAAGCTCAACACCCCCGCTCAAATAAGGGTCCCTAACTGTGGATGAAAAAACCCTTGGGGGATCAAGGGAAAAACCCACAGCTCTATATACACCCACCGTTATATTATAAAAATCATTAAATATACAAATGTTTACGAGGAGCTACATCACTCCTTTTACAATGAATGTTTTATGAGGAGTTACATTACTCCTATCCTATCAAATACAATAATGAATACAAAGGTTCAATAAAGAGGTATAAAAGCTATCGATTAGCTTGTAATCAAAAGTGTCTCCGTGAATCTGCTGTGTAGCTTGTCATCAATATCGCATCACCAAACATGTCTTCATGTTGTCATCAATATGGCATCACCAAACATATCTTCATAAATCTTTTATTGTCACCAAGTTTGTCTTCATAAAATCAATTCTTTGATCAATCCTACATAGATCATAGACTCCAAAAAAAAAACATGTCATGAAAATTATTAGCATCGTTAATGAAATAATTACGTTCACAATGTCATAAGAGATGGTTCGCGACGCCACTCTTTTGACGACATATATACGCACGACAACATATGGTACATAAAGTATAAACGTAAAAGTACAAAATGTGTGATTACGTGATACAAATGATATGTGTATATACTACATAAAACAACATTTATCAATGTAGTGATCAATGAATACCATCAAAGTATTAACAAAATATCATCATTATATCAATAAAAATGAATAAATGACCATGGTATCAACGAAAAGCATCATGATATCACCGAGAATAATCATTGTATCAACGAAACAACATCATGGCATCACCGAGAATAACCATGTATCAACGAAACAACATCATGGCATCACCGAGAATAACCATGGTATCAACGAAACAACATCATGGTATCACCGAGAATAACCATGGTATCAACAAAACATCATCATGGTATCAACAAAAATCACCATGGAATCAACGAAACAACATCATGGCATCACCGAGAATAACCATGGTATCAACGAAACATCATCATGGCATCACCGAGAATAACCATAGTATCAATGACATATCATCATGGTATCAACGAAAATCACCATGACCAAAGTATTAACAAAACATCATCATGGTACCATCAAAATCACTATGGTATCAATGAGAATTATCAATAAAACGACATAAACTATATCTCTAAAAGAATAATTATACGAGAATCAATGAACGAGTATATCATATAACAAAAGATCATGTACCAACAGTAGCTCGATAGAATTTGGACGATCATCAACGGCTCGACTGAATCGGAACGATGTGTAACTGGCTTCTGCAGCAAAGTTACGTCAGTAACAAATATATGATTGATGAAGAAAAATATAATTGAGAAGTTTTCAATTATGAGAAAAATCAAAAGAAAAAAGTAAAATTTTGATTTTCAAACATATTCGCAGTCCGAGACGATAACCCAAAATCGGTGCAGAATTTAGAGAAACTTTCTTCTGCATAGTTATAGACCACATCGATTCCGGTCTCCCATAGCGGGTAGTTTCTTCTGCAAAGTTGTAGAACACATCGATTCCGGTCTCTCACGCGGGTAGTTTCTGCAAAATCGTTTTCAATAAGCAAAAAAATAAAAAACAAAAAAACAGAAATTGCTTTTTATGTATGTACGCAGTCTGCGAACGATAACTCAAAATCGGTGCAGAATTTGAAAACACTTCCTTCTGCAAAGTTGTAGACCACATCGATTTCAATCTCTCAAGCGGGTAGTTTCTGCAAAATCGATTTTGATCAGGAAAAAAATCGAAAACAAAAACGTACTGCTCTGATACCATGTTGAGAGAGAAGGAGAGAACACAGAAGTAGAACCCCAAAGTGTGTAGAATACACACATGAGATGATGTATATATAGAGGGAACCTGGGTGCCATATATAGAGAAGCCATATATTGAGTAGCTTCACATATAAGCTCAACAGTTGGCCATTCCATAATTGCCTTGAATTTATCAGGATCAATAAGAATGCCTTTCTTTGAGATTACCCTTCCTAGATATACAAATTTTTCTTTGGAAAAAAAACACTTACTCAGCTTGGCATACAATTGACGTTCACACAATATTCAAGAGTTTTCCTTACATGCAATTCATGATCCTTTTCATTCTTAGAATAAACAAAAATGTCACTCAAAATTACCAAAACAAAATCATCAAGAAATGGATGAAATATATTTTTCAATAAACACATGAATATCACGGATGCATTAATTAAACCGAAAGCCAAAGCTATAACCTCAAAGTGTGCATATTGTGTACGAAAAGAATTTTTTAAAATATCTCCTTCCTTAATCTTGATCTTGTCGTATCTAGATCGAAGGTCAGCTTTGAAAATACTTGAGAACTGCTAAGTTGACTCAATAGCTCATCGATGTACGAAAGGGGATATTTATTTTTAAAGGTTCATTTATTAAGACCCATGTAGTCAATGCATAGTCTATAAGTCCCATCCTACGTCCTCTAGAAACGAACAGGGCTATCCCAAGGAGATACACAAGGCCTGATCAACCCTTTCTTCAATAAGTCGTCAAGTTTGAGTTTTAGTTCCTTAAGTTCATTTATGCTGAATATTTAAAGAGATCAAGAGTACGATTTAGATTCTAGATATAGACATATCCCACAGTCTAGTGATCTAGGAGAAGACGTACATGGCAAGTCATCAAGAAAAACATCCCTAAATTCATCTAGAAGCTTTTCTACAATAAATGTTTTTCTCCTTAGATTCATGTTTTAACTCATTTGTAAAAGTTATAAAAGTCTCACACTCTTGTCTAAGTCACCTTATCAATTTCATAGCCAAAACTTAAATTTAGAATCTCTTTCTTTCCCATAAAGAGTGTGTCTATCCTCGTCAGATAATAAAAGAGAGATTTTTCTTCCTTCACAATCAATCAAAAGATGATTTTCAGTCATCTAATTGATGCCAATAATTACATCATGCAGCAAAACAAGCTAGCTTACAAACAAAGATAATCACATGCAACTCATGATCTAGTTCTTTTATCCCACAAAAAGTTCAACAAGCACTAAAACACGTCGTGCAAAAATCAACACAAATACCAACGAGATAAAGCTAGTTTTAAAACTAAAAAGCATTGAAATAGGCCTCGAAAAAGACGCTGGTTTTGTGTCATCGGTGTAAGCATCGGTATACTTCGCGTCAGAATCAGCTATGAAATAAGCACCAAAACAAGCGCTCATATGAACGTCCGTAATTGTAAAGGTTATTTTGATGCTTATTCCGAAGTTTATACCAATGCTTGTACAGTATTCTGTAATGACGACCAAGCCTGCAAAATGTTTTTGGATAGAGATGGTGGGGAACTAATGCTGCATGTAGTGCAGCAAAAAGAAAACAGCCCTCTCTGCCCAAAGGAAGAGTGTACAAGCAACCACACTCCACCTACAAGCTAACACTGTCAGACATTTTTTTGGATAATCATGAAGTCACTAATTCATGCCAAAAATCTTGCCCACTAGCCTCATGTATATAAGTGTACATAGCTCTACACGTTTTGGAAGTGGCCTTGTAAAAACTCATGCACAGAGGTGTGATTTTGTCAAGCTTAAATGCTGATGTTTTGGGTTTTTTGTGACTCCAAAATTTGGTTTTTAATAAGTTTTTTCAGCCATGCTTTATAGCTTGTGAATCGGACTTCTACATTAGGAGTTATGAGTATCCGAAGCGGGCGGTCTCAACTTAGAAGGTGATTGCGGGTGCATGTTGAGAGAGAAAGAGACAACACAAAAATAGAACCCCAAAGTGTGTTGAATACACGCATGAGATAATGTATATATAGAGGGACCTCAGTGCCATATATAGGGAAGCCATATATTGAGTAGCTTCACATATAAGCTCAACACCCCCGCTCAAATAAGGGTCCCTAACTGTGGATGAAAAAACCCTCGGGAGATCAAGGGAAAAACCCACAGCTCTATATACACCCACCGTTATATTATAAAAATCATTGAATGTACAAATGTTCATGAGGAGCTACATCACTCCTTTCACGATGAATATTATATGAGGAGCTACATCACTCCTTTTACAATGAATGTTTTATGAGGAGTTACATTACTCCTATCCTATCAAATACAATAATCAATACAAAGGTTCAATAAAGAGGTGTAAAGGCTATCAATTATCTCCTAATCAAAAGTGTCTCCGTGAATCTATTGTGTATCTTGTCATCAATATGGCATCACGAAACATGTCTTCATAAGTCTTTTATTGTCACCAAGTTTGTCTTGATGAAATCAATTCGTTGATCAATCCTACATAGATCATAGACTCAAAAAACATAGTCATGAAAATTATTAGCATCGTTAGTGAAATAATTACATTCACAATGCCATAAGATATGGTTCACGACGCCACTCTTTTGACAACATATATATGCACGACAACACATAGATGCGTGATTACGTGATGCAAATGACATGTGTATATACTACATAAAATGACATTTATCAACGTAGTGATATCAATGAGTATCATCAAAGTATTAACAAAATATCATCATTGTATCAATAAAAATGAATAAATGATCATGGTATCAACGAAAAGCATCATAGAATAATCATTCTATCAATGAAACAACGTGGTATCACCGAAAATAACCATGGTATCAACGAAACGACATAATGATATCACTGAGAATAATCATTGTACCAACGAAACAACATTATAGTATCACCGAGAATAACCATGGTATCAACAAAACAATATCATGGTATCACCGAGAATAACCATGGTATCAACGAAAGAACATCATGATATCAGCGAGAATAATCATTGTATCAAGGAAACAACATCACGGTATCACCAAGAATAACCATGGTATCAACGAAACAACATCACGGTATCACCTAGAATAACCATGGAATCAACAAAGTATCATCGTGGCAACACCGAGAATAGCCATGGTATCAATGAAAATCACCATGACCAAAGTACTAACAAAACATCATCATGATACCATCCAAATCACTATGGTATCAACGAGAGATTATCAATAAAATGATGTAAACTATATCTCTAGAAGAATAATTATACGAGAATCAATGAACGAGTATATCATACAACAAAAGATCATGTACCAACAGTAGCTCGATAGAATTTGGACGATCATCAACGGCTCGACTAAATCGGAACGATATCTAACTGGCTTTTGCAACAAAGTTACATCAGTAACAAATATATGATTGATGAAGAGAAAATATAATTGAGAAGTTTTCAATTATGAGAAAAATCAAAAGAAAAAAGCAAAGTTGCTTTTCAAACATATTCACAGTACGCAAATGATAACCCAAAATCGGTGCAGAATTTAGAGAAAGTTTCTTTGCAAAGTTGTAGACCACATCGATCCCAAAGCTTTTGCGAGCTATTTCTGCAAAATTGTTCTCAATTAGAAGAAAAATCAAAAACAAAAACCGAAAGTTGTTTGATGTTTCTGGAGATAGCCGAGGTGATGGGCTTCGAGCTGTGTGTTACGGTGCATCATTCGATGACCAGAGCAACAAGGTATGCCTCGGGGAGAATTGTTCGAGAAGTCCTCTCATGCTTTGGGAGAAGCTGCGAATTTTTGGAGAAGTTGGGAAGCTTGGAGAGAGTTGCCAAGTGGCAATGGAGTAATCGCACATGGGGGGGAGAAAGTGAAAATTGGAGGGTATAAGGGGGGGAATGCACACCCCTAAGGTTGTATCAAAGGGGCAAATGGAGCTTCTCTTGGCCTGCTAATGGGGATCGCTCGGTGTTGGGGGAGAAAGGGGTCACCCATTGTGAGTTCCCACTGCCTCAACAAGAACCTGGCCACCTTTTTGGCCCCCGGGCACCTCCCTTCCCCACTTGCCTTAGTCAAAAAGTGACCGGCCACAGCTCTTTTTTCACCCAAAATAGGCCAAAATTGGACCAATTAAAAGGTGCCCAAAGAGAGAACTATGTCAGCTAAGAAGAGAGAGAAAATTCCTTGGGATAAGAGCAAAAAAAAATCCCCTTTTTAATAGCTACAATTCTCTGCAAACCCTTTTTGCTTACAGAGACTAGTATTTTTGGAGCTTTTGAGAGATACCCCATCTTCGAAAGCTTGTAACTCTCTCGTTTGTTGTTTGAATCAAGCATATGGATACTCTACAAAGGTCTACATGACACAAGATTTGTCTTTATGATCTTGATTTTCAATAATTTCAATCATGGTTTGCGTTATGACTGTTTCCCGCCCGACTTTACAGGTGTTCGACATAGGTATTTTCCGCAACTTTATGGTGTTTCCTTCCGACAGTGTGGTGTGTGCAAGGCTATAGAGGTTCTCATTTTCCTTTCTGTTTGCATACTAGAATTATTTTGGTACCCCCAATGAGGAGCAAGTGCTCCTACTCTCCAATTCCTATGAAATATGTCTATTCTGGAGGCTGTGAATGTAAAAGGGATGTGGGTCCTTATGGACAGCCGCCTATGTATGTGAAAATTGTGGACATTGATTGAGGTGGTCGTATACTTGGATTGCAGTCTTTGGAGGGTTGTGAGGTTTTGTGAAGCTAAGCACTGGGGGCCGGGCTACCCAGTGTGAGGTGGACTAGGTACTGGAGCGATCCTTCGACATCCCTTGAGTTTTTGACGTCACATGTAAGTGTTTTTGTGGAAGTCAAACATGGCAGACGAGTTCCCACAGTTTCATGGATTGCCTAATAAAAATGCATAGACATTTATTGAAAAGTTGGAAGCCAATTGTTTACTACACAATATACTAGACCAAGCTATATTGTTGCAGTTGCTGCAATATAGTTTATAGGATGAGACAAAAGTTTGGTAACATAATTTTGAGGAGTTGATGCAAGCACAAAATCCAGGGGTCGTTTTTGACTACAATCGTGTGAAGCAAGATTTCCTGGCACAATACCGATCCATCAAAGTACCTAATGAAGTTTGATATGAAATTTTGAGGTACACCTAGAGGGCTAATCAAAGTGATGATGATTTTGTCATGCAGCTCACCCGTTTATGGGATAAATGGGCCCGGATTTGCGAATCGAGGTTCCTCCATCCATGTCAAAGAAGGACATTTTTGTGGAAAACCTAAAAGAAAGTCTGAAGTTCAAAGTTGACCTGAAAAGCCCCACCACCTTCCAGAAGGCAATCGCCATTGCCAGAGAGAAAGAATGGAAATCTCAAAGACTTAATGAATATGGGAAAGCGGTCCCTGAGAAAAATAATGGTAGCCAAAAGGAGGAGAATCAAGAAAAAGCTGGAGGCCAACATGCTCAAAGGGCTGCTACTACCGAGGAGTTACAACAAAATATGCAAGATATGACGACCATGATGCAAGAATTGCGACTTAGTGTCCTTGGTGGTGGAGGTGGTCGTGGGCGTGGGCGTGGTAGAGGAATGACTCATGCATGTGAAGCTCAGCCTAATGCGAATGCTGGTCGTGGATAAGGCGGTTTTGAGCCACAGAGAAGGTTCATCTCCACTTGTTATAATTGCGGTGAACTTGGTCATATTACCACTTATTGTTCAAAGCCAGCAAGGATGGGAGGGATATGTTTCCACTTCCCCCGGGGAGGTCACCTAATAAAAATGTAACCTATCACGTGAGTTCAACAGAAGGGTATTTAAAGTTCTTAAAACTTACATACATAAGGACATTATTTTTTAAAATTTGATAAAAACTTATAGACTTTAAAATAAAAGGGTACATTATATTCTTAACAGAATTCATAGATAAGGGATTTTAGAAACATGTCTTGAATGCACGTGATATGGTAGTTTTACACATAGTGAACCCCGTGAGCCACTACTCAGCAAATTCCTAACAGGGCTAATTATTATGCATTGGATATACGGGGAGATCAAGGTACGGGATAGGAAAGTCCAGCCTCAACCTTTGGTGGTCATGTGGATATTGTGCGAGTCGAAAAGAAAGACACATACGTGTTGCTAGTAGGCAAAAGAGAGAGGGAAGGTTATGCAGCACTAGGGCCTAGCAAAAAAGAAAGGGAAGGAGAAGGAGGGTGAAGATGTGAAAGCCAAGAAAAAGAGGAAGCCTCGTAAACAATTTTGAAGTGGCAGATTTGTCTTTGAGAGAAGTCCAAACAACTTACAATTTAAAGGAAGACCTGATTGGGAGGAAATTAGACTGTACTTTTGGCCAGTTGATGAATATGGTGACCAAAATGAAAAGGTAGTGGAAGTCATTAGTGAATCCAGAAAAAGATCCGAAGCATGGGCAAGTCAGAGTGTTGTCTGTGGGAGAGTTACCCCACATCTCTCCTGTGGTGAACGCTTGGCACAAAGGTGTTGGCATGGGAGAAGCCTATATTGATGGAGGCGCTCAAGTTTGTGTGATCACACAGTCATGTGTCGAGAGACTGGGTCTCATTACATACAGAAGATCTGGCTTTGGGATTTGACTAGAAAACCATGCCAAAGTGAAATGATCAAGAATTTGGAAGTCGAAGTCTTTAACATGAAGGTTATGGTGAACTTTGATGTTATGCCAGCTGGACTGGGAGCCTTTCCTCTCATTTTGGGACAACCTGGGTTAAGAGATGTGGGTGTCGTGCAAGATTGGCGCAAGGGCACAATCAATGTACATGACAAGAAGGGTGAAAAGAAAGTGTTTAATATGACTACCAAACAGCCTGTGGCACTTGAAGATGTGAGTGAGAATGAGGAGTCCAAAACTACTAGTGATGATAGTTATGAAGACTCAAAAAGTAGCAGTGCTTTGAGTTCTTGTTGGATGAGGAGCAAAAATAAATTAGTGAAGTGTTGCAAATATTAGGGAACATAAATGCTTCAAGCCATTTAGAGCAACTTGAAGAGGTAATGCAACCTAAACATGACCTGCTAGTGAAGAATGAGTAGATTCAAAATATGTTGAGTATTGATCTGACACAAGGAGAAAGAAAGTAGTACTTAGCAATGTTGGACAGGTTTCCAAATCTTTTCATTACCTCATATTAGGAAATAAAAGGTTTTGTTGGGGATCCTGTGAAGATCGAGCTAGTTGAAGGGGTAAAGCCAACACGACAGAAATTAAGAAGGATGGGTAAGCACCAGATGAATGGTTTAAAGAAAGAAGTGGATAAGGTTTTGGACGCAGGGTTCATTGTGCCAGTGGATAATGCTGAATGGGTGAGCCTTGTAGTAGTCACCCCAAAGAAATATGCGTGTTGGAGAGTTTGTGTAGATTACAAGACACTAAATGCGGTGACTAAGAAAGATCCTTACCATTTGCCTTTTATTTATCAATTGTTAGATGCAGTGGCTGGTTTTGAGAGATATAGCGTCTGTGATGGGTATTCAGGATACTTTCAGCTTATCCTTGCTCCTGAAGACAAGACAAAGACTACTTTTTATCACGCCATGGGGTTGTTTTTGCTTTTGTTGCCTTCCTTTTGGGTTGACAAATGGGCCAGGAGATTTTGAAAGGAAAGTAGATTGGGTCCTTACCCCGTTCCTTGGGAAGTTTCTCGAAGGATTCATAGATGATTTTTGTGTATACAGTTCAAGGAAAGAGAACGTTCAAAAGCTTGAAATGACTTTTTCCAGGTAATGATGAATGCGCGGGTCAGCTAAACCCTAAAAAATGTCATTTGGCACAGCCACGGGTAAAGCTTCTTGGGCATGTTATTCTAGAAAATGGGATTGAAGTAGACCCAGAGAAAATGAAGGCTTTATTGTTACTATCATCTCCTAAAGATACCAGATAGTTGGCCACTTTCATACAAAAGGTTAAATATATGTCTTGTTTTATACCTTTGGCATCACAGTTATTGTATCCATTGCAGCAAACAGTTAAGAATGATCCCTTGGAGTGGTCTCATGAGTGTGACAATGTTTTTGACAAAATTAAATAATTCTTGAGTACGTTACCTATTATGCAATCTCTTGACTGGGAAAAGGGGTTTTATGTCAACCCATGAGTGGGAGACGATGCTATTGGAGCTATGTTATTACAAAGGGGGAAGGAATCGCAGTATATGAAGCATGTTCATTATGCTAGCAGAGTGAAGACTCCTCATGAAAGATATTTTTATGAAATTGAATCGGTGATAACCAGTATGGTTAATGCTTTCAGACGATTCCGGCACTATTTTCTGCAAAATTCATTCACCTTTATTACGAGTTATTCATTGCTTCCTAAGCAGTTCAACAATTCAAATATATCAAAAACAGTGATGAACTGGGTTATTGAGCTTCACGAGTTTTAGTTCACCTTTTTGGTAGAGGAAAGTACTGGGGCTACCCTGACAGATCTTCTCAGTTATAAGGATACTCCAATTTTGGTTAAAGAAGAGGTGGTGTGAAACAAGAAGTCAAGAATCCTGCCATCTCTAATGCTTCGTTGTTTTACTTTGATGGTTCTTATGGAAGAAGTCATAATGCTGCTTCAGGAGGCATTGTGTAACATTTAAGGGCCTAATAACTTGTGTGTAGCGGAAATGAGCATGAACATAGTGGGCATTTCATTAGAATAGATTCCTAATGAGAATTACAAGAGTGCTTGGGTGGAAAGAGCAACAAAAAGCATAACACTTAGTTAGATAGCATCGACAATACTTTCAAAACAGAGAGAAATTAAGCTAATGACAACAGTTGAGGACCGGATTTGCATGGAGCCGGTCCCCCCTCCAAAAAGCTTTGTATTATGGTTTCTCCCATCAAGAGAGACATTGTACAATACAATTTTTTGTGTTCCTTCAAGACTAGCTAGTGCAATGAAGATGAAAGCTTCATGCACTAAGCAAAACACTTAACAAACACAACTTTAATTATCCCCGTTCTCAGACCCAAGACCTCACACACCTTCGAAGATGGTGAGAGCTAGCAGGGTATGAGAGTAGATTGAGAGAAGAAGGAGTATCTTACGAGAAAGATGTACATCTCCTCACATAATCACTCATATTATCATAGCTTAGCTTAGTAATTAGCTTGGTGGAGGAGATGAGCATGCATTGAAGCTTGGCTCTTGGTTGGATTTGCATCCACATGCCAAGAGTGTGTTGATGTAGGCTTCTATCTCACAAGCTTGGAGTAGGTGATGAGCTCTCCATTAAAGCTTGGGAAGAGATAGTCTTCTCTTTCTTCACACATGAGATTGTGTGAGTGTGTGTGTGATAATGCCTTGCAAAAATCAGCCCCCTCTCTCTCTTGGGCGAGCCCTCTTGCTATTTGCTCTTGTTGAGCCCTCATTGGCTCTCCCCAAGTCAAGCCAATGACTATTAAGCAGCATAAGTGATAGCCTTCTGACATGTGTCCCCCTTTCCCCTTTTGTGAGAGCTTTAGGTAATTAAATAATTAAACTAAACTCTCATTGGACCCCTATTCCTCCTGGCCAATAGGAATCAGGCAAGCCATTGGGCTCATGAATGCTCATTGGACCCCTTGTGAGACTGCCCAATAGTCTTCTAGGAGACTTAATTCTAATTGGTTTCTTTTATTAAATTTTTTTAAATTAATTAAACTAGATTTACTCTAGCTTAATTCTCATTGGTCCACTTCAAGGGTCATCCGATAGAAACTGGGCACACCTTGTGGGCATCTGGCCTAGGGAGCTGACATGTGTCCCTCATTCCCTTTGTGTAAAGGGAGCCTGTGTGTGTGTGTGTGGATTTCTCTCTCATCCCCTAGAAGAAGGGCTCGCCCCCTCCCATGTAGGGATATGTGTTGACTTTGGAGAGCACACAAAGCATCCAATTCCCCCTAAGCTTTAACCCTTCGGACATAACCTTTGAATTTTGGAACCTTAGCATTTTGGAAGTCTTAATGGGCTGAACCTTAGGGTCTTTTTAGCCCATTGTTGCACATGGCTCTTTTGCAGATGGCCCCCCTTTTGGATCCCTACTGTGGCCGGTCTGCTAGCTTAACCAATATTCTAGCCTTTTCTCCCTTGGCACTTCCCCACATTAAATGATCAGTTTAATATGAGAAAATCATTTAGGAGAATAAGATATTGATTATTATGACATTACCTCTCTCTTGAAATCATAGTCGTCCTCGACTATGGTGTAGAGAAGATAAAGCATATTCATGAGTCCTTTTCTTAGCGGGTAGAGGATCCCTATGTTACCCTACGACATCATTCCACAATGGATGACTAGTCCATTTGGCGCTTGAGAGCCTGAGGCTGCCGCAAGCATGTCTGCACCTTAGTCCTATCAATCTTCCATAGTAGAGTGACAAGCTCTACTTGGTGTTTGGGAGACATCGTCTCCGCAAACTTGATCTAAGCATGCATACTACTTCATTTTTGTGCACAATAAAGAAAAAGAGAGTCTTATAAGACAAAAACTTTGTTCATTTTTAACATTTTGTACATTTGCTTACTCTTGGGAAACATTGTAAGCATTGACAAGGTTTAGGTTATCCTTTAATTGTATGCCTTGCATCCATCTAGCATCTTCAAAAGGATAATTCTTAAACTTAATAAGATATCGTCGGATAGTCTTACCGCCTCTTAGTACCTTGTCTTCATGTCGGAGAATGGACTCGGGCTGCAACACCTCCTCTTGGTCCTCGATCTCCTGTGGGTCTTCAATAGTTGGTTCTTGAGGTGGCTCTCCTTTGTAAGGCTTTAATAGGCTCACATGAAAAGCATTGTGTATGAGCCAATGATTGGGAAACTTGAGTTGATAGGCTGTCTCGTTGATTGGCTTAAGAATCTGGAAGGGACCATAGTACCTTTTTGCTAGTTTAGCATAGTACTTTTGGTGGCCCGCAGGATTCTTGTCCGTCGTGTGCCTTAATCGAGCCTTGGAAAACTTTAACAAGACCCAATCGTTTTCTTTAAAGGCTTGGGCTCTTCTGTGCTTGTCAGCAGCAGCCTTTTGCCTTTGCTGTGAGATAGAGATAGCATCCTTAATCTTTTGAAAAGATTCTTGTAGGTCTCGGCTATACTCATCTGCAACAAAGATCTTCCCATGTACCTTAAGTAGAAAGGGACTTTTTTATTTTCCCTCAATTACCTTGAAAGGTGCTTTTCCCGTGGAAGTATGTACAGTGTTATTGTAAGCATACTCCACTAAGGGTAAGTACTTCTCCCATTGGGATCTTTGATCTACTTCCGTTACATAGGCTTTTAGTAGATCGAGAATAGTTAGGTTAGCTATTTCTCTTTGGCCATCCATTTGTGGATGATAGGCCGAAGAGAAGTTTAGGCTTGTCCCTAAATTCTCAAAGAGACCCTTCCAGAAATTACTGGTCATTCTAGGATCTCTATCCGACACTATGGACATTGGCAAGCCATGGTACTTGAAAATTTGTGAAATGAAGAGGGTTGCCATTTGATGGGCTTTGATAGTCTTTTTGACAGGTATAAAATGAGCTTGTTTATTGAACCTGTCCACTATCGTCCATATTCCCCTATTCCCATGGATAGACTTAGGCAATCCAAAGATAAAATCCATGGATATGCTTTCCCATGGTGCATTAGGGATTGGCAAGGGTTGAAGCAATCCAATTTTCTTCCCTCTATCAAATTTTGTCTTTTGGCATACCACACATTTAGAAACATACTCTTGTATGTTCACTTTCATGGTAGGCCAATAGAAATATGTTTCAATTCCCTTTAAGGTAGACTGAATCCCTCTATGCCCCGCATAAGGTGGAGCATGAGATTCATACATTACTTTCTCACGTAGTGACTTAGTAACGCATAGTCTATTGCCATAGAGAAGATAACCATCTTGTAAGGTAAAGGGTTCTTCTTTCCTCCCTAATGCAAGGGCTGAAATCACATCTCTAAAATCGGGATCAATAGCGTACTCATCTATCATTGTAGGTAGATCATTGTGAGTTGCTATGGAAACCGCATTCACTCTCGGCCGTCTTGAGAGTGCATCAGCTACTTGATTATGCTTGCCAGCAATGTGAGCAATATGAAAATGAAATTGCGAAACGAAATTTGCCCACCTCATTTGTTTGTCGGAGAGCTTGGTCTGCGTCATGAAGTACTTAAGACTTTGGTGATCCGTTCGCAGAATGAAAGGAGTCCCCAATAAATAGTGCTTCCATGAGTCTAAGGCATGTAGAATTGCAAGGAGTTCCTTTTCATATATGCCTAGAGCTTTCTCAACAGGGTCGAGCCTTCGACTCTCATAGCCTATGGCATGCCCTTCTTGGAGTAAAACAACTCCAAGGCAATCACCACAAGCATCACATTGGACCTCAAATGGTTTTCAGAGATCCGGTAGTGTAAGCACAGGTTGAGAGATAACCTTTTCTTTAAGCTTTTCAAAAGCATTGTTCTCCTTAGCAGACCATGTATACCTAATGCTTTTCTTTGTTAGGTCATGTAATGGTCCCGCAATTTGTGAGAACTTTTCTATGAAGCGTCTATAGTATGCACACTTACCTATAAAACTTCTTAGTTCATGAAGATTCCTTGGTTTAGGCCATCCTTTTATTACCTCTAACTTTGATGGATCCATTTGGATGCCATCTTGAGAGATAATATGACCTAAATACTGGATCTCTTGCAAGAAAAATTCACTTTTCTTTCGATTAACATAAAGTTTATTCTCTCTCAAAACTTGAAATATTACCTGGAGGTGTTGCTTGTGTTCCTCCAATAAATTAGAGTAGATGATAATATCATCAAAGAACACTCCAGTGAAGGTTCGATGAGGCCTGAACAGCTTCTCCATCAAGCGGTTGAATGTGGCTGGTGCATTGGTCAAGCCAAAAGGCATGACAATGTATTCGTAAAGACCAAATGTGGTGCGAAATGTGGTCTTTACAATGTCTTGATCAACTATCCTTATTTGATGATAGCCACTTTTTAGGTCAATCCTACTGAAGTAGGTCGATCCTTGTAGCTTATCAAATAGGTCTTCTACCCATGGAACGGGAAACCTATTCTTGATAGTGATCCTATTTAGTGCTCTATAGTCGACACACATACGATATGTGCCGTCTTTCTTTTGCACTAATAGCACAGGTGAGCAAAATGGAGATGAGCTTGGCCTAACCATACCCTTCTCAACTAACTCATGCACTTGCTGCATAATCTCCTCTTGTTGAGCTTAAGAAACTCTATAAGGAGGTTTGTTAGGCGGTGAACTTCCTGGAAGAAGTTCGATTGCATGGTCATCATTACCTCGTTTAGGAGGTAGCTCACAAGGGATGTCGTCAATAACAACATCTTGAAACCCCTTGAGAAAATTGGATAACTCTAATTCCTTTTGGTTACTTTTATTTTCTTTTGCTAAAGCATTAGGTTCATTTTGAGAGTCTTTAACAAAAATCATGTACATGGAAATAGAGCTCTTTATTGACTTGTTGAAAGCTGGTGTATGTACAATGGGGATAGTGTTACCCATTTCCTTAGCATCTATATACATGTCTTTTTCCCTGAACTTAAAGGAGATTCTCCTTTTAGGAAATTTAACATCGGCAGCCAGGCGGTCAAACCATGGTGCCCCTAGGATTACATCCTCATGCTTGAGAGGAGAGATAAAGAAGTCCTCTTTGTCCACATAGCCTTGGACATGAAGCCTCAATTTCCCAATTAAGGGAGTGACTGAAGCTTCTTGCCCTTTGAAGACACTGTCTGCGGGTAGGACATCTCCTATCTCGTAGGATTGTATGCCTAGCTTGGTGGCTAACTCCATAGATATAAAATTTTGAGTAGAACCAGGGTCAAAGAGAATAAAAGCATCATGTTCTCTTACCTTTCCCCAAGCATGGCATAGAGGAGATCCTTTGTGGTGAGTTTGGTGAGTCTCCTCCTCTTGGATTTCAACCAAGGAAGCTCTAGGAGGATCTTGGCGGTTGTTCTTTTGGGGACAAGCGCGGTACGCATGCCCTTGTTCGCCGCACTTGAAACACCGGTTATCCTTATGATAACGCTCAAGCTCTTCAGGACAGAGTTTATTCTTACCTTTGTAAACTCCCTTCTCTTTAGCTTTGTTGGAGTTGCCCTTAGGAGACTTTTGGACATTGTCCTTCCCCTTAGGCTCATTGGAACCCTTGTTTTCCGGGGGCTTATTATTTCTTTTAGCCCCCGTTTGGAAATTGATTCGAGAGGCCACCATAGTGTGGTGTATTACCGCCGATATGGTACGTGGCCTTTGGGAGTTGACATACTCCTCCATTTCTTCAATTAAGCCCGCACAAAATTGTTGCTTTTTCTCTCCAAAATCCAACTTTTTGAAGACAGTGGCTTTGAGTTGTAGGTCCCAAAACTTGTCTACATATTTGTGGATGGATTCATTGGGAGAGAGCTTTAAGCTTCGCCATTCGGTGAGTACTTTGTCTTTGGCATCGGTGGCCAAAAACTGCTTCATAATGGAAGCTCTTAAAGCTTTCCATGTTCGTGGAGCTTCACCGTTGGCTCGTAGGCTAGACCACCATTGTCTGGCGGACTTTTGAAAGTGCATCGCTACATGGCGTAGCTTAGAGGACTCCGTGAAGCCCTCATCTCCAAACGCCGCATCGAACTGTTGGATAAAGGCCAAGACTTTGTCCATAGCACCAAAGGTACCATCATAGGTAAGGAAAGAGATGCTCTTCCCTCCCTCTTTGAATTTCTTCAGCTTGGACGACCTCTTCCATGCCGCATAGGATTTCCTATGGCCTCTTCTTTTTGATGGTTCAAAGGTTGCACCATCACTTTCTTCAGAAGGTGAAGAATTTGAAGAAGGTGGAGAAGAGGGTGACCTCTTTCTCGCCTTTTTATTGTCTTGATCTTTGTCGTCTTCACCATCACTTTCATGAGAGGAAGAGGATGAAGAAGATGGAGAAGAGGGTGTCCTCTTTCTCGCCTTTTTCTTCTCTTGTTGTTTTTTATCATCCCTCTTTGAATTGTGGTGAGGAGAAGAATACGATGGTCTTCTCCGCTTTGTTGGTGATGGAGAGCGTTTAGCCCCCCGTCTTCGTGGAGCCATCTCCACCGAGGTGGCGGGAGACTCGCTTCTTTCTCGTTCCTTCGGTGGAGGCTCTTGAGTTCTCCTTTGGGAAAGAGATGCATCATCAAGAAGTAAATTCTTGAGCCCTTCATATGGATTCTCTTCTTCTTTCCGAATCGGAGAGAGACCTCTTTTGGTAGTCTCACAAGGAGGCTTCCTAGGTGTTCTCTCGTCATGGTGATGAGCTTGGAGAATCCCATTGCACTTCACTTTGGAGAGATGGATTGCCCATGGCTTGTTAAAGCCTAGAAACAAGATAGTTAACAAGCATTGAAGCATCATTAGTAGCTTGCTCATGAGCAAAATCAAAGTTATCAACATTAATTTCACTCTCTTTACTATTGTCAGTCATTCTAACAACTTTTAGGTGTAAATATTTTAGGTGTACTTTGGCACTTCAAGCCCTAGTTGCTACTCCTCTTTAACCCTTTAGAAGAAGCACTCAAGCTACTGTACCCGCGGCTCAAATAAATACCATTAATTACAAGGAATAGAAGAGAGGGTCTTTCGACACCAACACCGGCTCCTGTCAAGCTTCTAATAGCTCAATAGTGGTTAAGCCATAGGCAAGCCCCATAGGAGTCCACTATTAAGACTATAGCTCTCGACGGTGATGCCCCGTTAACTGTACGAAGGCAGGCACACTGCAAGGCTGAAAAATCCCTATTCTACGTACTCACAGGAAATCAATAATACCAACCATTTGTAGCTAGCTTGAGGACATCCCTTCTTGAGCAAGAAAAGAGAAACCTTGAGCTCTGATACCAATGTAACATTTAATGGCCTAATAACTTGTGTGTAGTAGAAATGAGCATGAACATAGTGGGCATTTCATTAGAATAGATTCCTAGTGAGAATTACAAGAGTGCTTCGGTGGAGAGAGCAACAAAAATCATAACACCTAGTTAGATAGCATCGATAATAATTTCAAAAGAGAGAGAAATTAAGCTAATGACAAAAGTTGAGGACCGGATTTGCATGGAGCCAGTCCCCCCTCCAAAAGGCTTTGTATTATGGTTTCTCCCATCAAGAGAGACATTGTACAATACAATTCTTTGTGTTCCTTCAAGACTAGCTAGTGCAATGAAGATGAAAGCTTCATGCACTAAGCAAAACACTTAACAAAAACAAATTTAATTATCCCCGTTCTCAGACCCAAGACCTCACACACCTTCGAAGATGGTGAGAGCTAGCAGGGTATGAGAGTAGATTGAGAGGAAGAAGGAGTATCTTACGAGAAAGATGTACATCTCCTCACATAATCACTCATATTAGCATAGCTTAGCTTAGTAATTAGCTTGGTAGAGGAGATGAGCATGCAGTGAAGCTTGGCTCTTGGTTGGATTTGCATCCACATGCCAAGAGTGTGTTGATGTAGGCTTCTATCTCACAAGCTTGGAGTAGGTGATGAGCTCTCCATTAAAGCTTGGGAAGAGATAGTCTTCTCTTTCTTCACACATGAGATTGTGTGAGTGTGTGTGTGATAATGCCTTGCAAAAATCAGCCCCCTTTCTCTCTTGGGCGAGCCCTCTTGCTATTTGCTCTTGCTGAGCCCTCATTGTCTCTCCCCAAGTCAAGCCAATGACTATTAAGCAGCATAAGTGATAGCCTTCTGACATGTGTCCCCCTTTCCCCTTTTTTGAGAGCTTTACGTAATTAAATAATTAAACTAAACTCTCATTGGACCCCTTTTTCTCCTGGCCAATAGGAATCAGGCAAGCCATTGGGCTCTTGAATGCTCATTGGACCCCTTGTGAGACTGCCCAATAGTCTTCTAGGAGACTTAATTCTAATTGGTTTCTTTTATTAAATGTTTTTAAATTAATTAAACTAGATTTACTCTAGCTTAATTCTCATTGGTCCACTTCAAGGGTCATCCAATAGAAACTGGGCACACCTTGTGGGCATCTGGCCTAGGGAGCTGACATGTGTCCCTCATTCCCTTTGTGTAAAGGGAGCCTGTGTGTGTGTGTGTGGATTTCTCTCTCATCCCCTAGAAGAAGGGCTCGCCCCCTCCCATGTAGGGATATGTGTTGACTTTGGAGAGCACACAAAGCATCCAATTCCCCCTAAGCTTTAACCCTTTGGACATAACCTTTGAATTTTGGAACCTTAGCATTTTGGAAGTCTTAATGGGATGAACCTTAGGGTCTTTTTAGCCCATTGTTTCACATGGATCTTTTGCAGATGGCCCCCCCTTTGGATCCCTATTTTCCATCCTTTGGATTCCTACTGTGGCCGGTCTGCTAGCTTAACCAATATTCTAGCCTTTTCTCCCCTGGCACTTCCCCACATTAAATGATCAGTTTAATATGAGAAAATCATTTAGGAGAATTAGATATTGATTATTATGACACATTGTTATTTATGATGCACAAGGAATTTAGCTTATGAGGAAGCAAGGGCTGAAACTTGATGCAGAGAGTAACAATGAAGTAGAATACATGGCTCTTGAAGGTGGTTTTCATATTTGCTTACAATTGGGAATTAGACGCTTGCAAATCAAAGGAGATGCTTTGTTCGTTGTGAAGCAAGTGTTAGGAGTGTGGAAGAATAAAAACCCCAAACCGAAAAATTTATGCTTCAAAGTGAAAGCGTTGCTCAAAAAGCTTGAAGCATGGAGTTTGCATCATATTGAGAGGTCTCTAAATGAAGAAGCTCATGATGTTGCGCATGCACAAGAGATGATCACTTGTGTGTTTGTGGTAAAGGCAGATGCCCCTTTATATCATGGGAGGGAAATCTTATCAAAGGAAGTGGATTTTCTATTGATAGGTGTTCTATCTGAAGGTTTATTGTGTTCTAAAAAGTATGCGTTCATAAGAAAAGCCAAGAAATATAAAATGCTTGATTATGTGCTTTACATGAAAGGAAATGATTTGGTTTTGCGTCATGTGCCTTGGAAGGAGGAGATGTACAAAATTATGGAAGAAAATCATGAGGGATCTTGTGGAGGCCATTTTTCTATGAATATCATGTTTCATAAGGTCTTGCAAGAAGGTTATATCTGGCCGAGTATTTAACGGGATGTTAATCATCGGTGCAAGTCATGTTGGCCTGGTTAGAGGATGGGAAAGAGAACTTTGAAGCCTGAGTTGCAGAAGACAATTTTAGCTTTTGATGTGTTTGAAAATGGGGTCTTGATGCTATTGGACCCTTACCTATGACTAGCAAAAGAAATGCTTACATTTTGACAGCAGGGGATTATTTGTCACGGTGGGGAGAAGCCAAAGCTGTCAAACAAATCACCAGTAACGAGATGGGAAGATTTTTTTATGAGTACATATGTTGCAAACTTGGTGTGCCACTAGATCTACTTTCCCTACTTTCTGATAGAGGACCAGGATTTAGAGGATTTCTTATGCGAGAAGCTCAATATACAACATAGGTACAGTTCTCCTTATTATCCATAATGCAATGGTCTCAATGAGAGGTTCAATGGAGAGTTAGTAAAGATCTTGAGAAAGATGACTCAAACACATGGGAAGACTTGGGATTCAGAGTTGCCATGCGCATTATGGGCCTACAGAAGTGCAATCAAAACGAGCACAGGATTTTCCCCTTACCGCTTGGTTTATGACAAGGAAGCTTTATTGCCAATTGAAGTGGAAATTCCTGCTCTCAAGTTGTTTTCATTGGAAGATGAAGAGCAAACAAATGCATGGCAGAAAAGATTATTGGATTTACAATTCTTGCAATTGGATAGAGTTTTATGAAGAAGTTTCAAGGAAGGCTCAGGTGAAAGCCAATGAATGCGTGGAGAACTAAAAAATTGAAAAGAGTGATTTGGTGTTGCAGTACAATAGTAAGTTGGACAATACCTTTCAAATTAAATGGGAAGGTCCTTTTACTGTTGTCAAGAATTCTGATAATGGCACATATTAGTTGGCTGATTTGAGTGGTGCACAACATAAATATCATGTCAATGGTTATAGATTGAAGAAATATCTTGCATGTTTCATGATAATTGTGACCGATGAAATGTTGTCAATAGAAAGAGACAATGTCGAGAAATCTGAAAATGTAGATGAGGTTTCTGGGGATGAAATGAAGCAGTTGTTCACCCTAGGGACCTCTGCTTGTCATGAATGACTAAGCAGGCAAGGGGGTTTGGCAAGATATGTCAGGCAATTTTTTGGATAATCATGAAGTCACTAAGTCATGCCAAAAAGCTTGCCCACTAGCCTCATGTATATATTTGTACCTAGCCCTGCACGTTTTGGAAGTGGCCTTGTGAAAATTCATGTACAAAGGTATGATTTTTCCAAGATTAAATGCTGATGTTTTGGGTTGTTTGAGACTCCAAAATATTTTTTTTAATAAGCGTTTTCAGCCGTACTTTATAGCTTGTGAATCGGACTTGTACATTACGAGTTATGAGCATCCGAAGCGGGAGGTCTCAACTTAGAAGGTGATTGCGGGTGCATGCGAGAAGGAAAACTAGGCCAAGTTGGGGTTCTAAGATTAGAAATGATGAAGTTTCATATTTCTGAAGATAGCCGAGGTGATGGGCTTTGAGCCGTGTATTACGGTGCGTCAATCGGTGACAGGAGCAGCAAGGTATGCCTCGAGGAAAATTGTCCAAGAACTCCTATCATGCTTTGGAATTTTTGGGGAAGTTGGGATGTTTGGGGGGAGCTGCCAAAAGGAAATGGATTAATCCCACATGGTGGGGAGAAAGTGGAAATTGGAGGGCATAAGGGGGGGGAATGCGCACCCCTAAGGTTGTATCAAAGGGGCAAATGGAGCTTCTCTTGCCCTGCTAATGGGGCTCGCTCGGTGTTGGGGGAGAGAGGGGGGCCCATTGTGAGTTCCCACTACCTCAACAGGAACCTGGACACCTTTTGGTCCCCGGACACCTCCCTTCCCCACCTGCCTTGGTCAAAAAGTGATCGACAGCTCTTTTTTCACCCAAAATATGCCAAAATTGGACCAATTAAAAGGTGCCCAAAGAGAGAACTATGTCAGCTAAGAAGAGAGAGAAAAATACTGGGGATAAGAGAAAAAAAATCCCCTTTTTAATAGCTATAATTCTCTACACACCCTTTTTGCTTACAAAGACTAGTTTTTTTGGAGTTTTTGAGAGATACCCCATCTTCGAAAGCTTGTAACTCTCTCGTCTGTTGTCCGAATCAAGCATATGGATACTCTATAGAGGTCTACATGACACAAGATTCATATTTATGATCTTGATTTTCAATAATTTCAATCATGGTTTGGGTTAGGACTGTTTCCCGCTCGACTTTATAGGTGTTCAACATAGGTATTTTCCGCAGCTTTATGGTGTTTCCTTCCGACGGTGTGGTGTGTGGTAGGCTATAGAGGTTTTCATTTTCTTCTTGTTTTCACGCTAACAACGCTAAAGAGTGAGTGTATGGAAATTAGAAAAATTGTAAGAATAACATAACCACAAAATCAAAAGCTTGATCATGGCATAACGGCATAAATATTTTATAACCATAATTAAAACATGAGTCGAAAATTGCAAAACCATAAACATAACCAGTTTGTGATACCATAACCATTACCATAACTTGCTTGTCATACCATAACCATAAGAGCCATACCATCATTGCACAAACAAAACCATAACCATAACCATAATTATATTAATAACCATAACCATCACATGATTTCCATACCATCATAGCAAAACCATAACCTTAAATTGATTGCCAAACCTTAACATAACATCTCTGCCATACCATAAACATAAGTAATACAAAACTGTACATATGCAAACAATCACTGAGTGAGACTGTATCAAGAAGACCACAACTACAAAAAAGATTGTACCAAGAAGACTGTATAAAGATGACTGGGTAAAACTGTATCAAGAAGACCCTCGTGATAGTGCCTCCCAGTCGACGTCCTCTCCCTCCTCCTGCAGCTGGGTCAAAAGGGACACAAGTCCATGCTAATACACATACTTCTCCTCTCGGTGTGTCAGAGGGTGCTTCACGACAACTTCTTGCAAAATTATGATTTAATCGTTATTTTCAATAATTTAAAGCATACGTATAATACTTACAAACTCATGTCGAAGCGTGTTGTAACCTCCACAAGCGGGTAGTTTTTGCAACATCGTTTTTAATCAGGAGTAAAATCAAAAACAAAAAAGCAAAGTTGCTTTTCAGGCATGTACGTAGTTCGCGAACGATAACTCAAAATCGGTGCAAAATTTGAAAAAACTTTATTTTGCAAAGTTGTAGACCACATCGATTGCGGTGCTTACAGCGGATAGTTTCTGCAAAATTGTTTTCAATTAGGAGAAAAAATGAAAACAAAAACGTCCTGATATGATACCATGTTGAGAGAGAGAGAGAGAGAGAGAGAGAGAGAGAGAGAGAGCACAGAAATAGAACCCCAAAGTGTGTAGAATACACACATGAGATGATGTATATATAGAGGAGACCTGAATGCCATATATAGAGAAGCCATATATTGAGTAGATTCATATATAAGCTGAAAAATAGCATCAATGCAGCACGCTTAAATGCTATTGAAGCAGTGTGTATGGGGAGAAGTACTTTCCAACAAACATTCTTACCATCCAAAAGCATGTACTTGTACATGTGGTCGATGAAGTTGCAGTTGTTGGGGTGGTCCATAGCAGGTGGATGTTCTTCTTAGAGATATTTATGAAGACTTTAAAGGGTTTTATTCATCAAAGGGCTCGCCCCGAGGGTAGCATGGCTGAAGGATGGCTTGTACAAGAGTCTCTTGTCCTCATCAGTGAATTTTTGGTCTCAATTGATACAGAGATTCCCCGAATGTGGACTACTCAGGTCAACGTCAAGGTGACAGAGGACAAGCCACAGGGACAAGGAATCGTTAGGAAGATGGACATCACAATGCAAGAAAAGGCTATGAGATTTTGCCTTCTCAACTCAGACATCATGCAAAAGTGGCTAGAGAGGTACGAAGGGGAAAAGCAACAACTCTTGACAGATAGCCTGCAATTTAAGCGCAACCGTGCTACTAGAAACCTTCCTTTTCCAGATCATCTTTAAAAATTGCCTGACTTTCCAACTGGGCGGTGATTAGATGCAACAATCTCAGAGGCAAAGAGGAATGGGTTGCTGTTTACTGAAGAGGAAGAGGAGATGTCAAGGGGTTGCGAATGGCATGTATATTTTCACAACTTCCTTTTCAAGCTCCACATGATCACATTGCTGTAATAACTTTTAGTCTGTTTCAATTTTGTGGCTGCAATATCACAAATATGGAGCTTTGTGGTCGCATGGGAAACACTTCAGAGTGCAACGGATCGACGAACAAAGGGTCACTTTTGATAGTGGTGTTAGGGCAAGCTTCGTCCAAAAAAGTAGGAGTAGTGCGAGGGATGAGAACACAGAGACTAGCCAACTTGAATACTTTGGCTACATCCAAGACATCTTGAAGATTAGCTTTAGAAAATTTGATATGTTTATCTTTGATGTCAAGTGGTTCAAACTTATTAGTAGCGGCCCTAATGAAGCTATGCGTAAAGACAAGAATGGATTGATTCAAGTGAACTCTAGGTGGATGTGGACAGATGCGTGGGATACATTTGTACTTCAGCAGCATAGTGAATAAGTTGTGTTCACACACGATCCACTATGGACAGAAAATGATGAGAATGATCTGTCTAAATCCTACAGGCTCTATGTCGTTCAAGTTGCTCCATGGAGCAAGAAAGTGTGTGAAGGATTGGATGTTGAGGTCAAAGTAGTGATTCATGAACAAAGCACAGGACAGACGATAACTTTAACTTTAGATTTTGAGGTGGATGTCAACAGTGAGCAATTGTTTGAACGTAGAAATGGGGTGTCAAATATTGAAGCTGATGCGGAGAGCGACGAAGAAGTAGAGTTCGATGACCAAGATGCAGAAGTACACATTGAGATACATATCTTTGGTGCATCAGATCTCATAGAAGATGAGAGATTAACTAATGATTTCTGCTAGGAACTCTTTTGAATATTCTTTTTATTAGTCTACAATACAATTTAGATTTATTCATTTATGTTGCAGCTTTGTTTATTTGTTATTTATATTGATTTAGTGTTTCTTCTATAAAATAATGTATTTTGTGGGTGTTATTTGTGTATGACTAGCCATGGCCGATGACAATGAGCCATCCTCTCCTAGTTTTAGTTTTCCTGTCACTCCGGCCAGCATGTCACCCGAGCAGATGGAGTCGCTTTTGTCTCAGTTACACTAGAGCAGATCACGATGGCACATCATCTTTGGACAACAGGTTCCTCTAGACCTACTATGGCCGACCCTATGCCCGGGACTAGTGTGGTCTCTACATCGAGCAACCCCACACCTCAATCGAGTGTGCCCCCTATGCCTAGGACTCGTGTGTCCCCCTACACCGACGGGTGGTTCATCCTTGAGACGAGGTACGCCTCGTTTAGGAGGCGGTGGTTGTTGTGGTAGCGGTTCTACCGATGCGTCCACACCACTGAGAAAGCGTCCACCACACTCTTCAGTAGATAGTTCACCGATTGGCACACCATGTACAACTTGGGGATCACACAAGCATGATCCTAGCAAGGTGTACAAGGATAGGGATTGGGCTATTGTGGTGGATAGGGTGAAAAAGGCCATGCGACAGAGGATTCGGCAACTTTGTACAATTCAATTTGGTCACTCTGTGATGGAGATTTGGGATAATCTTGATCTTGAAAGAATAATTACATCGTCGAAACCATTCAAAGAGAGTACAGGCCGACAGAGCGGTACGATCTAGTCTCAAATCCTTGGATTTTGAGTGTGGCGAAGGCCACAATGTCACACCGTCGGTCAAAGGCGAGAGAAAGGTTTAATGTCGGTAGTCCAAAGCCAGCATGGTTGGACGCAGAGGAGTGGACGGGGATTCCACGAGAGACACACAAGACAATCCTGAGAGATTTCAGCAGTAGAGAGATGCAGCTAGAGCATGTTTGGAGTCTGTTGGAGCATCACATGTTGGAGAATCAATGTGGTCCACAACTTTGCAGAAAAAGAAATTTTTCAAATTCTGCACCGATTTTGAGTTATCGTTCGCGGACTGCGTACATGCTTGAAAAGAAACTTTGCTTTTTTTTATTATTTTTCTCATGATTGAAAATGATTTTGCAGAAACTATCCGCGCTAGGCATCAGAATCAATGTGGTCTAGAACTTTGCAGAAGAAAGTTTTTTCAAATTCTGCACCGATTTTGAGTTATCGTTCAAAGACTGCGTACATGCCTAAAAAGAAACTTCGCTTTTTGTTTTTTATTTTTCTCCTGATTGAAAACAATTTTGTAGAAATTACCCACGGGAGGCATCGGAATCGATGTGGTCTACAACTTTGCTTTTTGTTTTTTATTTTTCTCCTGATTGAAAACGATTTTGCAGAAACTAGCACTACATGAGGCTATTCATATTAGCGACGCTCAAAAAAAAAAATCCCGGCGTCGCTATGAGCATAGCAACGCCGGCTGGGCTAAAAAAAATAACAGAGAGCGCCCAAAAACTCAGATCTCAGATCTGAGTTTTTCGGCGCCCTCAAGCAAGGAGCAGGTAACGCTCTCTCTCTCTCTCTCTCTCTCTCTCTCTCTCTCTCTTCTCCACACACACACACACACACACACACACACACACACACACACGAGGAGAGGAAGGAGAGCCAGGTATGCTTCTTCCCTCTCCTCACTCTCATGTTCCCTTCCCCTCTTTCTCTCTCCCTCTCTCTCTCTCTCTCACACACACACACACACACATAGTGTTTTTGAGAGACAGAGAGAGAGAGAGAGAGAGAGAGAGAGAGAGAGAGAGAGAGAGAGAGTACAAACATAAACAAAAACGCACACACACATACATAAACAAAGAATGCACACACACATTGAGAGAGGAAAAGAGAGAGAGAGCATACATAAACAAAAAACGCACACATTGAGAGAGGAAAAGAGAGAGAGAACATGCATAAACAAAAAACGCACACATTGAGAGAGGAAAAGAGAGAGAAAACATGCATAAACAGAAAAACGCACACACATTGAGAGAGAAAGAGAGAGAAACTAATTTAACGTCGTAGGAAACTAATTAAAATTAAAAGACCTAAAGATCTAGCCGACGAGGAGTTGAACTCAAGACCTATTATTCAAGAGGGAAATGGCATAACCAATCTATCATACTTGGCATGGGTAATAGAAAGGTTATACCATTTATCTCTTTTTATTGGCACACACATCCACACACGCACACACACACAAGAAGAAGAGAGTTATAACATCGTAGGAAACTATCCTAAAAGACGTTAAAGATTAGGTTAGATGTAGACTTACATTAAATTAGATTTAGGTTTATTTAAGTTAAATTAGATTAGATTTAGGTTTATTTTTAGTTAGATTTATGTTTATTTACGCTAGATTTAGATTTACGTTATATTAGATTAGATTTAGGTCTCCATAGACTGCGATGCCTGCATGAAGCGGGTGAAGAAAGCCCTCAATGGAATATAGGGTATTACTGCCTTCACTCATGGTGGGCTCCGTCGATCCAAAAGTACTGGTGAAATGTCTTCAGAAGATAGGGAAGAAGGTGGATCTTCAGGGCGGCAAGAGTCACTACATCCCCGACAATGACCATCTAGACAACCTCTAGTCATTCAACAGCAACTTCAAAGTTAGTAACAAGAGCAAGAACGGTCCAAAGGGCCAATTGCTGTCGTCAGATGTGGATGGAGATGAGGCAGTGTCACCGCCGGAAGTTAACTCTCACATCTTTAGTGATGAGAATGCCAACTCTTGCCGAGTTATGTGAAAAATTATGTGTTAAATCAGTTTTAAGGTTCTTATAATCCCTGTTAGTTTAGTTCTTTGTTTTTAATATAACATAATTTATGTTAGATTTAGATTTATGTTATATTAGATTAGACTTAGGTTTATTTAGTTTTACCCACACACACACACACACACACACACACAAGAAGAAGAGAGTTTTAACGTCGTAGGAAACTATCCCAAAAGACGTTAAAGATTAGGTTAGATGTAGACTTACGTTAAATTAGATTTAGGTTTATTTTTAGTTAGATTTACGTTTATTTAGATTTACGCTTATTTACGTTAGATCGAGTCCACGCAAGAATTACTTAGGGTTTAGGGTTTAGAGTTAGACGAACAGTGAAAAGATCTACTTTGAAAAGATGTTAAGATGTTGTGAAGTGCTACAGCTAGAGAAAAGGCAAAGGGGTTTTGTCCACTACATGCAGTATCATGTAGACGTGGGTCTGTAGATTTCTTGTACCCACAAATATAGGTATTGACCAATAAAGACGAGATTATAACCCGGTGGTTCTGATCTCCGTGCACCTCTAGACCGAGGTGTGCGGGGATTGGACATGACTAGAGAATGTGAGAGAGAGAGAGAGAGAGAGAGAGAGAGAGAGAGAGAGAGATAAGACGAAGAATGCCAATAGAATATTAAATTTTTTGACCAGGTTATAAGATTTTTATCCTCATTATGAGTAGTGACGAGGATGTGGGACCGTCCAACCGAAACACCTATCTCTCAACGAGGGTCTTATGTCCTTGTAATCAATGAAAGCATGCTGTGCGACGGACAAGACGTGTTTCTTTGCAGCACGTTCACGAATTTGGCGAGTTCGATCCATCTATTATAGATCGAGTTGTTGCCAATTATAACTCGTCGGACTCTTACGCTGGCCAACGTTTACTTTAATAAAACTCTAAATGTATAATGATCTGATAGATCTTTACACGACTGTATCGTATTTTTATGTTGTGTAGATTGCTTAAAGAGCACATACTACCAGCTGACAATGTGATGCCAGATTCCCGAGATGAAGCAAGAAAGATTTTGGGAAACTTGGGGATGGATTACAACTCTATCCACGCTTGTCCTAATGACTGCATTCTTTTCAGAGGGGAATACATAGACATGGAGAAGTGTCCGAAATGTGATTCCGAAAGATATCGAGTAGATCTCCACGGGACAAAAATTCCACAAAAGGTTTTGCGACATTTTCCTCTGCTTCCTCGCATCAAGCATTTCTTCGAATGTAAGTCCATGGCCGCCCTAGCATCATGGCATGAGGAGAATAAATCTTCGGATGGTGTGCTACGAATTCCTGCACATTGCGCAGCCTGGAAACATATAGATGGAACATGGTCGGATTTTTGCCAGGGAAGCTCGAAATTTGCACTTAGGCCTGGCTATGGATGGCGTAAATCCATTTGGTCAAAGATCAACATCTTACAATGTATGGCCCGTTGTCATCGTCAACTACAACATTCCCCCGTGGTTGACTACGAAGAAGGGGCACCTATGGGCTTGAAGCTGTGTATCTTGTCCACTATTGGAAGGCTACAACAATTGTGGATTGGCATAGAGGTGGTGGATATGAGCCGACACACAGGACGACGGAATGCTTTGATCAGAGTCATTCTAATGTGGACCATGCATGACTATCCCAGGCTAACAGAATGCTCAGGTGATCTATTGACACTCCTCACTCAGACACTGTAAATCTTGTTTTTTCCCATAGTTGATCTATTATCATGTGTATATATGCAGGGCTTCAAACAAGCGGATACAGAGCATGTGTCACATGTGGACCTAGACTGAATGCACGTAGGGCGCCCTCACTGAAGAAGCAAATCTATGAAGGTCATCAAGCGTATCTTCCAGAGAATCATGTGTTACGCGACGACTTTTTGGGAAGAGAGCCACCAAGGATGTCTGCACAAGCATGGTTAGAGCAGAAGGAGATGTGCGATGACGGATTGCCTCCAGGGATGAAGAGACTATCTCTATGGTACGAGTTACCATACTGGCCCCGACTCATGATCAATCACTTGCTCGATCCAATGCACATATTCAAGAATGTGGGTAATCTACTATGGGACCATCTGACCGGCAAGAAAGATACTTTGGGAGCCAGAGTTGACCTTAGAAATGTGGATCGTATGGAGAAATATTGGCCGCAAACAGCGTCTGATGGATCGATAAAACTCCCTAAAGCACCATGGATTTTCACAGGATCCCAAGAACGCAAAGTAAAAGAGACCATTCGATCTTTGCGGACCCCCACTGGCATAATGCACTCGCTCCGAACGTGTTTTACTAAAGAAGGAAAGCTTACCGGTTTGAAGTCACACGATTGGCATAAAATGTGTCAGGTATGTTCATAGTGGACTTTAATATCATTGCATAAAATGTGGACTTTAATATCATTGTTGCACATACTTTACAGTTTATTTTACCGGTTGCCATTGAGGGATGTTTGTCTCTCGACATCCGTAACACAATCTACAAACTTGCAAAGCTGGTGCAATGGATCTCACAAAAGGAGATCAACGTAGACTCCATACCATTCGCCAAACTAAATGCTGCGGAGCTTGTGTGCATGTTTGAGAAACATTTTCCTACTACCATGCTAACCATTCAGGTGTATCTTCTTGTTCACATAGTTGATGAGGTGGAAATAGCTGGCACAGTTCATTCCAGATGGATGTTCTTCTTAGAACGTTTCATGAAAACGCTTAAGGGATATGTGCATCAAAAGGCACGTCCGGAGGGTAGCATGGCAGAAGGTTGGTTGGTATCAGAGTCCCTAGTGTACATTGGAAAGTGGCTAGACGGATTTGATAAAGCCCGGGACACGCTATGGCGAACCATAGATGACGAGCGCATATCTGGGATTGTCATGTGCAATCTCGGTGTTGAGAAGAAGATGATGGAAGATCTAGAGGCTAAAATCAACCGATTTTGCATGCTTCACAATCCAGTGATGCAAAAGTGGATTTCACAATATGAGGATGCAAAGCAAGAGCGACAAAGGGCACGAATCGAGTGGAGACGGGGAAGACGACCATCGATGCACTATCCGACGGGTCTGGAGAGCCTACCAACATTCATGAGCTTAAGATGGTTGCACAACCAATTGAAAAGCGCACAACAATGCGGTGACGAAGTGACTGAGGAAGAGTGGGAGTACTCTCGGGGTTGCGCGACCAAGGTAAGTTTGCAATGTACGACTAGCTAGTGACTTTATTTCTAAACGTTTGAACGGCCACTCATAATCTTTGTTCGTTGTAGTATAAGTCATACACAGCAGCATGGTGTAAAGGTCGACATTTTAGGGTGGAACGGATTGACAAAAAGCGTTTTACTCAAGATTGTGGAATCATGGCAAAATTTTAACAGTCTAGTCGACGACGTTCCTCTGATGCAGATCTTGTGGTGGCGGAACTCACTTACTTCGGCACGCTACAAGAGATTTTGAGGATCGATTACAGAGGATTTTTTGTCGACATGTTCGACGTGCAATGGTTCAAGATAATCATGGAGGGTCGCAACGCTACTATGCGTAGAGGAGAGTCTGGTTTTCTTGAGGTGGATTCTGGTTTTCATAGAGGTAGCCCCTCGTAGTGCAAGGACGTATGAAGACTACCATGTGCCAATCACAACGGCATCAATGGAGGAGATCAGAGAAGATGCTCAATCAGAAGCCGCTGCGGTGGTGCCAGACGAGCATCAAGATGCTACTACTCTATATGGGGTGCATGCAGAGGAGCTACAAAATGAAACAGAGGATATGTGTTTAAACGGAGAGCTCTATATAGATATAGGAAGTTATGCTGAGTTATGGGAGGATGAGAGAGAGATCTCTTAAAGCCACAAATATTGTATTTGAACAATTTTGCTCCGTGTTGTAAAAGCTCTGGCTCTCTAAGTACCTTCCATGGTGTATAACGCTCTTTTCTACTCGCGCTCACATCTTTTGATTGAAAATTCTGAGTTTTCGACTTGCCTCTTCTATCACTCAATTCATTGCGTCATTGTATTTATATGCGTCATTACGTCATTGTATTTAATGGTCTTTGCGTCATTGTCTACTCTATTCATTCAATATTAAGTTTAAATATTCGTGTGTTTAATGCAGATATGGATGATGAGGAGTTTCTTTCTTCTTTGTCACCGCAGCAGAGACAGTGGTACGTGGAGCGTCATCGCTCTGGCGCATCATCGCGCATTCCTACTCCATCCGCATCTCCCTCTCTTTTGGAGCATTCGGCGCGCTCCGAAGCTTCGGTGTCGACGAGACGATCTTCACACTCGTCTAGACACCGGCGCTCTAGTGGTGGCGGTGGCGGTTGTTGTGGGGATTCCTCCGCCGATGCCTCCACACCGCCTCGTGTTCGACGAGGCTCTTTACCCTCCCCTTCTTTGCCCGCCCCCACACCAGCCACAGCATCGCCATCTACGCCAGGTTTTGCGCGGCTGACTGTTCCTAGCAGCTACACACCTCTACCTACTCCGCCCGGAGCCACCCCACTCGACACTCCTCGCTTCGGGGCCCAGACGCCGGTGGAGACACCTGACGTCCGTTCCCCCATCGACACGCCGCTAGAGACCCCTGCCGGGACACCCAGTTTCATGCGTCACCGGCCAGAGGGCTTGCCTTACTCCGTCGACTTCAGCGGCAGCATCATCATGGATGATGACGGCAAGAAGGTGATCTCGCGCATGCGTGGTCTTTGCTCTCAGCTGTTTAGACACTACATACTAAACAAATAGAGTGAAGTACCAAGTGATTTAAAAGCCAGAGTCATCAGTATACTTCATGATGAGTTTCTCGTTCCAACATGGGATCAGCGCTTCAATGAAGACCTGATGAAGATTCGAATGTGCGAATACTGCAAACACAAGCGTTCCGAAGTGCAAAAGCAATCAAGCATGGGTGGAACAGGCCAGATTGGCTGGCCGAAGAAGATTGGAAGAATGCGAAGAAAGCAGCGCGCGAGAATCCCGACAAGTGGAAGCAACAAAAGGATGCAGCCAGAGTGCGAGTAGAGGTAGGGAGCTCGCACCACTTGGGGAGCGGTGGATGGGCATCATTTGAGGCCGATTTTGTAAGTGTTTTCGCATTGCTCTTTATGTTCGATAGTTTAGGATTTATGAGTTTTTTAATTCTAACATAATGAAATCTTTGTATGTTTTGACAGTGGTGATGACAGGACGTGATCCCACATCGTACGAGCGCGAGTACGCAGGCAGGAAGGGCTTAAACGCCCTGATGGACATTCTCACTTCTCGTGGCGGCATGGTTAGTATTAGGGTTTACTCTTTTCTATTTTTTGTATTGTTTTATAAATGTCGTTATATGTTTATACTTACTGAAAGCTGTCTTATTGTCTTTTTTTGCAGAATCCGACAGATACGCCGCTTGGACGCGATGAGACGTCTGACTAGACGACGTCAATTTAGCCGTAGCTAGATAGCATTAGTTTAGGGTTTCTCATAGTTTATGTATCATGAGACAGATTTTATACGTCTTTTTGAACCATGTATATTATTACATTTGTCACCGCAGTTCATTTTGCCAATCAATTCTTTATGCCTATGATGTTGTACAATTGTCATTATTACATTTGCCAATCAATTCATTTTGCCTATGATGTGTACAATTGTCAATTTTACGCTTGTCAATTTTGCAAACAATGCGTCTTGTGGGTGACTATTTTGGGTCTATTATCTACCCTTGCACTTTTTTTAAAAAGTGAATCAAGTACAATATGGTTGATGGGTGGCAGGGCATTCAATGCCCTGTCACCAAAAAAAAATTCTCTCGGGCGTCGCTATAACCGTCACTATTTATGGCTCTGTAGCGTCGCTATAGACTTCTGTGTAACGGTCACTATGAGCGTCGCTATGAGCGTCTCTATATAGCGACGCTTATAGCGACGCTCTCGTAGCGACGCTATTAGCGACGGTTTTAGCGACGCCGGGGGTTATAAAAACCCAGTGTATTTCCGTCGCTAAGAGCGTCACAAGAGCACACAACCTCTTGTAGTGTAGCCGCTAGAGGCATCAGAATCAATGTGGTCGACAACTTTGCAGAAGAAAGTCTTTTCAAATTCTGCATCGATTTTGAGTTATCATTTGCGGACTGCGTACATGTCCGAATAGCAACTTCCATTTACTTTTTGCTTTTGATTTTCCTCACAATTGAAAACTTCTCAATTATATTTTTTCTTCATCAATCATATATTTTTTACTGACGTAACTTTGCTGTAGAAGCCAGTTACATATCGTTCCGATTCAGTCGAGCCGTTGATGATCGTCCAAATTCTATCGAGCTACTGTTGGTACATGATTTTTTGCTATATGATATAATCGTTCATTGGTTCTCCTATAATTATTCTTCTATAGATATAGTTTACGTCGTTTTATTGATAATCTCTCGTTGATACCATAGTGTTTTTGATGGTACCATGATGATGTTTTGTTAGTACTTTGGTCATGGTGATTTTCGTTGATACCATGATGATATTTCGTTGATACCATGGTTATTCTCGGTGATACCATGATGTTTGTTTCATTGATAACATGGTTATTCTTGGTGATACCATGATAATATTTCGTTGATGCCATGGTTATTTTCGGTGATACCATAATGTTGTTTCGTTGATACCATGGTTATTCTCGGTGATACCATGATGTTGTTTCATTGATACCATGGTTATTCTCGGTGATACCATGATGTTGTTTTGTTGATACAATGATTATTCTCGATGATATCATGATGTTGTTTCGTTGATACCATGGTTATTCTCGGTGATACCATGATGTTGTTTCGTTGATACAATGATTATTCTCGGTGATATCATGATGCTTTTCGTTGATACCATGATGATTTATTCATTTTTATTGATACAATGATGATGTTTTTTTAATACTTTGATGATATTCATTGATATCACTACGTTGATAAATATCATTTTATGTAGTATATCCACATGTCATTTGCAACACGTAATCACGCATCTTGTACTTTTATGTTCATACTTTATGTACCATCTGTTGTCGTGCGTATATATGTCGTCAAAAGAGTGGCGTAGCGAACCATCTCTTATGGCATTGTGAACGTAATTATTCACTAACAATGCTAATAATTTTCATAACTATGTTTTTTGAGTCTATGATCTATCTAGGATTGATCAAAGAATTGATTTCATGAAGACAAACTTGGTGACAAAAAAACATTTATTAAGACATGTTTGGTGATGCCATATTGATGACAAGCTACATAGCAGATTCACGGAGACACTTCTGATTACGAGCTAATCGATAGCCTTTACACCTCTTTATTGAAATTTTGTATTCATTATTGTATTTGATAGGAGTATGTGTATGTGATTCACATGTAAGATTTAAAATTGCTACAAATTTTATTTTTAAGGGTTGATTCTTGTTAACTATGGTTGTTTTGTGTTAATAAGAATATGATTAATATTTTGTGTGGTATTTATTGATAATCAATATATGGTGAATCATTGATTACATTTTCTTGTTGATTTGTCTTTTGACACCTTGACCTTCGTCTCAATTTTTGAGGGTCTTCTACTCAAAATTTGGAGAAACTAAAAAAGCGCAATGAAGCCTAGCTTAATAACACTTTTCATCCAAAACTTGTTCGTCTCCTTGAGCTCTTCGATTTGGGTTCTAAGTTTGCGTCAATCAGAGTTTGAAGCAGAAAGTTATGTTGTTTTTACTGCAATTGAGCTTCACGCAGCTTTAGTCCTCGTTCGTCTTCGTGAAGCATCAGCGATCATTTTTCTAATTTTGGCGTCAACTTTTTTGAGCAAATTTAGCTTTTTGTTGTTCATATTGTGTCCGTCAATCTTGCATCTTACGTCACTCTGTTTTGAGGACTCTTTTATTAATAACGTCTCCTTTTTCCTGCTTTTTTGCGTGACGTCCCTCACATATTTGGACGTTTATTGAGCATCCTTCTTGCGTTTTATCGTTGACAGAACACAGTTGTTATATTTCTCTCATTCTCAATTGCAGCCTTCACCATATATGGTGTGCAGATTCTACGATCTTATCTTATACCTCTTCTCGCAACTAGATATTGCTATGACTATTCTCTCAATGGCTTTCCTTGTTTTGTTTCTCCTTTCCAAGGCCAAGGATTTCTAGGCTGGAAAGCAAAGATGTTGCTAATTCTTGAAGGCGATGAACTCTCTGATGTTGTCCTAAGAAATCGTGTTTGTCCGCCTCAGCCTGTTGTTGATACAGATCATGACACCGTGCTTATCACTGACGGACCTATATTTGAAGATTGGAATGTTGTGTATATGGATTGGCAATGACGTGATAAAAGCAGCATGTTGGTATATTATTTCTAGTCTTACTGATTCCCTTTTGCTTGTTATGTATGAGCTGCCTACTTTCCACGACGTATGAAAGTACCTTGTTGCAAACTTTCAGAAGAAATCTGTTACAGAAATACTTTATTTGAGAGGGTTGCATAACAAGTTATAATATGAAGTTAGTACTGCCATGACGAGATATATTGAGTCTTTCAAATCTATTATTAATTAACTTGGTGTTGCGGGTGATCCTATTTCACAAAAACAACTGATTACACTACTTGACTCTCAATCTAAATCTTGTGCACAATCTCAATCTCTATCACTCTCTCGCTCTCAATCTCAATCACAATCACACTCTCAATATTGATCTCTTGATGGCAACAATGATCATAATCGAAATCGCAACACGATCACAATCCCAATATCATGATACCTTGCACAGATCCTGTTTCACACATTGGTTTCTACATCGTCTACAAAATAGCCAAAAGAACATACTTGTGCAACCAAATCAACATGATAATCAATTTTGAAACATCATTTTATACCATCATAAAAGAGTATAATCACTTCTTGATTGGATCAAACAAAAGAGATATTACCTGTACGGTATATCAGTTTGTAAGCTAACCTGTTTTTGTTGCTTGTAGGTTACCCTAGTGGTGCTGGCAATTTGTTTCTGTCATAATTTGATCAAACGAACTCAGAACATAGACTTCTAGGCACTCAAAACGACGGGAGCAGATCTGCTCTACAAGGTAGCGTAAACAGAATTGCAAAAAACATCTTTCTTTGGTTGAAATCACAACTTTTAGGTCGCGACTCATAAAAACCCTATTTTTGGGTCTCCACTACTCTTTTTAACCATAAACTATTCACCATATCTTTTAAACCCTATTTTTGGGCCAATCATCTTTTTGACAAAAGTAGCCCTTATAGCACTTTAAAGGCATACACATGTAATCCCATGATATACAACCAAATTTAGTATCTTTGACACATCTCAACAAGAATTTAAGCATGAGAGATTTGAATAGGAGTTATAATGTGAGTGGCTTGTCAAGTCAATGAATAATATATACAAGATAAGATATAGGAATAACTCGTATAATTCTTAAATAGACATGGAGTGTCTACTCCTCATCTTACCAAGAAGCAATATTTTGATAGACTCTCAAAAGAATCCACTTTTGTAACTCAACTTGTGTTCCATGTATTCTTATAGGTTACCCCAAGTGTATCATGAAAGGCAAAATATGATTTCATGTACAACTATAATGGGGATTGATCCTAAAAAACATTTACTTATTACAAATAATAGCTAGCAACATAGGGTTGCCTTATCGACTATGCAACAATAACCCAAGTTAATGGATATTTTATTAATGAAGAAATCTCTATGATCAATGGTCATTTTATGTCCAAGCAGATACTTGTAATCATTTTGAGCATTGAAATCTTCCCTATTGCAAGAGAAAAATTCTCACTCTTGTACGGGGGAGATTGTACCTAGTGACTTGTGTCTATAATCTTCTACTCTCTTCTCTCTCACAACAATATGTGTGCCACTCTAATATTGGAGGTTCATAGATCACACTTAGTCTTGCTCTGTCTCTCTTACTCTCTAATCATTCATCTTGATGAGCAACATATAGAGTGCTATGATATTTTATGGATTTTAGGGTCACCGCATATTGGTTGTGTTGTAGTTGTGTCAGAGCAATGGCTGTGTTGTTGATGATGTGCAAAATTAAGTATGGAGAGCTCAATCCAGGAAAATAAATATTATAGACCAACTAATTCTTCTTTCTCTTCTATGTGAGTTTCCTTTTTCTTGCTTGCTTTTATGACCTATCCGTAGAGTAATAATGGTGGAAAATTTTCATAATAGTAGCAGATCTCACGGATGCTTTTAGGATAAGAAATATCTATGGATGCTTGATTGATCAATGGGAACATTCATTATTGTACTTTTAATAGTTTGATGAGAGCGATGGGTTGGCTTTGATTGATGTTTGGTCTAAGTACCACTTATTTTCACACATGAAAATGCTGATGGGTTTTTGCTCTTTAGCTTCTAAAGTCTTTAAGGATCTACATGGTTTCTCTATTTCTTTTATGTTCATGATGGTTTCTTTGCCACGATGTTACTTTGCATAGACAAAATATTGTATTTATGGGACCATGGTATTTCTAATCTTTTAGACAAAAAAACCTTGGTAAATTGGATGGTGAGAGAAGTTTGAACTCTTGGATAAAGCAAAAGGTTACATTGTAAGTCGAGTTCATGATCATGGAATAATAGTTTGAGAATGTAGGTTTGGAAACTTCAAGCTTTAAAAAAATGGGAAACACTTGAGATTTTTTCATACTTGTATACTTCAAGAGGTATTTAGGACAATAGATAGTCTAATGATTTTTACGTATAGTATGCCATGTGTAACAATTGATAAGTTCTTTGACAACCTTCCTAATGTCTTAAGCATGTTTTCCTTTGAACAAAATTTTCTTTTGTGTATAAGTAGTATCTTAGTAAAACATACACATCCTAAACATAGACACTTCCTAGGAAAATGGGTTGGTGGAAATGTTGGCTTTAAACTACTGTATTGTTTATGGTCGCTCATAGGCCCATTGTTAGTGATAAATCCCATCTCTTTGATAGGTGCTAGGTGGTATGGACACTAGCCTCAGATCAGGGTTCATATTCATAACCTTCTGAGTCATTTGACTTGATTGATTGTACTAGATAAGAGCAATTGATCAAACTTCCTCTTGCTAGACTTTGTATCTAATATTGAATTTTCATGCTCACATAAAGACTTTGAAGAAATCGCATACTCTTCTCAAATGGATCACAAAGCCTTTAAATTTCTACTAGAGTACAATGTTCAGAGAGACATCATCGGTTAGTATCAAGACTGTCAAGCATGATTGTGCTGGTCTTTTTTCTTTGATTTTTAATATAACAACTTGATTGGCTTCACGCTTGAATTTTTTACCCTCATGGCCTTTATGAGGTAGTAGGAAAAACTCAATGGGCCTATTGTTTCAACATTTGGTATGATGTCAGGGTAAGGGTGGATGCACACAAACACACACACTCAATCTCTCTCTCTCTCTCTCTCTCTCTCTCTCTCTCTCTCTCTCTCTCTCTCTCTCTCTCTCTCTCACACACACACACACACACACACACACACACACACACACACACACACACACACACCTCGGGGGTTCACCGTTTAGTAGCCCCCTATATAACGTGCATTTGCGGAGTATTAGAAAAACCCCCTCTTTTAACATGTCTGAATGAATAAAATGAGCCCTTATTTTAGGGGTTTTTCCAAAATTGAATATAAAACCCCCTTATTTTAATGTATCTCTGTTAAATTGCCTATTTGTTTTGCATTTTAAAACCCCTCCTTTTGAACTCACGTTATAAATTAACATGATTGCATAATGCATCCCCCGAGACACACACACATACACACATTTTGTTTTCTTACTCTGAAGTGATTGCTATTGGAGCTATATATGGCTCACTCTACTCAACTTGGTCTCACCTATATATTTGTATCGTGTCCTCAATATGAATCAGTCTTTGGGAGTGTACATGGTGTGTCTCTTGTCTCGTCTCTCTCTTTCTCTCTACATCTCAACATGGTATCAAAGCAGTAACGATCATACAGCGATTGAATTCATGGTGACAAAACAGTATGTGTATGCGATTCCCATGTAAGATTTTGAGGATTGATTCTTGTTAAGTGTGGTTGTTTTGTGTTAATAATAATATGATTAGTGTTATGTGTGGTGTTTATTGATGATCAAGGTGGTGAATCATTGATTAAGTTTCCTTGTTGATTTGTCTTTTGACATCCTGACCTTCGTCTCAATTCTTTAGGGTCTTCTGCTCAAAATTTGGAGAAACGGAAACAGCGCAATGACACTTTTCATCCAAAACTTGTTCGTCTCCTTGACCTCTTCGATTTGACTTCTAGGTTTACGTCAATCGGAGTTTGCAGCTGAAAGTTATGTTGTTTTTACTATAATTGAGCTTGACACAGCTTTCATCCTCGTGCGTCTTTGTGAAGCGTCCGCGATCATTTTTCTAATTTTGGGGTCAAAATTTTCGAGCAAATTTAGCTTCTTCTATTCATATCGTAGCCGTCAATCTTGCATCTAACGTCACTCTATTTTGAGGACTCTTTTATTAATAACATCTCCTTTTCCCTGTTTTTTTGGGTGACGTCCCTCACATCTTTGGAGGTTTATTGAGCATGCTTCTTGCGTTTTATCGTTGACAAAACACAGTGGTCATATTTCTCTCGTTCTCAATTGAAGCCTTCACCATATATGGTGTGCAAATTTTGCGATCTTATCTTATACGTCTTCTCGCAACCAGATATGGCTATGACTATTCTTGTCAACGGATTTCCTTGTTCTATTCCTCCTTTCAAAGGCCAAGGATTTCCAGGCTCGAAAGCAAAGATGTTGCTAATTCTTGAAGGCAATGAACTCTCTGATGTTGTCCTTGGAAATCGTGTTTGTCCACCTCAGCCTGTTGATACGGATCATGACAACGTGCTTATCACTGAAGGACCTATATTTGAAGATTGGAATGTTGCATATACGGATTGGCAATTAAGTGATAAAGCAACGTGTCGGTATATTCTTTTTGCTCTTACTAATTCTCTTTTGCTTGATATGTATGAACTGCCTACTTTCCACGACGTATAGAAAGTACCTTATTGCAAACTTTCAAAAGAAATCTGTTACACATGTACTTTATTTGAGAGGGTTGCATAACAAGTTACAATATGAAGTTGGTACTAGCATGACGAGATATATTGAGCCTTTCAAATCTATTATTAATCAACTTGGTGCTACTGGTGATCCTATTTCACAAAAACAATTGATTACACTTCTCCTTGAAACGGTGAAGGACTCTTCTTATAATAGCATTGTCTTATAATACTCCGACCAAATCCACAGTCAATCATTTTGTAGGTAGGATCATAATCATCTCCCTCATTTGTCAAATAATTAATTTATGTCCCTCAAAATAATCATACAATGGCATTAAAATATAAAACATTAATATGTATATTTGCGACTCAGGAAAAAAAAAATTGATGCACATTTGATGACCATATATAACATTCAGGCATCGCAAGGTCATGATATTCTTCAATATCTAATCAATCATAAGAATAATTATCATTTTGTAAACAAAACATGCTAATTGATTGTGGTTAGCATAGCTGCCAACTTACGGCTAGCACAAGTGTTAATGCCAAGATGGACTTTAGCCATATCAAGAGGTGCTATCATATACATGTGGTAGTGATGTGTCTGAACACACTTAGGACCGTCAGGGTATTTTTTCTCTCCCTAGGAGGGTTTCCCCCCCCTATACATTGTATATACACCCATCAATCTAGGTCTATCTTATGTTTCCATTGCATACTAAGTAATACAGTCTCTGTTGTGTGCCTTAGGCTTCCTTCATCTCCAAGATGTGTGTGTTTTCCTGTAATCCTAATTCCAATAATTGGTAACAGACTAGGTTGTGTCCTCTTAGGCTTAGTCGCCAGCAACTCCAGCACACACCTGCTCACTTCCTCTCATTTTTGAGAGCGTTGGCGAGCGTCAGTGGGTCTGGTCAGATTTTTTATTCGGGCTCATTTCGCCCTCTTTTTTCACTACAAGGAGTACTATACATGCTATTTTTTCATTTTGTCCAAATTTTCTACCCATTTTTTGCATAGAAGGTCCCTTACATTTTTCTACAGTTGGTGCTATATAGCCCGTGTTTTTCCCTCTTTGTTTCTCCTCTTTTTGGGAAGTTTTCGTATCACGTGCAACATTTATCATGGCTGACAACAATATAGATGTGCTCAAGATGTTTGCTGCTACTGAGGATAGATTGGATGGGGACAATTCACCCTATGTGAGCTTATATGACGCAACATGTTTTTGTGTCAAAGGGCGTTTGGAATATTGTGCATGGCATTGATGTATGTCCCAGGTTTAAGGATGTAGGCAATGTTGAGGATGTTTTGAGTTTTGGTTGCAGGATTGACGCTACCAAAGCTCTTTCGATGTTTTGAGTTTTGGTTGCATGAAATTGAATGATTGCAGTCAATATTTTCTCAGGAGATTGTCCCTTTGACCAAGAGAAACCTCTATCTTCACTACTTAGATCTCAAACTAAGAGTAGAAAAACTCTTGACTAATAGTAGAACCTATCCCAGGCAAAACGCTCTAACTCAGAAAAACCTATTTCTCTCTTCTTAGCAAATAGTAGATTATCTCAAGCAAGATGTTCTGACTGAGCAAAAGTTAACTCTTTATCTCCTCAAGCAATTTCTTCCAAAAATTGGAGTGCTTCTTACATCTTTATATCATTCAAGCTATTGATAGGTGTTTTGGGCTTACTTATAGAAGAAAACAAAAGGTTGGCACTCTAAGTTTAAGTCCTCAGGTACATTTACCTTCCACATGCATATTTTATTCCAAAACTAGAGTTGTTCTTCATGAAAGATGGAGCATTTTGTGAACTATCTATGGTTAACATAGAGGGATCCCCAAAACTTCTTAAACTCCACAAGTATTTGTAGTGTGCCAATAATCTTTTTGACAAAAGTAGCCCTTCTAGCACTTTAAAGGCATACACATGTAATCCCATGATATACAACCAAATTTGGTATCTTTGACACATCTCAACAAGACTTTAAGCATTATAGATTTGAATAGGAGTAATAATTTGTGTGACTTGTCAAGTCAACTAATAATATACACGAGATAAGATATAGGAATAACTCGTATAATTCTTAAATAGACATGGAGTGTCTACTCCTCATCTTACCAAGAAGCAATATTTTGATAGATTCTCAAAAGAATCCACTTTTGTAACTCAACTTGTGTTCCATGTATTCTTATAGGATACCCCAAGTGTATCATGAAAGGAGAAATATGATTTCATGTAAAACTATAATGGAGATTGATCCTAAAAAACATTTACTTATTACAAATAATAGGTAGCAACATAGGGTTGTCCGATGGACTATGCAACCAAAAACCAAGTTAACATATATTTTATTAATGAAGAACCCTTTATGATCAATGGTTATTTTATGTCCAAGTATACATTTGTAATCATTTTGAGCATTGCAATCTTCCCTATTGCAAGAGAAAAAATCTCACTCTTGTACGGGGAGATTGTACCTAGTGACTTGTGTCTATAATCTTCTACTCTCTTGTCCTCTTCTCTCTCACAACGATATGTGTGCCACTCCAATCTTGGAGGTTCATATAGAACGCTTGGTCTTGCTCTATCTCTCTTACTCTATAATCATTAATTTTGATGAGCAACATATAGAAACAATTATTGAGGTATGCTTGTATAATTCTGATACGAGTGCTATGATATTCTATGGGTTTTGGGGTCCGAGATCACAATATCTCTATTTCATTACTTTCATTGATGATTTCTCATGTTATACGATTGTATTTTTACTTAGACAAACATCTGAGGCCTTATCTGTTTTCAAACAATTCCACAAGGCAACGGAACTTCAAACTAGTCGTCGCCTTAAGAAGCTTCGTAGTGACAATGGAGGAAAACATGTTTCTCGAGAGTTTGTGAGTTACTGTGCTGACAGTGTAATGTAGAGACTAGGATTTGAACATAGAATTCCTACTTGTGTTCGATTGTTGGGTTTGAGAGCTATATCCAAGGTATTGGTTAATGAAAGATTATATCCCGGTATTAAGGTGGGAAGATCTGTTAGGTAGGGATGTCCTCTTAGCCCGTTGTTATTTGCTAAAAAAACCCATCCCCTCTTCTTCTTTCTCCATGCTCACGCAACAAATGGTAACTTGAAAGGGCTGTAGGTAGGCTCTTGTAATAGGACATATTCTGCAATGTTTTGATGAATATTTTTGTTTAGAGTACATTTTGTTCATTCCAGTGTTTTTCCACGGTATAGGATTTCGTTTGAATCGTTCGCGTGAAGTTTCAAATTTTGACCAGGGACACCCCTCGGGAGCCGGTTTCGAGGGTACTATGGTCAAAATTTGGAAAAGTTTTTTATGTAGCAATTGTAGCCCTTGACACAAGGAAAAATAAGGCTTCTTTGTGTTTTTGTTGGTTCTTGTATTTTGATGCCCGTTTCAGCCCGTAGATTAGAGAAAAAGTGAGAAAATGCTGTTTTAGACTATTTTTGTGAAAAGTGCTGACTTGCAGGTAAATTTTTGGGCACACTGAGCAGGATATGGATTTTTCGCGTCTCACAACTTTCGAAGAGCTCGATGAGACGAACAAATTCATGTGAGACAAACCCGGTCAAATTCTGAACCGTTTGGGAGTTATGGCTTGCTGAAAATGGCCAAAAAAAGTTTCTAAAATTGCTAACTTGCGAGTGTGGGTTGCGTTTTATGGTTGCACAGATTGAGAGTGAGATTGAGAGTGAGATAGCTCGAGTGTGGTCGGGAGGTTGATACGAGCTACACTCTTCTTGTACTCGGGAATTGATTTCAATATACATCTCTGATTTCCTGCGTCTACTCTGTGTACTTGCAAATTTTTGTTATTCAGTTGTTGTATTCCTTTGTCTCGTCACAACTCTCATCATGTTCTTGATTTGGGGTTTTAAGATGACACTATTATTTTCTCGGATACTCAGAATGCTAATATTGGTGAATATATGTCATACTTGAATTTTTATTCGCTTGTAGGTGCTTTAGATTTGAATATGGGGAAGTCTCTGTTGATAGATGTATCTGCAAAGATAATTTTCATAGCTTGATTTGGCAAGAAAAGAGAAGTCTTAGGGGAACTGTATTCAGGAACGTTGGTGATCCTCTAGGAGTTAATGTATCTGCAACCTAGTTGACACAATGGGTTGAGGATAAAATCCAAACCAAAATGGCTTCGTGGTGTTGTACTAAATGGCCAACTCATGTTAGGTTAAGGATTGTGCAGTCTATTGGGATTTCCTCTATATGTTATATTTTCTTCCCTTTGATCCTTGACCAGTTGCAAAATTTACATCAACATTAGTGATATTTTATGGGGATCTTCTGTTGTAGCCTGACTCGCTTGGAAGCATTTGGCATTGCCTATTCACTTGGGAGGATTGGGTATCCTTCATTTGCAAATGCACATGCTGGCTAGTACAGAAACCTTACTGAAACAAATTGATGGATAATTTTGTTGTGTACTTTCATGGTGTTTGGAATATGTTTGCATGGGACAAATTTTTTTGTGCTACTCATGTTCAATTGTGTGGGAAGACTGCTAATATGCTGGTTAAGTCGTGAAAAAGTCTATGTGCTTTGTTGATTTGGTATGGTAGAGTTAGATATACAGGTAATCCCTTAGGGTATGAGTCTTGTTGTTGGAGCTTTGGGTTTAAAAAACCACCCGCTGTTTTCTTGGGCAAAAAACCATAAGAGGGTTAAGCCCAATCAATCAAATTGTTACTCTAACAGAAATATTATTTCGTTTATGGTGGCTAAGAGAACATTCAGACAGGAAATGGGCTCAAAATTACTTGGGAATAGTTGTGTACACATGTTAGCAATTTGAAAAATCCTTGTTGCAATGAAGATTTAATCAAAGATTCTAAGATTGAGCATTGTCAGAGACTTCAACAAATTGATGGACCTCCCCAACCAAAAGTTTCTATCTACACTTGATCCTTTAGCCTTAAATAGAGAACAGATGCAACAAGGTTTGCGAGTTCAATCTAGATCAAAGCTGGTGGTTGAAGAAGCTATCTGATGTATGGTGGAATATCCTGACAGGGGCTCTCCCCATAGGTGAATTGTTAGTCAAAAAGAGAATGTGTGATGGAAAATGCCCCAAATGTGGTCATCTTGAGACAACGAAGCACATATTTTGGAACTTCCCTACATTATATGCTTGATGGGTATGTTTGTATGATATTTGTATGATGCATTGGAAGACTAAGTTTCTAAATATAGACTGCTTTTTGGAACAATTCAACCGGGTTCTACACGTTTAGACTTATGTATTGCTTTTCTCAGACTTTGGGTGTTATCCTTTTTGTGGAATGCTAGAAACTCAGCTTTGTTTGATACACACACCTTTCACAGTTTCAAACTACCTTGGTGTATGATTCGAGATAAATTGTTAGAGGACTGTGTAGCACTGCCAAATCCTCAACAGAATAAGACGATGGAATTCCTCGCCATGATGTAAATGTAACAAAATGTAATATAGTACTTAAGTTAGAGAGAGAGAGAGAGAGAGATTTTCATAATTATATAGGAAAATGAAATTTCCACTCTAAACCAATAATAGGACCGATAAGAAAGGATGGGGAACATAGTTCTCCTCTGTCTGACTGATGAACTACAGCGATGGAAGCATTTCACCATCGACATTGGGTACCTACTACATAAGGGGAGAGTTTGTGTACCGACGGACACAGACATTTGGCGCCAAATTCTTTATGAATGTCATGATAGTCCAAGTGCAGGGCACCCGAGTATTAGAAAGATTTATGCTCTGGTACAACGATAGTTTTACTGGCCAGGTTTACATGGCTTTGTTCAAGATTATGTCTTGCATTGCCAAAAATGTCAGGTTAACAAAGCAGAGCCCCTGAAAGCAAGAGGACTCTTACATCCTTTGGAGATCCCCAATGGTAAGTGGGAAAGTATAACTATGGATTTTATTGTGGGTTTACCAACCCACTATACGAGGTCATGACTCAGTATGGGTGGTTGTAGACCGGTTGACTAAACTATGTAAGTTTATTCCAACCAAATCAACGATTAAGACTCCAGAATTAGCTAAGTTATTTGTGGACAACCTATATAAGTTATATGGTTTTCCAAGTAACAATGTCAGTGATCGTGATCCCTAGTTTAATAGTCATTTTTGGAGCGTTGTGTTTAAATGATTGGGTACACAACTAAACCTCAGTACAACCGATCATCCAGAAACGGATGGTCAAACTGAACGAGTTAACTAAGTGCTAGAGGATATGCTACGCGCATACATTAGCAAGAAACAGTCAGATTGGAAATAATATTTACCTATTCTCAAGTTTTCTTACAATAGTGCTAAGCATGTCACAACTGGATTTAGTCCTTGCATGCTTATGTATGGTTTTCAGCCCACGTCACCTGTTACGATGGGATTGGCAACCGAAAAACTCCAACAGGTTAAGGATTTTCTCAAAGACCACGTGGATATGCTGAAACTCGCTCGTCAGATTATCCGACAAGTGCAGGATCCGTATAAGAAGTACACTTATGAGAAACGTCGGCAAGTTACCTTTGAGGAAGGGGAGGAAGTATTTTTACGTGTGCCAGAGCATTCAAAAAGTCTGAAAACTGGGCCAACACCTAAATTATCTCCACGATATTATGGGCCTTTCAAAATACTCAAGCGAGTGGATGATCGTGCCTACAAATTATCGCTACGTACACATGCTCGTGTTCATCCGGTGTTTACTATAAGCCGTTTACATAAGCCATTACATGGGGATGACAATGCCTTTGACCAAAAGATTTTGGTCCATTTCGTTGAACCTCTTACCCTACCGCATGAACCTGAACGAATTCTCGACGATCATGATTTACGTACACATCATCATGTGCGTCGACAAGATTTAATCAAGTGGAAAGATCGACCTGAGGAAGGTGCCACTTGGGAAAACATTAGTGTTCTTAAGAAGAAGTTTCCCACTTTTGTTTTCAAGGTCTAAAACTCTTCCTTAAGGGGGAAGTAATGTCAGGACAAGGGCAAGGCCATAGAGTCTTGGACTGGACCAAGGGCCAGACTAGGCAATGTGGAAAAAGAATCCAGCTAGGGAAAAGGGGCTATAGTGGGAGGTTGGGAGGTGGATTCCAAGATCTAGTTTCCCCTAGTCTTTACAATAATTTTCATAGCTTGATTTGGCAAGCAAAGGGAATTCTTAGGGAAAATGTATTCAGGAACCTTGGTTATCCTCTAGGAGTTGATGTATCTGCAAAATAGTTGACACAATGGGGGATATAATCCAAACCAAAATGGGTTTGTGGCATTGTACTAAATGGTCAATTCATGTTAGGTGAAGGATTGGGCAGGCTATTTGGATTTCCTCTATATATTTTGTTTTCTTCCCTTTGATACTTGACCAGTTGCGAGATTTACATCAAAAAAACTGAGATTTTATGGGGATCTTCTGTTGTAGCTTGGCTCGCCTGGAAGCATTTGGCCTTGCCTATTCACTTGGGAGGATTGGGTATCCTTCATTTGCAAATGCACATGCTTGCTAGTAGGGAAACCTTACTGAAACAAATTGATGGATAATTTTGTTATGTACTTTCATGGTGTTTGGGATATGTTTGCATGGGACAAATTGTTTTGTGCTACTCATGTTCAATTGTGTGGGAATACTGCTAATATGCTGGTTAAGTCTTGAAAAAATCTATGTGCTTTGTTGATTTGGGATGGTAGAGTCAGATATACAGGTAATCCCTTAGGGTATGAGTCTTGTTGTTGGAGCTTTGGGTTTAAAAAACCACCCGCTGTTTACTTGGGAAAAAAAGCATGAGAGGGTTAAGCCCAATCAATCAAATTGTTACTCTAACAGAAATATTATTTCGTTTATGGTGGCTAAGAGAAGATTCAGACTAGGAAATGGGCTCAAAATTACTTGGGGATAGTTGTGTACACATGTCAACAATTTGAAAGTTTCTTGTTGCAATCAAGATTTAATCAAAGATTTAGAGATTGAGCATTGCCAGAGACTTCAACAACTTGATGCACCTCCCCAACCAAACGTTTCTATCTACACTTGATCCCTTAGCCTTAGATAGAGAACGGATGCAGCAAGATTTGCGAGTTCAATCTAGATCAATGTTGGTGGTTGAAGAAGCTATCTGATGTATGGTGAATTATTGTTAGCCAAAAAGAGAATGTCTGATGGAAAATGCCCCCTTGAGACAACGAAGCACATATTTTGGAACTTCCCTACAATATATGCTTGGTGGATATGTTTGTATGATACTTGTATGATGCATTGGAAGACTAAGTTTCTGAATATAGACTGCTTTATGGAACAATTCAAACGGGTTCTACACGTTTCGACTTATGTATTGCTTCTCTGAGACTTTGGGTGTTATCCTTTTTGTGAAATGCTAGAAACTCGGCTTTGTTTGATACACACCTTTCACAGTTTCCAACTGCCTTGGTCTATGATTCGAGATAGATTGTTAGAGGATTGTGTGGCACTGCCAGTTCCTCAACAGAATAACACGATGGAATTCCTCATCATGATGTAAACATGTAACAAAATGTAATATAGTACTTAAGTTAGAGAGAGAGAGAGAGAGAGAGAGAGAGAGAGAGAGAGAGTTTCACAATTATGTAGGCAAATGAAATTTTCACTCTGGACCAATAATAGCACCGATAAGAAAGAATGGGGAAAATGGAATGTCCGTTCAAGGATCAGAAAGAGGTATGTTGATGGAGCGAGTCGTCCGGCCAGTCTCTATGATCAAAGGCAGGGGTTGGCGAAGGCGACATTGACGAGGGAGAGCGGAAGAGTGCCAGCGCAGGGGTAGGTGCGTCCGTAGCGGAGGCCGGAGGAAGCGGGTTGGACTTTGACGTTGGGGAGGACAGTGCAGTGGCCGAAGGTGGGCACGTCCACCTCCATGGCGAAGCGGCTGATGATCTTCTGGTTCCAGCGCCGGTCCTGGCAGGCTGCAATGATGTTGAAGGCCTCACAGGGGCAGTTGTTCACGAGCTCCCACTCGCACAGCCCGGTCGCCACGGGAGTGTTGGTCAGCACGAGGTCGTGCAGCCTGCACTTGCGGGGCGTAGCTGCTTGCACAACGGAGGTCCCCTCTATGATATTTAGCAGCAGCGCCGCCACCATCGCCACTGCGGTAGAAAAGGAGATCAATAATATTACGACATATGATATGACTATAGCACACAGACGTGCGTTTTTGTATACTTGTAGAATAATAACGCACTCAAGCACTCACTCAATTATATCAACGCACATAATTGAGTGACAGGAAGCCATATTCTTATACCTGTGCAGAGTGCCGCTCTCCCCATTGCCATTGTTGATGATGAAGATGGGTTCTAGCCCTAAACGCTGCTCGATGTGCTCACTGCTGCTTACAGTTTTGCGGGCACTACTATTCCAGCCTTCACAGCACCCGCTTTATATACTCCCAATTACGTCCTCGTAATCCGACCTGTCAAACCTGAAAAGCCAAATCAAATACTTGTTCCTCATATGTGTGTGTTTGTGTTCCTTGGCTATTCATGTATTCACATGGCTCTACTCCACCAACGTTGAGAGTCATTGCTCCCGTGATAACTATAAAGATATGTGAACATCGATCCCCTAACCTTCTACGGGTAACCTTCCATGTGGGTATTGGTGTTCATGTTGGCTACTAATTATAGTGCCATTTATGCTAGTAAAAGGTCACATTTACAATAGGAAAAGGAAACGTCCATATTGCATGACACCTAGTTGAATTGACTTGGGGAGTAGTTCGAATGGACCTATTCCCTCTCGGACTTAGTCCTTGATACCAAGTTGATACCTTGGTGGAGCTTGTTCAGTTTCATTTTTGCCAACATTTTTAGGTGAAAACTTTGAGGGCCAAGGACTAACACATGCCTTTGTCCACCCAACCATACTCCTCCTACAGACCTCGTAGCCTACCTTCTCTTGGCCTACCTTGAGGAGACCACTTCACTTCGATGATCAATTGACTCATGTGCCAACATAGTCCTGCCCTTGTCTTTGTGGAAATATTACTCCCCCTTGAAGGAGAGTTTTTGTCCTTAGAAACATTGATCAATGAAATAACTCTCCATAAGAATATTAATGCTCTCCTCTCTAAACTTGCATCACGTCAAATGCTATCCCACGCAGTACGTACCATTACATCTGGCACTCATATGTGGAATTATGTGCTTGTAGAAAAAATCAAATTGAATGATTGCAGTCAATATTTTCTCAGGAGATCGCCCCTTTGACCAAGAGAAACCTCTACTTTCTCTACTTAGATCTCAAATTAAGAGTAAAGCCTACCTCACGTGAGATGGTCTAACTGAGCAAACTTATTTTTCTCACTACTTAACTACTAGTAGAACCTATCTTCAGAAAAACTCTTGACTAATAGTAGAACCTATCCCAGGCAAAACGCTCTAACTGAGAAAAGCCTATTTCTCTCTTTCATTAACTAATAGTACAGCGTATCTCAAGCAAAATGCTCTAAGTGAGAAAAACCTACTATTGTCTCTTCTCAGTGAATAGTAGATTATCTCTAGCAAGATGTTATAGCTGAGCAAAAGTTAGCTCTTTATCTCCTCAAAAAATTTCTTCCAAAAATTGGAGTGCTTCTTACAGATGTATATCATTCAAGCGATGGATAGGTGTTTTGGGCTTACTTATAGAAGAAAAAAAAAGGTTGGCACTCTAAGTCCTTAGGTACATTTACCTTCCACATGGAGATTCTATTCCAAAACTAGAGTTGTTCTTCATGAAAGACGGAGCATTTTGTGAACTATCTATGGTTAACATAGAGGGATCCCCACAACTTCTTAAACCTTACAATTTGATGGATGTTGTAGTGTGCCAATCATCTTTTTGACAAAAGTAGCCCTTCTAGCACTTTAAAGCATACACATGTAATCCCATGATATACTATCAAATTTGGTATCTTTGACACATCTCAACAAGAATTCAAGCATGAGAGATTTGAATAGGAGTAATAATTTGTGTGACTTGTCAAGTCAACGAATAATATACACAGGATAAGATATAGGAATAACTCGTATAATTCTTAAATAGACATGGAGTGTCTACTCCTCATCTTACCACGAAGAAATGTTCTGATAGACTCTCAAAAGAATCCACTTTTGTAACTCAACTTGTGTTCCATGTATTCTTATAGGATACCCCAAGTGTATCATGAAAGGCGAAGTATGATTTCATGTACAACTATAATAAAGATTGATCCTAAAAAACATTTACTTATTACAAATAATAGGTAGCAACATAGGGTTGCCCTATAGAATATGCAACAAAAAACCAATTTAATGGATATTTTATTAATGAAGAACCCTTTATGACCAATGGTCCTTTGATGTCCAAGTAGACATTTGTAATCATTTTGAGCATTGCAATCTTTCCTATTGCAAGAGCAAAACTCTCACTCTTGTACGGGGGAGATTTTACATAGTGACTTGTGTCTATAATCTTCTACTCTCTTCTCCTCTTCTCTCTCACAACGATATGTGTGCCACTCCAATTTGGAGGTTCATATAGCACGCTTGGTCTTTCTCTGTCTCTCTTACTCTCTAATCATTAATCTTGATGAGCAACATATACAAAAACTTATGGAGGTATGCTTGTATAATTCTTATATGAGTGATGATATTTTATGGATTTTAGGGTCACCGCGTATTTGTTGTGTTATAGTTGTATCAGACCAATGGCTGTGTTGTTCGTGATGTGCATAATTAAGGATGAAGAGCTCAATCAAGGAAAATAAACAATATAGAACAACTAATTCTTCTTTCTCTTCTATATGGGTTTCCTTTTTCTTGCTTGCTACTATGACCTATACGTAGAGTAAAAATAGTGGAAGAATTTCATAATAGTAGCAGATCTCAGGGATGCTATTAGAATAATAAATATCTATAGATGCTTGATTGATCAATGGGGAACATTCATTATTGTACTTGTAATAGTTTGATGAGGCGATGGGTTGGCTTTGATTGATGTTTGGTCTAACTACCACTTTTTTTCACTCATGAAAATGTTGATGGGTTTTTGCTCTTTAGCTTCTATAGTCTTTCAGGATCAACATGGTTTCTCTATTGCTTTTATGGTCATGATGGTTTCTTTGCCACGATGTTACTTTGCATAGACAAAATATTGTAATTATGGTACCATGGGATTTCTAATCTTTTAGATAAAAAAACCTTGGTAAACGGGATGGTGAGAGAAGTTCGATAGGTTCTTTGATCACCTTACTAATGTCTTAATCAAGTTTACCTTTGAACAAAATGTTCTTTTGTGTATAAGTAGTATCTTAGTAAAACAACATACACATCCTAAACACAGACACTTCTTAGGCAAATGGGTTGGTGGGGATATTGGCTTTAAACTATTGTGTTGTTTATGGTCGTTCATAGGCCCATTGTCGGTGGTAAATCCCTTTTCTTTGATACGTGCTAGTTGGTATGGACACTAGCCTCAGATAAGGGTTCATATTCATAGCCTTCTGAGTCATTTGACTTGATTGGTTGGAGTAGATAAGAGCTACTCATCAGACTTCCTCTTGCTAGAATTTGTATCCAATATGGAATTTTCATGTTCACATAAATACTTTGAAGATATTGCATACTTTTCTCAAATGGATCACAATGCCTTTAAATTTCTACTAGAGTATAATGTTCACAGAGACATCATCGGTCAATATCAAGACTATCAAGCATGATTGTGCTTGTCTTTCTTCTTTAATTTTAATATAACAACTTGATTGGCTTCACACTTGAATTTTTTACCCTCATGGACTTGATGAGGTAGTAGGCGCATACTCAATGGGTCTATGGTTTCAACATTGAGTATGATATCAGGGTAAGGGTGGATGCACATACATACACACACTCAATCTCTCTCTCTCTCTCTCTCTCTCTCTCTCTCTCTCTCTCTCACACACACACACACACACACACACACACACACACACACACACACCTCGTGGGGTTCACCATTCAGTATCACCCTATATAACATGCATTTGCGGGGTATTAGAAAAACCCCTCTTTTCACATGTCTGAATGAATAAAATGACCCCTTATTTTAGGGTTCAAAATTGAATATTCAACCCCCTTATTTTAATGTATCTCTATTAAATTGCCTAAATATTTTTATTTTTAAAACCCCTCCTTTTGAACTCAGGTTATAAACTAACATGATTGCATACTGCATCCCCTAAGGCACACACACATACACACATTTTGTTTGCTTACTCTCAAGTGATTTCTATTGGATCTATATATGGCTCACTCTACTCAACTTGGTCTCACCTATATATTTGTATCGTGTCCTCAATATGAATCAGTCTTTGAGAGCCTACATGGTGTGTCTCTCTCTCTCTCTCTCTCTCTCTCTCTCTCTCTCTCTCTCATCTCAACATGGTATCACAGCGGTAATGATCACGCGCCGATTCACATTATGGTGACAAAATAGTATGTGTATGTGATTCACATGTAAGATTTAGAATTGCTACAAATTTTATTTTTAAGGATTGATTCTTGTTAACTATGGTTGTTTTGTGTTAATAAGAATACGATTAGTACTTTGTGTGGTGTTTATTGATAATCAATATGGTGAATCATTGATTACGTTTTCTTGTTGATTTGTCTTTTGACACCCTGCCCTTTGTCTCAATTTTTGAGGGTCTTCTACTCAAAATTTAGAGAAACGGAAAATGCGCAATGAAGCACAGCTAAATGACACTTTTCATCCTAACCTTGTTCGTCTCCTCGAGCTCTTTGATTTGAGTTATGGGTTTGCGTCAATCGGAGTTTACAGCAAAAAGTTTTGTTGTTTTTATTGCAATTGAGCTTCACGCAGCTTTCTTCCTCGTGCGTCTTCATGAAGCGTCTGCGATCATTTTTGTAATTTTGGCATCGACGTTTTTGAGCAATCTTAGCTTTTTGTTGCTTATATTGTGGCCGTCAATCTTGCATCTCACGTCACTCTATTTTGAGGACTCTTTTATTAATAACGTCTCTTTTTCCCTGTTTTTTGGGTGACGTCCCTCAGATCTTTGACGTTTATTGAGCATCCTTCTTGCGTTTTATCATTGACAGAACACAGTCATCATATTTCTCTTTTTCTCAATTGCAGCCTTCACCATATATGGTGTACAGATTCTGCGATATTATCTTTTACGTTTTCTCACAACTAGATATTGCTATGACTATTCGTGTCAACGGCTTTCCTTGTTTTGTTCCTCTTTTCCAAGGCCAAGGATTTCCAGGCTGGAAAGCAAAGATGTTGCTAATTCTTGAAGGCGATGAACTCTCTGATGTTGTCCTTCGAAATCGTATTTGTCCGCCTCAGCCTGTTCATACGGATCATGAAATTGTGATTATCACTGAAGGACCTATATTGGAAGATTGGAATGTTGCGTATACCGATTGGCAACAATATGATAAAGAAGCATGTCGGTATATTATTTCTGCTCTTACTGATTCCTTTTGCTTCATATGTATGGACTGCCTACTTTCCATGACATATGGAAGTACCTTATTACAAACTTTCAGAAGAAATTTGTTACAAAAATACTTTATTTAAGAGGGTTGCATAACAACTTACAATATGAAGTTAGTACTGTGATGATGAGATACATTGAGTCTTTCAAATCTATTTTTAATCAACTTGGTGCTGTCGATGATCCTGTTTCACAAAAACAACTGATTACACTTCTTCTTGATATGGTGAAGGACTCTTCTTATGATAGCATTTTTACTATTCTATCTAATAAAGATGGTCTCGATTTTGACCAAGCCTGCATGTCTTTAATTGAATGCTCTCAACGTCAAGAATGACGTAATGTTGGTCATGATACAACTATGATTTCACAAGAGGATACTGAGTCACAACAAATCGAATGTGCTTTCAATGCTCGAAGGCGTCCATTTCAAAGAGGAAACCGCAGAGGTGACTGTCGCGGCAATATTTTCTCTCGTCTCAAATTTTCTAATAAGAAATGTTCTTACTACAACAGATGAAGAACACAATATTAACACTAAACAACCACGTTTATCTAGAGACTCTTCTTCTTCTTCTTGTGAATATTGTGGACGATCTGATCATCCCACTCATATGTCCTATAAGAGTCGATTTGACACAGATCGTAATAGAGCATATGCTATTAAATATCGAAACAATATTGTACCAGAAACAAGCTGCATCCTATGTTCAGTTGCTCCAAACAGAATATTTTATGTACATAATGGATCTTATCATGTACTTGATTTGGGGTTAAAAGATGACAATATTATTTTCTCCCATGCTGAGAATGCTAATATTGGTGAATGTATGTCATACTCAAATTTTTATTCTCTTGTAGCTGCTTTAGATTTGAATCTGGGGAAGTCTCTGTTGATAGACGTATCTGTAGAGATAATTGTCAAGACAATGGCAAGGCCAGAGAGTCTTGGACTGGGCCAAGGGCCGGACTAGGCAATGTGGAAAGGGAATCCAGCTAGGTCAAAGGGGCTATAGTGGGAGGTTGGGAGGTGGATTCTAGGCTCTAGTCTCCCCTAGTCTTTACACTGGTATCAAGAGCAAGGTTATTCTAGGCAAGAGGGATGGGTCGTGGACCACTGCTTTTGGTTAAGCATGCACATGCAAAGAGAGAAGGAGGCGGGCATGGCCACTTGCTAAGCAAAAAAATAAAAGACCCTCAAGGGCATATGCAGGCAACCTTGGTGGGGAGAACACCACAGAGGTTGACCATGACGAAAGCGGGCACGTTTTAGCCGGATGGGGTCGTGGTGGCCTGCTGAGGCATACCCGACAGAGGGCCGAGCCCCCCCGAGCAACATCGAGCAAGATACCTCTCTCTCCCAATCATTATCGTTGCCAACAGAGCACTGCAGTCAAGCTTTTTTCCACACTACAGGCGCCCAAAACGCCTAGGATTATTGGACAACAAAATGTTTTTGAAGCTTAAGGGTGGGTACCCACAGTAGGGTTCTTCCCCTTTGCTCGTGAGCGGTTGGGATTGTTTCCTAGACACCATACATTCTTGGTAACTTCATGAGAATGCAGAAAAACAACTATTTGCTTTGAAACCTACCGCCAACTGCGTCAAATCTCATTGGTGCCCTTGAACAGGTGAATTTACAGTTCACTAAAGCTTGGACTACCAACAAACTTTCCGGTCGCTTCAAGCTTGGAGCACGAACGCAATTAGCACAGCTAATTACCGGTGACGGTACATTCTACGTCTACGGGATTCTTTCTCGATAATTATCGGTTGCGGTACATCCTACATCTATGGGACACCTTCTCGACTCCAGGTATTTTTCCTTCTATTCCTTCCACTGCACAGTGTTGCCATGGATTCAGATATTAATATGACTTTTAATTTCGAGCATCAAAACACCTGATCTTGTCCATGATGGCTCGCGGTTGGATGCTCTCACGGAGAGTGCCCGCGACGCTACGGTAGGTGACGACGCATATGAACTACTTGATATTCAAGAATTTCGTGCACTTCAGACACGCATATTAGTCATGGAAGGAAATTTTGCATCTTTAAATGAAAACGTCACTAAATTATTTACATTAGTGATACAACTTACGTAGCAGCAGGCCAAGGGCCCTATTGCCACACACATGCATGAGCACGTTGCTACACAGGGGCAAGGCCCTTCTGATCATGGACATGGTCCATCTCCAGATTCTTTGCACACTCTCACTGCAAAGGAGGTGGATGAGTTGTTGAAAAACACAAAACCACGTGCACCGACTTTTAAGGGAGAAGATTGAGATTGCAATAAGGATGCAGTGCATGTCTTTCTTAGCAAAAGTGGGATGGAATTCATGCCTTACGGTGTACTCCAGATGCAGTCAGATCATTGCAAACAAGCTTAAATCTGGAAGGCAAGGCCTACAAGTGGTGTATGTCTATCAAGGAGAAGAATATCATACCAGAGAGTTGGTCAACTTTTGAGGCTATGTTTCACAAAGAATTCTTGCCTACAAATGAGGCACATCGAATTCTTGACGCGTGTTTCATGCGCCAATACCCATCATTACTTGAATATATATCTCACTATCGGGATTTTTTCCTCAAGTTGGAAGGACTAGACACCTTTCAGCATGTATGTGGGTTTATCCGTGGTTTGACGCCAGAGCTTAAGAAGCACGTCAAGACTCAAGACCCTAAAACACTTGAGGAAGCCATAGTGAAAGCACATATTCATGATGATCCAGATGAAAATAAATCACATCATAATCACGTGCCTGCTAATACACACGGTAATTTACGCACACAGTACGGGCACAATAAAAGAAAATTTATAGTAGCCAATTCTGAAGTATCTAAAAAATCCAAGGGGTCCAGAGGTCCTGTCTCTCATGAGGACTTTGATAAAAGCTAAGAAAGAGAAATTATGTTTTCAATGCTTAGGAAGCGGTCATGGCAAAAAGGATTGTCTCAATGGGAAATTTGCTGGTCATGGCAAGGAGAAACTAGTGCACATGGTGCAACTGCTGCCTCTTGAGTCTTCCTCACGACTCTCTATAGTGGAAGTAACACACACCGAGGTGGTGCATGAATGCTGTCTCACAGCTTCCATGTGGCAATAGACCTTTGGATCACATGAGTTAGTACATATGCATGGATCTCTGCAAGGGCACAAGGTGCGCATCTTGGTAGATGACGGTGCTACTCACAATTTTTTCAATTATGGATTGGTGAAAAAACTCAAATTGCCTCAAACTCCAAGTACCCACCACTACAAGGTAGCAATGATGAATGGATATAATGCAGAAGTCTGGGATACTCAAGTCTGAGCTGTCCCGTTGGAGGTGCAAGGCTGCTCCACATCCTTGGAATTTTTGGTTATGAATATGCAGAGGGCAGAGGTGGTTCTAGGTAGGGAATGGTTGCATAGCCTAGGACCATCACTGAAGCGTAGCTATGAGCACAACAGCTTGATGTTTGAACCCATGGTGCACATGTGTTGTTGTTAGGAGAGAAGGATGTACCTTCTTCACCATTGATATGTACAGCTAAGCTTATATAGCTCATTTCTCATAATGAAATAGATCAAGTTTTATTGTGTTACTCATTGTCCGATTTTCTCTCTAACATTGAATCTGTTGAACATTCCTCAACGCTGCATGCTTCTCTCTCATCTCTTCCACCAATGGCTACTTCCCAACAAGCAAAGTTTGCTCGTGATTTAGAAAAATTATAAAAGGAATTTCATGATGTGTTTCCTAATGATTTGCCACCAAGATTATCATCGACACGATCGGTGCAACATAGCATCGATGTGGTTGCAGACAGTAAACCTGTCAGTAAACCACCCTACCGCATGAGTTACTCTGATGCTGCTGAGGTGGAACGTTAGCTTGCTGACTATCTTAGTAAAGGGTTTATTCAACCCAGTTCTTCACCATGCGCTTTTCCTATCCTATTAGTGAAGAAAAAAGACGGTAGGATGTGCTCGTGCGTAGATTATCGTGCCTTAAATGCGGTTATTGTTAAGAACAAGTACACATTGCCACGCATGGATGAGTTGTTCGACAAGCTCACTCATGCTCGTATTTTTATGAAAATAGACTTGCGGTCAGGTTATCACCAAGTACGTATTCGACGTGCTGATATACCCAAAACTGCATTCCGAACAAGGTTTGGACACTATGAGTTTTTGGTTATGCCATTTGGCTTAACCAATGCGCCCGCAACCTTCATGACACTTATGGATAGTGTCTTGAGGGTGTAGTTGGGCAAATTTGTCATCGTTTTTCTCAATGACATTCTTGTATACAGTGCTTCTAAAGAAGAACACTTACAACATCTGAGGCAGGTGTTTGAATTGTTACAAACAAATCAATTATATGCCAAGGAATCTAAGTGTGATTTTTTCTGAAAGAAGAAATTCACTATCTTGGACATGTTAATTCAGCTAATGGGCTACATATGGATCAATCCAAAGTGGATACAATTTGGCATTGGCCTTCTCCTAAAATTTGAAAGAGTTACAATTTCTTTTAGGATTTGCAGGTTTTTATCAAAGGTTCATTAAAAACTATGCTAATATTGATGTTCCCATGACGGATCAACTGAAAGGCAAAGGAAAAGCTTTTCAGTGGGGACCCATTCGACATCATAGTTTTGATATGCTCAAGGATGCATTAGCTACAACTCCAATACTAGCTATTGTAGATTCTTTGAAACCATTCGTTTTGGAAATGGATGCCAATGACCGTGCTATTGGAGCAGTCATGTTACAAGATGGGCGGCCAATTGCATTTGAAAGAAATAAGCTTGATGCAGCACAGCAGAACTACTCTACTTTTGAACGTGAACTCTATGCAATAGTGTCTGCTTTAAAAACATGGAGACATTATTTGTATAGTGCTCAGTTTGAGATTGTGTTTGACCATGAAAGCATCAAATGGTTTACATAAGAAACTTGTTTGAAGAATGGGAAAGCCAGGTGGACTGAGATTCTTCAAATATGACGCCAAGCTCCGGTATCATAAAGGACGATACAATGTGGTGGCTGACGGACGCTCTTAGTCGTATACCTGGGATCAATTTTCTTGTTCATGGAACTTCTTAATGAATTTTTGGATTTTCTAAAGGGTAAATATGAGCATGATGATGCATATTCCAAAGTGTGGAGCCATGTATAAAATGAGGGATCCTTCTCACTCCAATGATGGTAGTGTAGCGTTAACCTCCATACATAGTTCTTCTCTGTCGAGTGATGAACTACAGCGATGGAAGCATTTCACCATCGACAATGGGTACCTACTGCATAAGGGGAGAGTTTGTGTACCGACGGACACAGACATTCGGCTCCAAATTCTTTATGAATGTCATGATAGTCCAAGTGCAGGGCACCCGAGTATTAGAAAGATTTATGCTCTCGTACGACGACAGTTTTATTGGAGGTTTACATGGCTTTGTTCAAGGTTATGTCTTGCATTGCCAAACATGTCAGGTTAACAAAGTAGAGTGCCTGAAAGCAAGAGGACTCTTACATCCTTTGGAGATCCCCAATGGTAAGTGGGAAATGATATCTATGGATTTTATTGTGGGTTTACCAACCACCGTATGAGGTCATGACTCAGTATGGGTGGTCGTAGACCGGTTGACTAAACTATGTAATTTTATTCCAAACAAATCAACGATTAAGACTCAGGAAATAGCTAAGTTATTTGTGGAAAACCTATAGAAGTTGTATGGTTTGCCAAGTAACATTGTCAGTGATCGTGATCCCAGGTTTTATAGTCATTTTTGGAGGGTTGTGTTTAAACGATTGGGTACACAACTAAACCTCAGTACAACCAATCATCCAGAAACGGATGGTCAAACTGAACAAGTTAACCAAGTGCTAGAGGATATGCTACGCGCATACGTTAGCAAGAAACAATCAGACTGTGAAGAATATTTATCTATTCTCAAGTTTGCCTACAATCGTGCTACGCATGTCACGACTGGATTTAGTCCTTTCATGCTCATGTATGGTTTTCAACCTAGGTCACCTGTTACAGTGGTATTGGCAACCGAAAAACTTCAACATGGTAAGGATTTTCTCCAAGACCACATGGATATGCTAAAACTCGCTCGTCAGATTATCCGACAAGCGCAGGATCGGTATAAGAAGTACACTGATGAGATACGTCGGCAAGTTAGCTTTGAGGAAGGGGAGGAAGTATTTTTACGTGTACCAGAGCGTTCAGAAAGTCTGAAAACTGGGCCAACACCTAAATTATCTCCACGATATTATGGGCCTTTCAAAATACTCAAGCCAGTGGATGATCGTGCCTACAAATTATCGCTACCTACACATGCTCGTGTCATCCGGTGTTTACTGTAAGCCGTTTACGTAAGCAGTTACATAGGGCGGACAATGCCATTGATCAAAAGATTCAGGTCGATTTCGGTGAACCTCTTACCTTACCGCATGAACCTGAACAAATTCTCGACTATCATGATTTACGTACACGTCATCATGTGTGTCGATAAGCTTTAATCAAGTGGAAAGATTGACCTGGCGAAGGTGCCACTTGGGAAAACATTAGTGTTCTTAAGAAGAAGTTTCCCACTTTTGTTTTCAAGGACTAAAACTCTTCTTTAAGGGGGGAGTACTGTCAGGACAAGGGCAAGGCCAGAGAGTCTTGGACTGGGCCAAGGGCCGGAATAGACAATGTGGTAAAAGAATCCAGCTAGGGCGAAGGGGCTATAGTGCGAGGTTGGGAGGTGGATTCCAGGCTCTAGTCTCCCCTAGACTTTACAATAATTTTCATAGCTTGATTTGGCAAGAAAAGAGAATTCTTAGGGAAAATGTATTCAGGAACCTTGTTTATCCTCTAGGAGTTGATGTATTTGCAAAATAGTTGACACAATGGGTTGAGGATAAAATCCAAACCAAAATGGCTTTGTGGCATTGTACTAAATGGCCAATTCATGTTAGGTTGAGGATTGTGCAGGCTATGTGGATTTCCTCTATATGCTTTGTTTTCTTCCCTTTGATACTTGACCAGTTGCGAGATTTACATCAAAAATACTGAGATTTTATGGGGATCTTCTCTTGTAGCTTGGCTCGCCTGGAAGCATTTGGCATTGCCTATTCACTTGGGAGGATTGGGTATCCTTCATTTGCAAATGCACATGGTGGCTAGTAGGGAAACCTTACTGAAACAAATTGATGTATAATCTTGTTGTGTACTTTCATGGTGTTTGGGATATGTTTGCATGGGACAAATTGTTTTGTGCTACTCATCATCAATTGTGTGAGAATACTACTAATATGTTGGTTAAGTCTTGAGAAAAACAATGTGCTTTGTTGATTTGGGATGGTAGAGTCAGATATACAGGTAATCCCTTAGGGTATGAGTCTTGTTGGTGGAGCTTTGGGTTTAAAAAACCACCTGCTGTTTACTTGGGAAAAAAAGCATAAGAGGGTTAAGCCCAATCAATCAAATTGTTACTCTAACATAAATATTATTGCCTTTATGGTGGCTAAGAGAAGATTCAGACTAGGAAATGGGCTCAAAATTACTTGGGGACAGTTGTGTACACATGTCAGCAATTTGAAAGTTTCTTCTTGCAATCGATTTAATCAAAGATTCAAAGATTGAGCATTGCCAGAGACTTCAACAAATTGATGGACCTCCCCAACCAAAAGTTTCTATCTATACTTGATCCCTTAGCCTTAGATAGAGAACAGATGCAACAAGATTTGCGAGTTCAATCTAGATCAACGTTGGTGGTTGAAGAAGCTATCTGATGTATGATGAATTGTTAGCCAAAAAGAGAATGTCTAATGGAAAATGCCCCCTTGAGACAACGAAGCACATATTTTGGAACTTCCCTACAATATATGCTTGGTGGATATGTTTGTATGATGCATTGGAAGACTAAGTTTCTGAATATAGACTGCTTTATGGAACAATTCAAACGGGTTCTACATGTTTAGACTTATGTATTGCTTCTCTGAGACTTTGGGTGTTATCCTTTTTGTGAAATGCTAGAAACTCGGCTTTGTTTGATACACACACCTTTCACAGTTTCCAACTGCCTTGGTCTATGATTCGAGATAAATTGTTAGAGGACTGTGCAGCACTGCCAGTTCCTCAACAGAATAACACGATGGAATTCCTCATCGTGATGTAAACATGTAACAAAATGTAATATAGTACTTAAGTTAGAGAGAGAGAGAGAGAGAGAGAGAGAGAGAGAGATTTTCACAATTATGTAGGCAAATGAAATTTCCACTCTGGACCAAGAGAGAAAGAATGGGATGTCCGTTCAAGGATCAGAAAGAGGTATGTTGATGGAGCGAGTGGTCCGGCCAGTCTATGATCAAAGGCAGGGGTTGGCGAAGGCGACATTGACGAGGGAGAGAGGAAGAGTGCCAGCGCAGGGGTAGGTGCGGCCGTAGCGGAGGCCGGAGGAGACGGGTTGGACTTTGACGTTGGGGAGGAGAGTGCAGTGGCCGAAGGTGGGCACGTCCACCTCCATGGCGAAGCGGCTGATGATCTTCTGGTTCCAGCGCCGGTCCTGGCAGGCTGCAATGATGTTGAAGGCCTCACAGGGGCAGTTGTTCACGAGCTCCCACTCGCACAGCCCGGTCGCCACGGGAGTGTTGGTCAGCACGAGGTCGTGCAGCCTGCACTTGAGGGGCGTAGCTGCTTGCACGACGGAGGTCCCCTCCATGATATTTAGCAGCAGCGCCGCCACCATCGCCACTGCGGTGGCCAGAAAAGGAGATCAATAATATTACGACATATGATATGACTATAGCACACAGACGTGGGTTTTTGTATACTTGTAGAATAATAACACAGACGTGCCATATTCTTATACCTGTGCAGAGTTTCACCCTCCCCATTGCCATTGTTGATGATGAAGATGGGTTCTAGCCCTAAATGCTGCTCGATGTGCTCACTGCTGCTTACAGTTTTGCGGGCACTACTATTCCAGCCTTTACAGCACCCGCTTTATATACTCCTAATTACGTCCTCGTAATCCGACCCCACCATACGCCAAGCTAAAATGCCAAATGAAATACTTGTTCCTCATGTTTGTGTGTGTTCCTTGGCTATTGATGTATTCACATGGCTTTACTCCACCAACGTTGAGAGTCATTGCTCCCATGATAACTATAAAGATATGTGAACATCGATCCCGAACCTTCTACGGTTAAACTTCCATGTGGGTATTGGTGTTCTTGTTGGCTACTAATTATAGTGCCATTTATGCTAGTAGAAGGTCACATTTACAATGAGGAAACGGAAACATCTATATTGCTTGACAGCTAGTTGAGTTTGAATATAGTGATTACATGCTTTGATAGCCACTAGGTGTTGATTGATTGATGACTTGACTTGGGGAGTAGTTCGAATGGACCTATTCCCTCTCGGACTTAGTCCTTGATACCAACATTTCTAGGTGAGAACTTTGAGGACCAAGCACTAACACATGCCTTTGTCCACCCAAACATTCTCTTCTTACAGACCTCCTAGCCTACCTTCTCTTGGCCTACCTTGAGGAGACCACTTAACTTGGATGCTCAATTGACTCGTGTGCCAACATAGTCATGCCCTTGTCTTTGTGGCAATATTACTTTCCTTAAAGGAGTGTTTTTGTCCTTAAAAACATTGATCAATGAAATAACTCTCCATAAGAATAGTAATGCTCTCCTCTCTAAACTTGCATCACGTCAAATACTGTCCCACACAATAATTATGTGCTTGTAGCAAAAATCAAATTGAATGATTGCAGTCAATATTTTCACAGGAGATTGTCCCTTCGACCAAGAGAAACCTCTATTTTCTCTACTTAGATCTCAAATTAAGAGTAAAGCCTACCTCAAGTGAGATGCTCTAACTGAGCAAACTTATTGTTCTCACTACTTAACTACTAGTAGAACCTATCTTAAGAAAAATTCTTGACTAATAGTAGAACCTATCCATGCAAAACGCTCTAATTGAGAAAAGCCTATTTCTCTCTTCTCAGCAAATAGTAGATTATCTCAAGCAAGATGTTCTAATTGAGCAAAAGTTAACTCTTTATCTCCTCAAGCAATTTCTTCCAAAAATTGGAGTGCTTCTTATAGATGTATATAATTCAAGCTATTGATAGGTGTTTTGGGCTTACTTATAGAAGAAAACAAAAGGTTGGCACTCTAAGTTTAAGTCCTTAGGTACATTTACCTTCCACATGCATATTTTATTCCAAAAGTAGAGTTGTTCTTCATGAAAGATGGAGCATTTTGTGAACTATCTATGGTTAACATAGAGGGATCCCCAAAACTTCTTAAACTCCACAATTTGATGGATGTTGTAGTGTGCCAATCATCTTTTTGACAAAAGTATCCCTTCTAGCGCTTTAAAGGCATACACATGTAATCCCATGATATACAATCAAATTTGATATGTTTGACACGTCTCAACAAGAATTTAAGCATGAGAGATTTGAGTAGGAGTAATAATTGTGTGAATTGGCAAGTCAACGAATAATATACAGGAGATAAGATATAGGAATAACTCGTATAATTCTTAAATAGACATGGACTGTCTACTCCTCATCTTACCAAGAAGCAATATTCTGATAGACTCTCAAAAGAATCCACTTTTGTAACTCAACTTGTTTCCCACGTATTCTTATAGGATACCCCAAGTGTATCATGTAAGGCGAAGTATAATTTCATGTACAACTATGATGGAGATTGATCCTAAAAAACATTTACTTATTACAAATAATAGGTAGCAACATAGGGTTGCCCTATGGAATATGCAACAAAAAACCAAGTTAATGGATATTTTATTAATGAAGAACCCTTTATGACCAATGGTCATTTTATGTAGTTTCTCCACTTAGGAATAGGTGACATTTGGAACAATGTTACATGAGGTATGGATGTTTGTTTTGACACCGAGGACAATATTTTTCACAAAAGAATGAACATCACTCCTCATAGTCCACAAAGAACACAAATTTGTTAGCTAATAGGTGATGTCTATACTTTTTTACGGCATAGAACGTTCCTAGTCCTTCACTTTTGGTGATGATATAGTTCTTTTCTGCCATATTCAACTCGCGGATAGCATAAGAAATAGGAAAATCAATTTTTACGTCTCCTGGTAGAGCTAGTATACACCCAATGGCAAAATTGTAAGCATCTACATGTATGTGGAATATCTTACTCCAATCTAGTGCTTTCAATATTGGAGCTGAAGTGAGAGCTTTCTTAAGCTTCATGAAGGATTCTTCACACTCATCAGTCCATTCAAAGTGTGTAATCAAGCTGTACATAGGTTTTGCAATTATATCGTACATGTAAATGAATCGTTTGTAATATCCACAATGTCCCATAAGACTTGAACCCCCTTGACTGTTGTTGTTCTAGGCAAATCAGCAATAACATGAATCTTATCCATGTCAGTAGCTATGATATTTTTAGACACTATATGTCCAAGAATTTTTCCTTGTCTACCTATGAATGTGCACTTCTCAGGATTTAAGAAAATCCTATAAAGTCTACATTTTTCGAATACTTTTTTGAGGTGTTCCAAATGATCAACTTGGATTGATGAATGTACGCATAGATCATCCATATATACTTCCAAGAAACTGTGAAGATATTCTTTAAAAGCATGGCTCATTAATATTTGGAAGGTGGTAGGAGCATTAGTTAACCCAAAAGGCATAACCCGATACGCGAAAATACCCCAGTCCATTGCAAAGGCAGTTCTATGCTTATCTTTGGGATCAGCAAAAAGTTGATTGTATCCCGAATAGCTATCTAAAAAGCTGTAAGCTTCTTTTCCTGCAACTCGTTCTAAAACATGCTCAATGGTTAGAAGAGGAAAGTTGTCTCTAATGGTAGTTGCATTCACATTCTTGAGGTTGACACACACTCCTAATTTTTCATTTTTCTTGGGTACTACCACAATGGAAGACATCCAATCTAGGTGTTCCATTTCATAAATGAATTCGGTCTCCTTTACCTTTTCAATCTCTTCTTTGATATTTCTGCAAATGTTTTATTATATGTGTATGGCCTTTGTCTACTTGGTTTAGCATCATCTCTCATGGGTATGGTATATTGATAGATTTCTGGATTAACACCCTTGAGATCCTTATAAGACCAAGTAAAGATATCTCGGTATTCCTTCAGTAAGCTTAATAAAATATCTTCTTCTTCTTCCATAAGGTCATTTGCAATGTAGGCTAGTCTAGGCTCTTCTCCTAGTTCCGCCAGATCTATCTTTTTTGCGTTTTCAGGCCCCTGGTAGGACTCACCCTATTTTCGTAGTTCTCTAACAGGCTGTTTGATTATGATTTTCCAATCTTGGAGAGTATATTTCTTGTAATGGGATGGAACACTCGTTACATCTTTACCATCCTCTTCAGTGGTTTACATTTCAGTTGTATATACCTCCTTTAGAGCTTTTTTCAACTCTTAATATTTCTTTTTTTGTTCCATTTGTGTCATGGTTGAAACTTTGTTCTGGTTTTTAGGTTTTTCTTCAGTTTCCTTTCTTGTTTTTCTCATTGTTTTTAACATTTTTGTATTTTTGTTTAAAGGATATCTACCAGTGATTTTGTCCTTGACACAATCATGTGTCTCTATCTGCATTAGAAATCGTGTTCTACTGGAGACTGATGGCATAGGTCTGGCTTTCAAATTTTTCGTGTCTCTTTTTCTTCTATACCATTTTTGTCTTCTTGGTTTCTGGTTAGGAAAGTCAAAATCCTTTTCCTCCCCTCCTTTCATGAGTAGCTTAGCTCTTACATGTAATTTTTCCAACCCCGAATCATCCAAGGTAGCTGGATATTCTTCTAACTCATCTGTTGCATCATAGTAGAGGTTTGAAAAGACTTGTTGAGCTTTCATCAAGTTCTTGGGTTTCAAAATTCCGTCTTCAATGCGAAGGGTTGAGATCATTTGGATGGGAATTATGTTGTAGCCTTCCTCATTGCAAAATTGAGTAGGCATAGATGTATTTACACATACCTCCATTGTCGCTAAAATTTGAGTCCACTCAAATGGCTCAAACAAATGCTCTGGAAAGGGTTAAGGTACATAGGATTTGTCTGTCCAATCCCTTTCTAAGATACATTCTTCTCGTTTTAAGCTTCCGTTTTCTGAAGCTTCGTACATCCAAATAGGAGTGTCTTTGTTCAACCAAGATGGAAGCTTAGTTTCAGTTGAAGAGACTGACTCAAATTCTTGTATGGGAGTTTTCATGACATCTCTATAAGTGTGATCTTTCAAATTAACTCTTGTTATTGATCACACTTGCTTCAAGTACAGATAATTGTTTCTCCAATCTTGGATGTGTTGTACTTGTCGCATGAAAGGTCTTCCCAATATGATTTTGTAATTGAGTTTCTTTCCAAAGTCTACTATGGAAAAAGTGTGTTGATATTCAGTTCCACACGAATTAACTATCACCTTTTCAAGCAGTCCTAAGGGTCTTTCGCTACGTCCATCAGCCAATTGCAATTTCATGCGAATTTGTCTAATGGCTAGTTGTCCCCAGGACTCTCATACTACTTTTGTGGCTATGGCTATGCCTGCCCCACTATCCAGTATTGCCATGTTTTCTATGTCATTATATTTCATTGGAAGGGTTGTGTTTCCTTCTTCCCCTTCGTAGTATTCTCCAACTTTTCTCATTGGAACCAATCGAATCTCTTTGGTATCCATTTTGTGTTTCAATTTTTCCAATTCTTTTGCGATTAGCCCTGTTATTCCCACCTTCTTGAAAGTTTTCTGTAGATCATTCCATAAATATGGCCTGATTTTCAATAGTTATCCTAAAGCAAGTGTGCATTGGATGGGTGTAGACATGATTGAATGGATGTTGTCTACTTCTAGGGTCTGTTCCACTCTTTTTACTTGAGTGGTTTTACACACTATGGATTCATCTTCATTATCTCCAAGTAAGAGGGTAGTGTTTTCAAGGTCAATGGTTTAGACATTTCAAAGCTTCAGATCCGCAATCCCCATACAAGGATTGTACATCCACGTCCATATCAGGAGGTAGATTGTCTAACCAAACTTCCTCTATAGGAGCTGAATTTAAAGTTAGGCTCCCATCATTGATCTCTCTAACTTTTTCACATAAGTGTCTTGGCCAGGATTCTTCTGCGAATGGAATTCCATCTAAGGCATCTTCGTTGTCTGACACTATAAGTTCTGGCTCTTTGGTTTCAAGGTGGGGTTCTACCACCACTTTGGATTTTTCTTTATTGGCTCTTATCACAAGCTTCTTAGGTTTTGCCATACTCTCGATCGAGCTTGGGTTTTTGTTTTTCCAGCATCTCTTGCGTGATTCTTACCAAATTTTGATACGCTTCAAGCTTAGCTGCTTCCATGTCTAGAGAAGGATAGTTTTTCCATTTGTTTTCCATGTTTTGGCCTGATTTAAGTCCCGCTTGGTAAGCTTCCAAGGCTGCATTAATAGGCTCAAAAATTTTCTCAACCAAAATTGATCCTCCAGATTTCACGGTGGTTTCTTTGATTTTGCTTCCAATTTCTTTCACCTTTTCCTGGAATAGCTTCTTTGCTTTCTCTTCGTTTTCAGCCCTTTGTTTTTGTTTTCTCATCTCATACCTTTTGTTTCTACTTCTTTTGGTCTTTTGAGAGGAAATTTTTTTATTTTCCAAATCATCAGAGGAGTTATGTTTCTTTTTCTTAGCCTAGGCTTTGGTGATTACCTTGATTGGAAAAATGGGTTCACTCTCACAAGAGCTACTAGGTATCACTTGGACTAAGTTCACTATTGTTTTACCCTTGTTTAAAGGATTTTTTGGACAATCTTCTGGGAAGTGTCCTCCCTTTTTGCAACATTGTAAGCAATAAGCTTCAACTGGCTTGAGGTTCTTGTTAGGCTCTGGGCATTTATTTTTCCAATGATCATCTGCACCACATTTATGACAGTTCCCAATTTGTGGCTTAATCATGGGTCTTACCATTGGAGGCCTTACAGCTTGATTAGCTACATAATACATTGGTGCTAGCTCTAGTGTAGTATAAGTCACAGGTTCTTCCATTGGTGGTGGATGTGAATTATACCATCTCTGTCTACCATTACTGTAGATGGACTAGGCTGAGCATAGGATGTAACAGGCACTAGTGCTTGTTCATCTATGACTCCCTCTGGATGCATGTACTTTACAGGTACTGCATCATGTCCCAGATATGGAGGTTGTTGACCCAACACGGGTTGAGGTCTTTCCATACCCATCAGTGGTCTTTGAGCTGGGGCCATATTAGGCTGCTATCTGTACATAGGTTGTCCTTGTGGCCTCATAGGCACGTACTAAACATTCCCTTCATACTTTGGTCAATAGTAGCACTCATTGGTCTCACGGTTGGTCCACTAACCCTTGATTGCACACCATTTTTGCGGTCTAATTGGTTGTCTCTGTTGAGGTATCCCTTGTCCTGATCCTCTCATAGGTGCTTTTTACTTGTTATTCATCATGTCATTCATCCTTTTGAGCATGTCTTCTATGGCTGAAAGTGATGTTGCAGGAGCCGTTCCCACTTGTGTTGGTTTGGTGGATGTTGTCTTCTCGCTTTGGTTATTCTTAGGGACATCTTCCTCATTGAAAATATCACAATTGTCTCCTAAGTCAATAGCATCTGACACACACTCTTCTAGGGTTGTATGCTTCTTGCTATACAGTATAGCATGAAGTTCTTTGTTTAGCATCCCCTCTAGAAACAATGATACTAGTCATTCTTCTGCAGGTATCTCTAGCTCTGGGCATCTCGCAATGTATTGTTTCATTTGAGTTGCACAATCCCTAATAGACTCACTTTGTTTCTGTTTAAATCTGTAGATTTAAGCTACCGTATTGTGTTTGACCCCTGTTTTGGAGCAAGCAGCTACAAATCCTTCAGCCAATGTAGTCAAGTCTATGATTGACCTTGGTGGAATGTTTTGGAGCCATGTCAAATTCTAGTCATGGTATGCAAAGTGCAATGAATTCTAATGATAAACAAAGTGTTAACAAATCTAACGAGCAAAGTGCTCTCAATTTTAATTCTATAGAGCAACGTGCAACTGTTGTAAAACAAACATTACAGGAATTACAAGATTCTCCATCCCAGCATAACTCTAGTTTACTTTCTCCTTCTGCATGGCAAAAGCTGACTCACTTACTTACGGAGTATCGTGATGTATTCTCAAGTGATTTACCATCGGGTTTACCCCCTACACGTGATGTGCAGCATGGCATAGATGTCTTGCTAGACACTAAATTGGTGAGTAAACCATCTTATTGTATGAGTGGTAGAGAATCCAAGGAGGTTGAGAGTCAATTGGCTGACTACCTTGCCCGTGGTTTTATTAGACCTAGCACTTCGCCTTGGGCATCACGAATTATATTGGTAAAAAGAAAGATGGTACTATGCGCATGTGTATAGATTATCGCGGATTAAATTCCATAATCATCAAGAACGAGTATCATCTGCCTCGAGTGGATGAGTTGTTTGATCAACTCCATGCGGCAAGATACTATACAAAGATAGATCTTCATTCAGGATACCACCAGGTGCGTATCCTTTTGCAAGATATCTCCAAAATTGCCTTTAGAACACGGTTCGGGCATTTTGAATTTTTGGTTATGCCTTTTGGTCTAACCAATGCTCCAGCTACATTTATGACACTCATGGATAGTGTCTTATGTCCCTATCTTGGAAAACTTATTGTGGTATTCCTTGATGACATTCTCATTTACAGTAAGAGTGAAGATGAACAAATAGAACACTTACAATTAGTGTTTGAACAGCTATAAGATCACATGTTGTATGCGAAGCAAAGCAAGTGTGGTTTCTTTAAAACAGAGATATATTACCTTGGTCATGTGATCTCTTATTGTGACATCAAGATGGACACTGACAAGGTCACTGCCATTCTTTGATGGCTACATCCCAACACGGTTGAGGAGCTTTAAATATTTTTAGGCATGGATGGATTTGAACGACAGTATATCCGTGATTATGCCAGTTTGTTTTCCCTATGATGGACCAACTTAAAGCAAAAGGTAAGACCTTTTCTTGAGAATAAGCACAAAAATGCAGTTTTGAACAGCTCAAGGTAGCTATAGCCACTGCTCCCATCCTAGCAATCGTTGACTCACATAAGCCATTTGTGGTAGAGACCGATAATAGTGATAAAGAAACTAGTGCGGTACTTCTCCAAGAGGGAAGACCTATGTGCCTTTATAATGTCTATGAGAGAGAGCTCTATGCCATAATTCACGCTTTAGGAAAGTGGCGACACTATTTATATGGTGCCGAGTTTGAAGTATTTTCTGACCATGAGAGTAGCAAATAATTTACTACTCAAACGGACTTGAAGGGCCGTAAAGCTAGATGGACAGAAATCCTTCAACATTATGATTGTAAGTTACAATACTGCAAGGGGTGCCAAGTTAATAAGGTAGAGCACATCAAGATAGGTGGCCTTTTACATCCTTTAGAGGTTCCACAAGGCAAGTGGGAGAGTATCTCTATGGATTTTGTAGTAGGACTACCTACTACAAATCGTGACCATGATGCCATATGGGTAATTATACACCGTCTCACAAAGATGGGTCAATTCATTCCCACTAAGACTATGAATAAGACACCTGAATTAGCACGGCAATTTGTAGAGCATATATATATAAACTCTACGGTCTTCCAACTAGTATCGTTAGTGACACAAATCAAAAGTTCAATAATAACTTATGGAGGGATATGTTTCAAAAGTTGGAAAATAAACTTAATCTAGGTACGGCTGATCATCTAGAAATAGATGGTCAAACCAAAAGAGTTAATCAACTGCTAGAGGATATGCTACGAGCATACGTTAGTAAGAAGCAAACCAATTGGGAAGACTACATACCTATGTTGGAATTTGCTGAGCGTCATCAGCTTTGAGCTCTTTCAGAAACTTGGACCAATGAGGACGATCCCAGAGACACACCGGTTGAAAGTAGCATCGGGTGATGAGGTGACCACGTTGTGGTCTATTATAATACCAATCACGGTGCAGGCACACCAGTACACTACAAAATTCCATGTAATGCCACCAAGTAAATCAGCAACGTCGTGTATCTTAGCAGTGTCATGGATGAAAGCTAACAGGGTATTGATTGATTTGGATACTAATGAAGCACTATTCCGAAATGACAACTTTTCAGAACCCTTCTTATCATATAACCAATACATGTCAAGGAGGAAACAAGAGTCAATACAACCGCAAGGATATTGTCAGGGGAACGGAATAATAGAGCTAGACAGCAAAAGGTAGAGAAAGAGATCTTTGTATAATGAATCTTTGCAGACTTTTGATACAACAGACGAGCAATTGAATATGGGTGCACTCCGTTGTACGGCGCTCGAACCTCCCGACCACCCCCGAGCTTCAATCCGCTTGCATGCAGCGTCTCACTCTCACTCGGACTCGGAATCGCACTCTCACTCGCACTCGCAGAAGAGGAGATCTGTGAATCATCCCCGAACGCACCACCCGTCGTGCTTTTATCCTTCTTTTCCTCGAAAAGCCTGCACGATTTTCGCACCAAGTATACCTGCGAGAATAATATAAGAACGTGATCGCTAAGCGATCCGTGAAGGTTAGATTTTTATCATGACACTTTGCACAGATCCTGTTTCACACATTGATTTCTGCATCGCCTACAAAATAGCCAAAAGAATATACTCGTGCAACCAATTCAACATAATAATCAAAGTAAACAAACATAATTATGTACCTTCATAATCTCAATTGCAATAGTCTACCATGAAGAAACAAATCCACTTCTTGGTTGATAGCAAGGAGAGTTGTATGTTGTTGTATGTCTGTCTGTCCCTGTGTATACTACACTGATGCTGTCTGCTATTTCTTTTCATCATAACTTTTACAAACGAACTCAGAACAGAGAAATCCAGGTACTCAAAACGACGGGAATAGGTCTAGTCTACAAGGCTACGTGGACAGAATTGCAAAAAACGTCTTTGTTTGGCTAAAAAGGCAACTTTTAGGTCACGACTCATAAAAGCTCTATTTTTGGGTCTCCACTACTTTTCAATTTATTTTAAGCCTACCCATGCATTTTGAACTAAAACACATAAATATTTATAGTAGCCAATTCTGAAGCATCTAAAAAATCCAAGGGGTCCAGAGGTCCTCTCTCTCATGAGGACTTTGATAAAAGCTAAGAAAGAGAAATTATGTTTTCAATGCTTAGGAAGCGGTCATGGCAAAAAGGATTGTCTCAATGGGAAATTTGCTGGTCATGGCAAGGAGAAACTAGTGCACATGGTGCAACTGCTGCCTCTTGAGTGTTCCTCACGATTCTCTATAGTGGAAGTAACACACACCGAGGTGGTGCATGAATGCTGTCTCACATCTTCCATGTGGCAATAGACCTTTGGATCACATGAGTTAGTACATATGCACGGATCTCTGCAAGGGCACAAGGTGCGCATCTTGGTAGATGACGGTGCTACTCACAATTTTTTCAATTATGGATTGGTGAAAAAACTCAAATTGCCTCAAACTCCAAGTACCCACCACTACAAGGTAGCAATGATGAATGGATATGATGCCGAAGTCTAGGATACTCAAGTCTGAGCTGTCCCGTTGGAGGTGCAAGGCTGCTCCACATCCTTGGAATTTTTGGTTATGAATATGCAGAGGGCAGAGGTGGTTCTAGGTAGGGAATGGTTGCATAGCCTAGGATGTTTGAACCCATGGTGCACATGTGTTGTTGTTAGGAGAGAAGGATGTACCTTCTTCACCACTGATATGTACAGCTAAGCATATATAGCTCATTTCTCATAATGAAATAGATCAAGTTTTATTGTGTTACTCATTGTCCGATTTTCTCTCTAACATTGAATCTGTTGAACATTCCTCAACGCTGCATGCTTCTCTCTCATCTCTTCCACCAATGGCTACTTCCCAACAAGCAAAGTTTGCTCGTGATTTAGAAAAATTATAAAAGGAATTTCATGATGTGTTTCCTAATGATTTGCCACCAAGATTATCATCGACACGATCGGTGCAACATAGCATCGATGTGGTTGCAGATAGTAAACCTGTCAGTAAACCACCCTAACGCATGAGTTACTCTGATGCTGCTGAGGTGGAACGTCAGCTTGCTGACTATCTTAGTAAAGGGTTTATTCAACCCAGTTCTTCACCATGCGCTTTTCCTATCCTATTAGTGAAGAAAAAAGGCGGTAGGATGTGCTCGTGCGTAGATTATCGTGCCTTAAATGCGGTTATTGTTAAGAACAAGTACCCATTGCCACTCATGGATGAGTTGTTCGACAAGCTCACTCATGCTCGTATTTTTATGAAAATAGACTTGCGGTCAGGTTATCACCAAGTACGTATTCGACGTGCTGATATACCCAAAACTGCATTCCGAACAAGGTTTGGACACTATGAGTTTTTGGTTATGCCATTTGGCTTAACCAATGCGCCCGCAACCTTCATGACACTTATGGATAGTGTTTTGAGGGTGTAGTTGGGCAAATTTGTCATCGTTTTTCTCAATGACATTCTTGTATACATTGCTTCTAAAGAAGAACACTTACAACATCTGAGGCAGGTGTTTGAATTGTTACAAACAAATCAATTATATGCCAAGGAATCTAAGTGTGATTTTTTCTGAAAGAAGAAATTCACTATCTTGGACATGTTAATTCAGCTAATGGGCTACATATGGATCAATCCAAAGTGGATACAATTTGGCATTGGCCTTCTCCTATAAATTTGAAAGAGTTACAATTTCTTTTAGGATTTGTAGGTTTTTATCAAAGGTTCATTAAAAACTATGCTAATATTGATGTTCCCATGACGGATCAACTGAAAGGCAAAGGAAAAGCTTTTCAGTGGGGACCCATTCGACATCATAGTTTTGATATGCTCAAGGATGCATTAGCTACAACTCCAATACTAGCTATTGTAGATTCTTTGAAACCATTCGTTTTGGAAATGGATGCCAATGACCGTGCTATTGGAGCAGTCATGTTACAAGATGGGCGGCCAATTGCATTTGAAAGAAATAAGCTTGATGCAGCACAGCAGAACTACTCTACTTTTGAACGTGAACTCTATGCAATAGTGTCTGCTTTAAAAACATGGAGACATTATTTGTATAGTGCTCAGTTTGAGATTGTGTTTGACCATGAAAGCATCAAATGGTTTACATAAGAAACTTGTTTGAAGAATGGGAAAGTCAGGTGGACTGAGATTCTTCAAGAATATGACGCCAAGCTCCGGTATCATAAAGGACGATACAATGTGGTGGCTGACGGACGCTCTTAGTCGTATACCTGGGATCAATTTTCTTGTTCATGGAACTTCTTAATGAATTTTTGGATTTTCTAAAGGAAAAATATGAGCACGATGATGCATATTCCAAAGTGTGGAGCCATGTACAAATGAGGGATCCTTCTCACTCCAATGATGGTAGTGTAGCGTTAACCTCCATACATAGTTCTTCTCTGTCGAGTGATGAACTACAGCGATGGAAGCATTTCACCATCGACAATGGGTACCTATTCCATAAGGGGAGAGTTTGTGTACCGACGGACACAGACCTTCGGCTCCAAACTCTTTATGAATGTCATGATAGTCCAAGTGCAGGGCACCCGAGTATTAGAAAGATTTATGCTCTCGTACGACGACAGTTTTATTGGAGGTTTACATGGCTTTGTTCAAGGTTATGTCTTGCATTGCCAAACATGTCAGGTTAACAAAGTAAAGTGCCTGAAAGCAAGAGGACTCTTACATCCTTTGGAGATCCCCAATGGTAAGTGGGAAAGTATATCTATGGATTTTATTGTGGGTTTACCAACCACCGTATGAGGTCATGACTCAGTATGGGTGGTCGTAGACCGGTTGACTAAACTATGTAATTTTATTCCAAATAAATCAACGATTAAGACTCAAGAAATAGCTAAGTTATTTGTGGAAAACCTATAGAAGTTGTATGGTTTGCCAAGTAACATTGTCAGTGATCGTGATCTCAGGTTTTATAGTCATTTTTGGAGGGTTGTGTTTAAACGATTGGGTACACAACTAAACCTCAGTATAACCAATCATCCAGAAACGGATGGTCAAACTGAACAAGTTAACCAAGTGCTAGAGGATATGCTACGCGCATACGTTAGCAAGAAACAATCAGACTGTGAAGAATATTTATCTATTCTCAAGTTTGCCTACAATCGTGCTACGCATGTCACGACTGGATTTAGTCCTTTCATGCTCATGTATGGTTTTCAACCTAGGTCACCTGTTACAGTGGTATTGGCAACCGAAAAACTTCAACATGGTAAGGATTTTCTCCAAGACCACATGGATATGCTAAAACTCGCTCGTCAGATTATCCGACAAGCGTAGGATCGGTATAAGAAGTACACTGATGAGATACGTCGGCAAGTTAGCTTTGAAGAAGGGGAGGAAGTATTTTTACGTGTACCAGAGCGTTCAGAAAGTCTGAAAACTGGGCCAACACTTAAATTATACCCACGATATTATGGGCCTTTCAAAATACTCAAGCCAGTGAATGATCGTGCCTACAAATTATCGCTACTTACACATGCTAAAAACTCGGCTTTGTTTGATACACACACCTTTCACAGTTTCCAACTGCCTTGGTCTATGATTCGAGATAAATTGTTAGAGGACTGTGCAGCACTGCCAGTTCCTCAACAGAATAACACGATGGAATTCCTCATCGTGATGTAAACATGTAACAAAATGTAATATAGTACTTAAGTTAGAGAGAGAGAGAGAGAGAGAGAGAGAGAGAGAGATTTTCACAATTATGTAGGCAAATGAAATTTCCACTCTGGACCAAGAGAGAAAGAATGGGATGTCCGTTCAAGGATCAGAAAGAGGTATGTTGATGGAGCGAGTGGTCCGGCCAGTCTATGATCAAAGGCAGGGGTTGGCGAAGGCGACATTGACGAGGGAGAGCGGAAGAGTGCCAGCGCAGGGGTAGGTGCGGCCGTAGCGGAGGCCGGAGGAGACGGGTTGGACTTTGACGTTGGGGAGGAGAGTGCAGTGGCCGAAGGTGGGCACGTCCACCTCCATGGCGAAGCGGCTGATGATCTTCTGGTTCCAGCGCCGGTCCTGGCAGGCTGCAATGATGTTGAAGGCCTCACAGGGGCAGTTGTTCACGAGCTCCCACTCGCACAGCCCGGTCGCCACGGGAGTGTTGGTCAGCACGAGGTCGTGCAGCCTGCACTTGAGGGGCGTAGCTGCTTGCACGACGGAGGTCCCCTCCATGATATTTAGCAGCAGCGCCGCCACCATCGCCACTGCGGTGGCCAGAAAAGGAGATCAATAATATTACGACATATGATATGACTATAGCACACAGACGTGGGTTTTTGTATACTTGTAGAATAATAACACAGACGTGCCATATTCTTATACCTGTGCAGAGTTCCACCCTCCCCATTGCCATTGTTGATGATGAAGATGGGTTCTAGCCCTAAATGCTGCTCGATGTGCTCACTGCTGCTTACAGTTTTGCGGGCACTACTATTCCAGCCTTTACAGCACCCGCTTTATATACTCCTAATTACGTCCTCGTAATCCGACCCCACCATACGCCAAGCTAAAATGCCAAATGAAATACTTGTTCCTCATGTTTGTGTGTGTTCCTTGGCTATTGATGTATTCACATGGCTTTACTCCACCAACGTTGAGAGTCATTGCTCCCATGATAACTATAAAGATATGTGAACATCGATCCCGAACCTTCTACGGTTAAACTTCCATGTGGGTATTGGTGTTCTTGTTGGCTACTAATTATAGTGCCATTTATGCTAGTAGAAGGTCACATTTACAATGAGGAAATGGAAACATCCATATTGCTTGACAGCTAGTTGAGTTTGAATATAGTGATTACATGCTTTGATAGCCACTAGGTGTTGATTGATTGATGACTTGACTTGGGGAGTAGTTCGAATGGACCTATTCCCTCTCGGACTTAGTCCTTGATACCAACATTTCTAGGTGAGAACTTTGAGGACCAAGCACTAACACATGCCTTTGTCCACCCAAACATTCTCTTCTTACAGACCTCCTAGCCTACCTTCTCTTGGCCTACCTTGAGGAGACCACTTAACTTGGATGCTCAATTGACTCGTGTGCCAACATAGTCATGCCCTTGTCTTTGTGGCAATATTACTTTCCTTAAAGGAGTGTTTTTGTCCTTAAAAACATTGATCAATGAAATAACTCTCCATAAGAATAGTAATGCTCTCCTCTCTAAACTTGCATCACGTCAAATACTGTCCCACACAATAATTATGTGCTTGTAGCAAAAATCAAATTGAATGATTGCAGTCAATATTTTCACAGGAGATTGTCCCTTCGACCAAGAGAAACCTCTATTTTCTCTACTTAGATCTCAAATTAAGAGTAAAGCCTACCTCAAGTGAGATGCTCTAACTGAGCAAACTCATTGTTCTCACTACTTAACTACTAGTAGAACCTATCTTAAGAAAAATTCTTGACTAATAGTGGAACATATCCAGGCAAAAACGCTCTAATTGAGAAAAGCCTATTTCTCTCTTCTCAGCAATTAGTAGATATCTCAAGCAAGATGTTTCTAATTGAGCAAATAGTTAACTCTTTATCTCCTCAAGTAATTTCTTCCAAAAAATTGGAGTGCTTCTTATAGATGTATATAATTCAAGCTATTGATAGGTGTTTTTGGGCTTACTTATAGAAGAAAACAAAAGGTTGGCACTCTAAGTTTAAGTCCTTACGTACATTTACCTTCCACATGCATATTTTATTCCAAAAGTAGAGTTGTTCTTCATGAAAGATGGAGCATTTTGTGAACTATCTATGGTTAACATAGAGGGATCCCCAAAACTTCTTAAACTCCACAATTTGATGGATGTTGTAGTGTGCCAATCATCTTTTGACAAAAGTATCCCTTCTAGCGCTTTAAAGGCATACACATGTAATCCCATGATATACAATCAAATTTGATATGTTTGACACGTCTCAACAAGAATTTAAGCATGAGAGATTTGAGTAGGAGTAATAATTGTGTGAATTTGCAAGTCAACGAATAATATACAGGAGATAAGATATAGGAATAACTCGTATAATTCTTAAATAGACATGGACTGTCTACTCCTCATCTTACCAAGAAGCAATATTCTGATAGACTCTCAAAAGAATCCACTTTTGTAACTCAACTTGTTTTCCACGTATTCTTATAGGATACCCCAAGTGTATCATGTAAGGCGAAGTACGATTTCATGTACAACTATGATGGAGATTGATCCTAAAAACATTTACTTATTACAATAATAGGTAGCAACATAGGGTTGCCCTATGGAATATGCAACAAAAAACCAAGTTAATGGATATTTTATTAATGAAGAACCTTTATGACCAATGGTCATTTTATGTAGTTTCTCCACTTAGGAATAGGTGACATTTGAACAATGTTACATGAGGTATGGATGTTTGTTTTGACACCGAGGACAATATTTTTTCACAAAAGAATGAACATCACTCCTCATAGTTGGCCAAGATGCTCCAAGTCTCAAAATCCGTCGTATAGTTTTATCTTCCGCAAAGTGAAGTCCTACTATGATAATATGTGCTTGACTTAGGTATTGGGTCTTCTCTCCTCAGGATTAATGCATAAAAGCAATATTCCATCTCGATTTCTTTTGTATAGCCTTCCATCTAGTAATTGAACATAGCCAATTGCTCAATTAATCTGATTGTAATAAAAAATGGTATTCGCAAATCCACTTGAGCTATGGTCATCAATGATACCATGTTTTTTGACCATCGAGGTATCATTTTCACGAAGAACAGATATGCATGTGGTAGATCATCATCTACTCCTTTAAGTGGTTCTCTAAAACAATCCTTGACAAATGATATTCTTTTTTATGTGTAGTGCCCTTTTTTACAACTACAGTGAAATCAAATTCCAGAAGAATGATGAACCACCTCACTATTCTTACTGTGTTGCGTGGCTTGTTGACCAAATACAATAAGGCTTGGTGGTCCACAAAGAACACAAATTTGTTAGCTAATAGGTGATGTCTATACTTTTTTACGGCATAGAACGTTCCTAGTCCTTCACTTTTGGTGATGATATAGTTCTTTTTTTGCCATATTCAACTCGCGGATAGCATAAGAAATAGGAAAATCAATTTTTACGTCTCCTGGTAGAGCTAGTATACACCCAATGGAAAAATTGTAAGCATCTACATGTATGTGGAATATCTTACTCCAATCTAGTGCTTTCAATATTGGAGCTGAAGTGAGAGCTTTCTTAAGCTTCATGAAGGATTCTTCACACTCATCAGTCCATTCAAAGTGTGTAATCAAGCTGTACATAGGTTTTGCAATTATATCGTACATGTAAATGAATCGTTTGTAATATCCACAATGTCCCATAAGACTTGAACCCCCTTGACTGTTGTTGTTCTAGGCAAATCAGCAATAACATGAATCTTATCCATGTCAGTAGCTATGATATTTTTAGACACTATATGTCCAAGAATTTTTCCTTGTCTACCTATGAATGTGCACTTCTCACGATTTAAGAAAATCCTATAAAGTCTACATTATTCGAATACTTTTTTGAGGTGTTCAAAATGATCAACTTGGATTGATGAATGTACGCATAGATCATCCATATATACTTCCAAGAAACTGTGAAGATATTCTTTAAAAGCATGGCTCATTAATCTTTGGAAGGTGGTAGGAGCATTAGTTAACCCAAAAGGCATAACCCGATACGCGAAAATACCCCAGTCCATTGCAAAGGCAGTTCTATGCTTATCTTTGGGATCAGCAAAAAGTTGATTGTATCCCGAATAGCTATCTAAAAAACTGTAAGCTTCTTTTCCTGCAACTCGTTCTAAAACATGCTCAATGGTTAGAAGAGGAAAGTTGTCTCTAATGGTAGTTGCATTCACATTCTTCGAGGTTGACACACACTCCTAATTTTCCATTTTTCTTGGGTACTACCACAATGGAAGACATCCAATCTAGGTGTTCCATTTCATAAATGAATTCGGTCTCCTTTACCTTTTCAATCTCTTCTTTGATATTTCTGCAAATGTTTTATTATATGTGTATGGCCTTTGTCTACTTGGTTTAGCATCATCTCTCATGGGTATGGTATATTGATAGATTTCTGGATTAACACCCTTGAGATCCTTATAAGACCAAGTAAAGATATCTCGGTATTCCTTCAATAAGCTTAATAAAAGATCTTCTTCTTCTTCCATAAGGTCATTTGCAATGTAGGCTAGTCTAGGCTCTTCTCTAGTTCCGCCAGATCTATCTTTTTTGCGTTTTCAAGCCCCTGGTAGGACTCACCCTATTTTCGTAGTTCTCTAACAGGCTGTTTGATTATGATTTTCCAATCTTGGAGAGTATATTTCTTGTAATGGGATGGAACACTCGTTACATCTTTACCATCCTCTTCAGTGGTTTACATTTCAGTTGTATATACCTCCTTTAGAGCTTTTTTCAACTCTTAATATTTCTTTTTTTGTTCCATTTGTGTCATGGTTGAAACCTTGTTTTGGTTTTTAGGTTTTGCTTCAGTTTCCTTTCTTGTTTTTCTCATTGTTTTTAACATTTTTGTATTTTTTTTTTAAAGGATATCTACCAGTGATTTTGTCCTTGACACAATCATGTGTCTCTATCTGCATTAGAAATCGTGTTCTACTGGAGACTGATGGCATAGGTCTGGCTTTCAAATTTTTCGTGTCTCTTTTTCTTCTATACCATTTTTGTCTTCTTGGTTTCTGGTTAGGAAAGTCAAAATCCTTTTCCTCCCCTCCTTTCATGAGTAGCTTAGCTCTTAAATGTTATTTTTCCAACCCCGAATCATCCAAGGTAGCTGGATGTTCTTCTAACTCATCTGTTGCATCATAGTAGAGGTTTGAAAAGACTTGTTGAGCTTTCATCAAGTTCTCGGGTTTCAAAATTTCGTCTTCAATGCGAAGGGTTGAGATCATTTGGATGGGAATTATGTTGTAGCCTTCCTCATTGCAAAATTGAGTAGGCATAGATGTATTTACACATACCTCCATTGTCGCTAAAATTTGAGTCCACTCAAATGGCTCAAACAAATGCTCTGGAAAGGGTTAAGGTACATAGGATTTGTCTGTGCAATCCCTTTCTAAGATACATTCTTCTCGTTTTAAGCTTCCGTTTTCTGAAGCTTCGTACATCCAAATAGGAGTGTCTTTGTTCAACCAAGATGGAAGCTTAGTTTCAGTTGAAGAGACTGACTCAAATTCTTGTATGGGAGTTTTCATGACATCTCTATAAGTGTGATCTTTCAAATTAACTCTTGTTATTGATCACACTTGCTTCAAGTACAGATAATTGTTTCTCCAATCTTGGATGTGTTGTACTTGTCGCATGAAAGGTCTTCCCAATATGATTTTGTAATTGAGTTTCTTTCCAAAGTCTACTATGGAAAAAGTGTGTTGATATTCAGTTCCACACGAATTAACTATCACCTTTTCAAGCAGTCCTAAGGGTCTTTCGCTACGTCCATCAGCCAATTGCAATTTCATGCGAATTTGTCTAATGGCTAGTTGTCCCCAGGACTCTCATACTACCTTTGTGGCTATGGCTATGCCTGCCCCACTATCCAGTATTGCCATGTTTTCTATGTCATTATATTTCATTGGAAGGGTTGTGTTTCCTTCTTCCCCTTCGTAGTATTCTCCAACTTTTCTCATTGGAACCAATCGAATCTCTTTGGTATCAATTTGGGGTTTCAATTTTTCCAATTCTTTTGCGATTAGCCCTGTTATTCCCACCTTCTTGAAAGTTTTCTGTAGATCATTCCATAAATATGGCCTGATTTTCAATAGTTATCCTAAAGGAAGTGTGCATTGGATGGGTGTAGACATGATTGAATGGATGTTGTCTACTTCTAGGGTCTGTTCCACTCTTTTTACTTGAGTGGTTTTACACACTATGGATTCATCTTCATTATCTCCAAGTAAGAGGGTAGTGTTTTCAAGGTCAATGGTTTAGACATTTCAAAGCTTCAGATCCGCAATCCCCATACAAGGATTGTACATCCACGTCCATATCAGGAGGTAGATTGTCTAACCAAACTTCCTCTATAGGAGCTGAATTTAAAGTTAGGCTCCCATCATTGATCTCTCTAACTTTTTCACATAAGTGTCTTGGCCAGGATTCTTCTGCGAATGGAATTCCATCTAAGGCATCTTCGTTGTCTGACACTATAAGTTCTGGCTCTTTGGTTTCAAGGTGGGGTTCTACCACCACTTTGGATTTTTCTTTATTGGCTCTTATCACAAGCTTCTTAGGTTTTGCCATACTCTCGATCGAGCTTGGGTTTTTGTTTTTCCAGCATCTCTTGCGTGATTCTTACCAAATTTTGATACGCTTCAAGCTTAGCTGCTTCCATGTCTAGAGAAGGATAGTTTTTCCATTTGTTTTCCATGTTTTGGCCTGATTTAAGTCCCGCTTGGTAAGCTTCCAAGGCTGCATTAATAGGCTCAAAAATTTTCTCAACCAAAATTGATCCTCCAGATTTCACGGTGGTTTCTTTGATTTTGCTTCCAATTTCTTTCACCTTTTCCTGGAATAGCTTCTTTGCTTTCTCTTCGTTTTCAGCCCTTTGTTTTTGTTTTCTCATCTCATACCTTTTGTTTCTACTTCTTTTGGTCTTTTGAGAGGAAATTTTTTTATTTTCCAAATCATCAGAGGAGTTATGTTTCTTTTTCTTAGCCTAGGCTTTGGTGATTACCTTGATTGGAAAAATGGGTTCACTCTCACAAGAGCTACTAGGTATCACTTGGACTAAGTTCACTATTGTTTTACCCTTGTTTAAAGGATTTTTTGGACAATCTTGTGGGAAGTGTCCTCCCTTTTTGCAACATTGTAAGCAATAAGCTTCAACTGGCTTGAGGTTCTTGTTAGGCTCTAGGCATTTATTTTTCCAATGATCATCTGCACCACATTTATGACAGTTCCCAATTTGTGGCTTAATCATGGGTCTTACCATTGGAGGCCTTACAGCTTGATTAGCTACATAATACATTGGTGCTAGCTCTAGTGTAGTATAAGTCACAGGTTCTTCCATTGGTGGTGGATGTGAATTATACCATTCTCTATCTACCATTACTATAGATGGACTAGGCTCAGCATAGGATGTAACAGGCACTAGTGCTTGTTCATCTATGACTCCCTCTGGATGCATGTACTTTACAGGTACTGCATCATGTCCCAGATATGGAGGTTGTTGACCCAACACGGGTTGAGGTCTTTCCATACCCATCAGTGGTCTTTGAGCTGGGGCCATATTAGGCTGCTATCTGTACATAGGTTGTCCTTGTGGCCTCATAGGCACGTACTAAACATTCCCTTCATACTTTGGTCAATAGTAGCACTCATTGGTCTCACGGTTGGTCCACTAACCCTTGATTGCACACCATTTTTGCGGTCTAATTGGTTGTCTCTATTGAGGTATCCCTTGTCCTGATCCTCTCATAGGTGCTTTTTACTTGTTATTCATTATGTCATTCATCCTTTTGAGCATGTCTTCTATGGCTGAAAGTGATGTTGCAGGAGCCGTTCCCACTTGTGTTGGTTTGGTGGATGTTGTCTTCTCGCTTTGGTTATTCTTAGGGACATCTTCCTCATTGAAAATATCACAATTGTCTCCTAAGTCAATAGCATCTGACACACACTCTTCTAGGGTTGTATGCTTCTTGCTATACAGTATAGCATGAAGTTCTTTGTTTAGCATCCCCTCTAGAAACAATGATACTAGTCATTCTTCTGCAGGTATCTCTAGCTTTGGGCATCTCGCAATGTATTGTTTCATTTGAGTTGCACAATCCCTAATAGACTCACTTTGTTTCTGTTTAAATCTGTAGATTTAAGCTACTGTATTGTGTTTGACCCCTGTTTTGGAGCAAGCAGCTACAAATCCTTCAGCCAATGTAGTCAAGTCTATGATTGACCTTGGTGGAATGTTTTGGAGCCATGTCAAATTCTAGTAATGGTATGCAAAGTGCAATGAATTCTAATGATAAACAAAGTGTTAACAAATCTAACGAGCAAAGTGCTCTCAATTTTAATTCTATAGAGCAACGTGCAACTGTTGTAAAACAAACATTACAGGAATTACAAGATTCTCCATCCCAGCATAACTCTAGTTTACTTTCTCCGTCTGCATGGCAAAAGCTGACTCACTTACTTACGGAGTATCGTGATGTATTCTCAAGTGATTTACCATCGGGTTTACCCCCTACACGTGATGTGCAGCATGGCATAGATGTCTTGCTAGACACTAAATTGGTGAGTAAACCACCTTATTGTATGAGTGGTAGAGAATCCAAGGAGGTTGAGAGTCAATTGGCTGACTACCTTGCCCGTGGTTTTATTAGACCTAGCACTTCGCCTTGGGCATCACCAATTATATTGGTAAAAAAGAAAGATGGTACTATGCGCATGTGTATAGATTATCGCGGATTAAATGCAATAATCATCAAGAACGAGTATCATCTGCCTCGAGTGGATGAGTTGTTTGATCAACTCCATGCGGCAAGATACTATACAAAGATAGATCTTCATTCAGGATACCACCAGGTGCGTATCCTTTTGCAAGATATCTCCAAAATTGCCTTTAGAACACGGTTCGGGCATTTTGAATTTTTGGTTATGCCTTTTGGTCTAACCAATGCTCCAGCTACATTTATGACACTCATGGATAGTGTCTTATGTCCCTATCTTGGAAAACTTATTGTGGTATTCCTTGATGACATTCTCATTTACAGTAAGAGTGAAGATGAACAAATAGAACACTTACAATTAATGTTTGAACAGCTACAAGATCACATGTTATATGCGAAGCAAAGCAAGTGTGGTTTCTTTGAAACAGAGATACATTACCTTGGTCATGTGATCTCTTATTGTGACATCAAGATGGACACTGACAAGGTCACTGCCATTCTTTGATGGCTACATCCCAACACGGTTGAGGAGCTTTAAATATTTTTAGGCATGGATGGATTTTAACGACAGTATATCCGTGATTATGCCAGTTTGTTTTCCCTATGATGGACCAACTTAAAGCAAAAGGTAAGACCTTTTCTTGAGAATAAGCACAAAAATGCAGTTTTGAACAGCTCAAGGTAGCTATAGCCACTGCTCCCATCCTAGCAATCGTTGACTCACATAAGCCATTTGTGGTAGAGACCGATAATAGTGATAAAGAAACTAGTGCGGTACTTCTCCAAGAGGAAGACCTATGGGCCTTTATTATGTCTATAAGAGAGCTCTATGCCATAATTCACGCTTTAGGAAAGTGGCGACACTATTTATATGGTGCCGAGTTTGAAGTATTTTTTGACCATGAGAGTAGCAAATAATTTACTACTCAAACGGACTTGAAGGGCCGTAAAGCTAGATGGGCAGAAATCCTTCAACATTATGATTGTAAGTTACAATACTGCAAGGGGTGCCAAGTTAATAAGGTAGAGGACATCAAGATAGGTGGCCTTTTACATCCTTTAGAGGTTCCACAAGGCAAGTGGGAGAGTATCTCTATGGATTTTGTAGTAGGACTACCTACTACAAATCGTGACCATGATGCCATATGGGTAATTATACACCGTCTCACAAAGATGGGTCAATTCATTCCCACTAAGACTATGAATAAGACACCTGAATTAGCACGGCTATTTGTAGAGCATATATATAAACTCTACGGTCTTTCAACTAGTATCGTTAGTGACACAAATCAAAAGTTCAATAATAACTTCTGGAGGGATATGTTTCAAAAGTTGGAAAATAAACTTAATCTAAGTACGGCTGATCATCTAGAAATAGATGGTCAAACCAAAAGAGTTAATCAAACTGCTAGAGGATATGCTACGAGCATACGTTAGTAAGAAGCAAACCAATTGGGAAGACTACATACCTATGTTGGAATTTGCTGAGCGTCATCAGCTTTGAGCTCTTTTAGAAACTTGGACCAATGAGGACGATCCCAGAGACACACCGGTTGAAAGTAGCATCGGGTGATGAGGTGACCACGTTGTGGTCTATTATAATACCAATCACGGTGCAGGCACACCAGTACACTACAAAATTCCATGTAATGCCACCAAGTAAATCAGCAACGCCGTGTATCTTAGCAGTGTCATGGATGAAAGCTAACAGGGTATTGATTGATTTGGATACTAATGAAGCACTATTCCGAAATGACAACTTTTCAGAACCCTTCTTATCATATAACCAATACATGTCAAGGAGGAAACAAGAGTCAATACAACCGCAAGGATATTGTCAGGGGAACGGAATAATAGAGCTAGACAGCAAAAGGTAGAGAAAGAGATCTTTGTATAATGAATCTTTGCAGACTTTTGATACAACAGACGAGCAATTGAATATGGGCGCACTCCGTTGTACGGCGCTCGAACCTCCCGACCACCCCCGAGCTTCAATCCGCTTGCATGCAGCGTCTCACTCTCACTCGGACTCGGACTCGCACTCTCACTCGCACTCGCAGAAGAGGAGATCTGTGAATCATCCCCGAACGCACCACCCGTCGTGCTTTTATCCTTCTTTTCCTCGAAAAGCCTGCACGATTTTCGCACCAAGTATACCTGCGAGAATAATATAAGAACGTGATCGCTAAGCGATCCGTAAAGGTTAGATTTTTATCATGACACTTTGCACAGATCCTGTTTCACACATTGATTTCTGCATCGTCTACAAAATAGCCAAAAGAACATACTCGTGCAACCAATTCAACATGATAATCAAAGTAAACAAACATAATTATGTACCTTCATAATCTCAATTGCAATAGTCTACCATGAAGAAACAAATCCACTTCTTGGTTGATAGCAGGGAGAGTTGTATGTTGTTGTATGTCTGCCTGTCCCTGTGTATACTACACTGCTGCTGCCTGTTATTTGTTTTCATCATAACTTTTACAAACGAACTCAGAACAGAGCAATCCAGGTACTCAAAACGACGGGAATAGGTCTAGTCTACAAGGCTACAGAATTGCAAAAAACGTCTTTGTTTGGCTAAAAATGAAACCTTTAGGTCGCGATTCATAAAAGCTCTATTTTTTGGACTCCACTACTTTTTCAACTTATTTTAAGTCTACCCATGCATTTTGAACTAAAACACATAAATATAAAACATTGATATTAATAAAAATCTCAATTTTACTGTTCATAGACAGACTATCTGTTATTCATTAATCTTTATCAAATCTGTCTTTAGTGTATTATTTTAAAAACAGAATATATGTTCTCTCTTAATATCTCAACTCATTTATATAAGTTTTATTCAATAGACTATTCAACAATCTTTCAAATCGTGCTAAACGAAAGATATGCCCTGCTACATTCTTTTCGACTTTAAGAACATCAAAGATTAGTCCTATTACAGATATGCCCAACAACAAACAGAGTTTACAAGTCCAGCAACGTCTTATAAAAAATCAACAACCATGCACGGAACAAGACAAGTTTGGGTACGGCGTACAGATCTGGCCAAGGCCTAATTACATCAAAAGAGGAAATACAAAGTTTGGATAAGGCAAGACAGCCGAATTCCTATAAAAAAGGGGGCAGAAGAATAGACAAAACACCAAAAGCCAGCAAAACTTCAAAGAACCACAGTCAATCGATCGATTACGCAACGGACTATATTGGTATGGCGGCAAAATTGCCAATTCAAAACTGGCCAACAACACAAGAAGGGAGGCCAAGGATGACCATCGAGCAGTATCTACAACTGTCAATGTCAAGCCACATCATGCAAACAGCACGAGGAAACAAACAGAATCTGTTGAGCTTATATGTGAAGCTACTCAATATATGGCTTCTCTATATATGGCACCCAGGTCCCCTCTATATATATCATCATGTGTGTATGTGTGTATTCTACACACTTTGGGGTTCTACTTCTGTGTTCTCTCCTTCTCTCTCAACATGGTATCAGAGCAGTACGTTTTTGTTTTTGATTTTTCTCCTAATCAAAATCGATTTTGCAAAAACTACTTGCTAAGGAGATCGTAATCGATGTGGTCTACAACTTTGCAGAAGGAAGTTTCTTCAAATTCTGCACCGATTTTGAGTTATCGTTCACGGACTGCGTACATACCTAAAAAACAGCTTCCGCATTTTGTTTTTGATTTTTCTGCTAATTGGAAATGATTTTGCAGAAACTACCCGCGCAGGAGACCGAAATCGATCTGGTCTACAACTTTGCAGAAGAAAGTGTTTTCAAATTCTGCACCGATTTTGAGTTATCGTTCGCGGACTGCGTACATACCTAAAAAGCAACTTCCGCTTTTTGTTTTTTATTTTTCTGCTAATTCGAAACGATTTTGCAAAAACTACTCGCCGAGGAGACCGGAATCGATGTGGTCTACAACTTTGCAGAAGGAAGTTTCCTCAAATTCTGCACCGATTTTGAGTTATCGGTCACGGACTACGTACATACCTGAAAAACAGCTTCCGCGTTTTGTTTTTGATTTTTCTGCTAATTGGAAACGATTTTGCAGAAACTACTAGTGTGAGACCGAAATCGATCTGGTCTACAACTTTGCAGAAGGAAGTGTTTTCAAATTCGGCACCGATTTTGAGTTATCGTTCGCGGACTGCGTACATACCTGAAAAGCAACTTTCGCTTTTTGTTTTTGATTTTTTTGCTAATTGAAAACGATTTTGCAGAAACTACCCGCTTGGGAGACCGGAATGGATGTGGTCTACAACTTTGTAGAAGGAAGTGTTTTCAAATTCTGCACCGATTTTGAGTTATCGTTCGCGGACTGCGTACATACATAAAAAGCAATTTCCGTTTTTGGTTTTTTATTTTTCTGCTTATTGAAAACGATTTTGCAGAAACTACCCGCGTGAGAGACCGGAATCGATGTGTTTTACAACTTTGCAGAAGAAACTACCCACTATGGGAGACCGGAATCGATGTGGTCTATAACTTTGCAGAAGGAAGTTTCTCTAAATTCTGCACCGATTTTGGGTTATCGTCTCGGACTGCGAATATGTTTGAAAATCAAAATTTTACTTTTTGCTTTTGATTTTTTTCATAATTGAAAACTTCTCAATTATATTTTTCTTCATCAATCATATATTTGTTACTGACGTAACTTTGCTGCAGAAGCCAGTTACACATCGTTCCGATTCAGTCGAGCCGTTGATGATCGTCCAAATTCTATCGAGCTACTGTTGGTACATGATCTTTTGTTATATGATATACTCGTTCATTGATTCTCGTATAATTATTCTTTTAGAGATATCGTTTACGTCGTTTTATTGATAATTTCTCATTGATACCATAGTGATTTTGATGGTACCATGATGATGTTTTGTTAATACTTTGGTCATGGTGATTTTCGTTGATACCATGATGATATGTCATTGATACCATGGTTATTCTCGGTGGTGCCATGATGATATTTCGTTGATACCATGGTTATTCTCGGTGATTCCATGATGATATTTCGTTGATTCCATGGTGATTTTTGTTGATACCATGATGATGTTTTGTTGATACCATGGTTATTCTCGGTGATACCATGATGTTGTTTCGTTGATACCATGGTTATTCTCGGTGATGCCATGATGATGTTTCGTTGATACCATGGTTATTCTCGGTGATGCCATGATGTTATTTCGTTGATACAATAATTATTCTCGGTGATATCATGATGCTTTTTGTTGATACCATGATCATTTATTCATTTTTATTGATATAATGATGATATTTTGTTAATACTTTGATGGTATTCATTGATCACTACATTGATAAATGTTGTTTTATGTAGTATATACACATATCATTTGTATCACGTAATCACACATTTTGTACTTTTACGTTTATACTTTATGTACCATATGTTGTCGTGCGTATATATGTCGTCAAAAGAGTGGCGTCGCGAACCATCTCTTATGGCATTGTGAACGTAATTATTTCATTAACGATGCTAATAATTTTCATGACATGTTTTTTTTGGAGTCTATGATCTATGTAGGATTGATCAAAGAATTGATTTTATGAAGACAAACTTGGTGACAATAAAAGATTTATGAAGATATGTTTGGTGATGCCATATTGATGACAATAAAAGATTTATGAAGACATGTTTGGTGATGCGATATTGATGACAAGCTACACAGCAGATTCACGGAGACACTTTTGATTACAAGCTAATCGATAGCTTTTACACCTCTTTATTGAACCTTTGTATTCATTATTGTATTTGATAGGATAGGAGTAATGTAACTCCTCATAAAACATTCATTGTAAAAGGAGTGATGTAGCTCCTTGTAAACATTTGTATATTCAATGATTTTTATTATATAACGGGGGGTGTATATAGAGCTGTGGGTTTTTCCCTTGATCCCCCAAGGGTTTTTTCATCCACAGTTAGGGACCCTTATTTGAGCGGGGGTGTTGAGCTTATATGTGAAGCTACTCAATATATGGCTTCTCTATATATGGCACCCAGGTCCCCTCTATATATACATCATCTCATGTGTGTATTCTACACACTTTGGGGTTCTACTTCTGTGTTCTCTCCTTCTCTCTCAACAGAATCAACAACAAAAACTACAAGGATCTATAAGACCCAAGTCATCAAAGGAGAAAGAAAAAATGTTCCACCAGAAAATGCAACAAAATATACGACAATATCGACTTCAAAGGATCCACATACGACAATTCAAAACCAGTGGAAAACAATCAAACAAAGAGTGGAAGATTTACAACTACTCCTTGCAAAGAAAATCTGCCAGCCAACTCAAGCTACCACAGGAAACCTCAACGACAAATGCCAATAAGCGAATCGCTTATACCTTCCTCTTACACCGCATAAATTCTTTCTACATGCATTGACTGCACATGCATATAGGGCTATATTAAAAGGCCTTCATTAGCACGAGTTCACACCCATGCACAGCACATACCCTTGACGATACCCTGTCTTCCGGGAGGACTACAACTAGGAGGGGGGGAGGTATTCCAAATGCGGACTCATAACTCATGTCATATATTAGAGGGCAATGTTTGTGAGCAATTTTTCAACCATTTTTGCGTTTTATTGTGTGATTTTGGGAAAAAGAATATGCCCTCGTAATTATTCAAAATTGGGGACCAAATCATCATACATGAGTCCCTAGGCATGTGTATAGACTATAAAGAGAGTCAAATCTGGCCAAAAAACGTCTAAAAACAGCAAAAAAATTAGGCCAAGGTTGACGATTATGAGTGAGAATGTACATATACGAGAAAAAAGTGAGCTACAAAGTGTTTTGCTTTTCATAGGTATTTTTATAGGTTAGAATTGCTATTTTCGGGTTATTTTGGGATTTATTTGCTTTATTTTAGCCATTTTCTAGCAAAAATCCATAATCCAGATGGAAACACAAAAGAAGAGACGCCTGATCGGAGCAAGGTAAAGAAGACATAGAAAAAATAGGGAATGCAAAGGTGACAGGGCAAAATGACCACCGTCATGAAGGGACCTCCAACAGGAGAAATCTACAAAAATTGTAGAACTGGAGCAACCGAGGTCCAAATCAGGAAATTTGCGAGCCTAAACTACATCTCGCAAAAAGTTATGGCCACAGGTAAAAGATGGGAAAATTTTGTGTCGGAGTCTCGATTACATATAGAGAGGCTAGGCTAGAAAACTCTCATTTGAGCCATTTTCCATTGTGATAGAGAGAGAGCTCCCTATAGCAGTTGAGACTTCCAGAAATCTCATCCATCACGCACGGTCACCAGATCGACATCAGATATGAGAGGTACGCTCATCAACACTGACTCTAAGTGTTGTTTACTTCAGTTAGTCGCAAAACCTCGCTAGCATCACAATCACAACCTGTGCACACATACGGTAGACCGGTTGTTAGGGAGACCTGGAGGCCACCAAATGGAACCAAAATTGAAAGGCACAATGCCTATACCTTAGGGATCAAGCCTATGACCTTGGAAAGCGCGAAGGAAGCCGCTCAGAAAACCCTAATTTCACAGGACCTGCAAAAGGGCAATTGAACCAAGGTGATCGGAAATGAGCCAAAACTCATAGACAGCAAGCCAATAACCTCAACAAACCGACTGAAGGGTTAGATCATGAAAAATTTCGTCAAAATGGAGCCTAAAGTCCCTATCTGACGAAAACTGCACAAAGCGTCACGATACTCTAACGGGCCGACCAAATGACAAAATGACACCAAATTTAACAAGGTACATCCAAAAGAGGTCAACTACGAGATGGAATGTGTCCACTCAGGAAAAAAGCTCTTCCACTAGGGCAAATGCTAGCAACAGGACAGAAAGATGTCCAAATGGTCGTTTTTGGTGTTGTAAACACCAAAACAACAACCGATTGCTTTGATGGAAGGTCAAAAGGAAATAAAAGAAATCCGGAGTCATACAATGACCAAAAGGAACGGCGACCATCACCTAAGTGGTCTACTTCGACTCCAGGACCAGCTAAGTGCTGCAAACAGGGAGTACACTCTTCTAAATTGATTTAAACTTGATGTGTGTTTCTAGGAGAGCCTATTAACACCATTGTGGTCAACTAACATAAAAAAAACTAGTAAAAATGACTAAGTACTAGTCTATCGCGATAGACTTGAATTTACAATTAGACAAGTAAAATTTTGATTTTGGCTTCATGAGGAGTTCTAACAAGGAATATTAACCACCATTATCAAATCAAAGTGCAAAAGGGATCTCTTTTGGCCAAATAACCTAGTCTATTGCGATAGACTTGCTACTACGATATTTGGGGGAAAGACTTTACAAAATTTTCACAAAACAGACTTGGGAAAGCACATGCCTTTAATGTATTGTGAATAGAATATATTCTCACCCACAATATCTCAAACTCATTTGTATTCGAGTAATACTCTCTATCTCATAAACTATTCAACAATCTTTTAAACCATATCTAACAAAAGATCTAACCTATAACATTCTTTTTTACTTTAAGAACTTGGAAAATTAGTCCTATTACAAATTTCTTCCAAAAATGGAGTGCTTCTTACAGATGTATATCATTCAAGCAATTGATAGGTGTTTTGGGCTTACTTATAGAAGAAAACAAAAGGTTGGCACTCTAAGTTTAAGTCCTTAGGTACAGTTACCTTCCACATGCATATTTTATTCCAAAACAAGAATTGTTCTTCATGAAAGATGGATCATTTTGTGAACTATCTATGGTTAACATAAAGGGATCCCAAGAACTTCTTAACTCCACAATTTGATGGATGTTGTAGTGTGCCAATCATCTTTTTGACAAAAGTAGCCCTTATAGCACTTTAAAGGCATACACATGTAATCCCATGATATACAACCAAATTTAGTATCTTTGACACATCTCAACAAGACTTTAAACATTATAGATTTGAATAGGAGTAATAATGTGAGTGGCTTGTCAAGTCAACTAATAATATACACGAGATAAGATATAGGAATAACTCGTATAATTCTTAAATAGACATGGAGTGTCTACTCCTCATCTTACCAAGAAGCAATATTTTGATAGATTCTCAAAAGAATCCACTTTTGTAACTCAACTTGTGTTCCATGTATTCTTATAGGTTACCCCAAGTGTATCATGAAAGGAAAAATATGATTTCATGTACAACTATAATGGATATTGATCCTAAAAAACATTTACTTATTACAAATAATAGCTAGCAACATAGGGTTGCCTTATCGACTATGCAACAATAACCCAAGTTAATGGATATTTTATTAATGAAGAAATCTCTATGGTCAATGGTCATTTTATGTCCAAGCAGATACTTGTAATCATTTTGAGCATTGAAATCTTCCCTATTGCAAGAGAAAAATTCTCACTCTTGTACGGGGGAGATTGTACCTAGTGACTTGTGTCTATAATCTTCTACTCTCTTCTCTCTCACAACAATATGTATGCCACTCTAATATTGGAGGTTCATAGATCACACTTAGTCTTGCTCTGTCTCTCTTACTCTCTAATCATTCATCTTGATGAGCAACATATAGAGTGCTATGATATTTTATGGATTTTAGGGTCACCGCATATTGGTTGTGTTGTAGTTGTATCAGAGCAATGGATGTGTTGTTGATGATGTGAAAAATTAAGTATGGAGAGCTCAATCCAGGAAAATAAATATTATAGACCAACTAATTCTTCTTTCTCTTCTATGTGAGTTTACTTTTTCTTGCTTGCTTTTATGACCTATCCGTAGAGTAATAATAGTGGAAAATTTTCATAATAGTAGTAGATCTCACGGATGCTTTTAGGATAAGAAATATCTATGGATGCTTGATTGATCAATGGGAACATTCATTATTGTACTTGTAATAGTTTGATGAGAGCGATGGGTTGGCTTTGATTGATGTTTGGTCTAAGTACACTTATTTTCACACATGAAAATGCTGATGGGTTTTTGCTCTTTAGCTTCTAAAGTCTTTAAGGATCTACATGGTTTCTCTATTTCTTTTATGTTCATGATGGTTTCTTTGCCACGATGTTACTTTGCATAGACAAAATATTGTATTTATGGTACCATGGGATTTCTAATCTTTTAGACAAAAAAACCTTGGTAAATTGGATGGTGAGAGAAGTTTGAACTCTTGGATAAAGCAAAAGGTTACATTGTAAGTGGAGTTCATGATCATGGAATAATAGTTTGAGAATGTAGGTTTGGAAACTTCAAGCTTAAAAAGAATGGGAAACACTTGAGATTTTTTGATACTTGTATACTTCAAGAGGTATTTAGGACAATAGATAGTCTAATGATTTTTACGTATAGTATGCCATGTGTAACAATTGATAAGTTCTTTGACAACCTTCCTAATGTTTTAAGCATGTTTTCCTTTGAACAAAATTTTCTTTTGTGTATAAGTAGTATCTTAGTAAAACATACACATCCTAAACATAGACACTTCCTAGGAAAATGGGTTGGTGGAAATGTTGGCTTTAAACTACTGTATTGTTTATTGTGGCTCATAGGCCCATTGTTAGTGATAAAACCCATCTCTTTCATAGGTGCTAGGTGGTATGGACACTAGCCTCAGATCAGGGTTCATATTCATAACCTTCTGAGTCATTTGACTTGATTGATTGTACTAGATAAGAGCAATTGATCAAACTTCCTCTTGCTAGAATTTGTATCTAATATTGATTTTTCATGCTCACATAAAGACTTTGAAGAAATCGCATACTCTTCTCAAATGGATCACAAAGCCTTTAAATTTCTACTAGAGCACAATGTTCAGAGAGACATCATCGGTTAGTATCAAGACTGTCAAGCATGATTGTGCTGGTCTTTTTTCTTTGATTTTTAATATAACAACTTGATTGGCTTCACACTTGAATTTTTTACCCTCATGGCCTTTATGAGGTAGTAGGAAAAACTCAATGGGCCTATTGTTTCAACATTGAGTATGATGTCAGGGTAAGGGTGGATGCACACAAACACACACACTCAATCTCTCTCTCTCTCTCTCTCTCTCTCTCTCTCTCACACACACACACACACACACACACACACACACACACACACCTCGGGGGTTCACCGTTTAGTAGCCCCCTATATAACGTGCATTTGCGGAGTATTAGAAAAACCCTCTTTTAACATGTCTGAATGAATAAAATGAGCCCTTATTTTAGGGGTTTTTCCAAAATTGAATATAAAACCCACTTATTTTAATGTATCTCTGTTAAATTGCCTATTTGTTTTGCATTTTTAAACCCCTCCTTTTGAACTCACGTTATAAATTAACATGATTGCATAGTGCATCCCCCGAGACACACACACATACACACATTTTGTTTTCTTACTCTGAAGTGATTGCTATCGGAGCTATATATGGCTCACTCTACTGAACTTGGTCTCACCTATATATTTGTATCATGTCCTCAATATGAATCAGTCTTTGGGAGCGTACATGGTGTGTCTTTTGTCTCGTCTCTCTCTTTCTCTCTACATCTCAACATGGTATCAAAGCAGTAACGATCACACAGCGATTGAATTCATGGTGAAAAAACAGTATGTGTATGCGATTCCCATGTAAGATTTTGAGGATTGATTCTTGTTAAGTGTGTTTGTTTTGTGTTAATAATAATATGATTAGTGTTATGTGTGGTGTTTATTGATGATCAAGGTGGTGAATCATTGATTAAGTTTCCTTGTTGATTTGTCTTTTGACATCCTGACCATCGTCTCAATTCTTTAGGGTCTTCTGCTCAAAATTTGGAGAAACGGAAACAGCGCAATGACATTTTTCATCCAAAACTTGTACGTCTCCTTGACCTCTTCGATTTGACTTCTAGGTTTACGTCAATCAGAGTTTGCAGCTGAAAGTTATGTTGTTTTTACTATCATTGAGCTTGACACAGCTTTCATCCTGGTGCGTCTTTGTGAAGTGTCCGCGATCATTTTTTTAATTTTGGGGTCAAAATTTTCGAGCAAATTTAGCTTCTTCTATTCATATTGTAGCCGTCAATCTTGCATCTAATGTCACTCTATTTTGAGGACTCTTTTATTAATAACATCTCCTTTTCCCTGTTTTTTTGGGTGACGTCCCTCACATCTTTGGAGGTTTATTGAGCATGCTTCTTGCGTTTTATCGTTGAAAAAAAACACATCGTCATATTTGTCTCGTTCTCAATTGAAGCCTTCACCATATATGGTGTGCAAATTTTGTGATCTTATCTTATACGTCTTCTCGCAACCAGATATGGCTATGACTATTCTCGTCAACAGATTTCCTTGTTCTGTTCCTCCTTTCAAAGGCCAAGGATTTCCAGGCTCGAAAGCAAAGATGTTGCTAATTCTTGAAGGCAATGAACTCTCTGATGTTGTCCTTGGAAATCGTGTTTGTCCACCTCAGCCTGTTGATACGGATCATGACAACGTGCTTATCATTGAAGGACCTATATTTGAAGATTGGAATGTTGCATATACAGATTGGCAATTAAGTGATAAAGCAACGTGTCGGTATATTCTTTTTGCTCTTACTAATTCTCTTTTGCTTGATATGTATGAACTGCCTACTTTCCACGACGTATAGAGAGTACCTTATTGCAAACTTTCAAAGGAAATCTGTTACACATGTACTTTATTGAGAGGGTTGCATATATAACAAGTTACAATATGAAGTTGGTACTAGCATGACGAGATATATTGAGCCTTTCAAATCTATTATTAATCAACTTGGTGCTACTGGTGATCCTATTTCACAAAAACAATTGATTACACTTCTCCTTGAAACGGTGAAGGACTCTTCTTATAATAGCATTGTCTTATAATACTCCGACCAAATCCACAGTCAATCATTTTGTAGGTAGGATCATAATCATCTCCCTCATTTGTCAAATAATTAATTTATGTCCCTCAAAATAATCATACAATGGCATTAAAATATAAAACATTAATATGTATATTTGCGACTCAGGAAAAAAAAATTGATGCACATTTGATGACCATATATAACATTCAGGCATCGCAAGGTCATGATATTCTTCAATATCTAATCAATCATAAGAATAATTATCATTTTTGTAAACAAAACATGCTAATTGATTGTGGTTAGCATAGCTGCCAACTTACGGCTAGCACAAGTGTTAATGCCAAGATGGACTTTAGCCATATCAATAGGTGCTATTATATACATGTGGTAGTGATGTGTTTGAACATAGTTAGGACCGTCAGGGTATTTTTTCTCTCCCTAGGAGGGTTTTCCCCCCCTATACATTGTATATACACCCATCAATCTAGGTCTATCTTATGTTTCCATTGCATACTAAGTAATACAGTCTCGGTTGTGTGCCTTAGGCTTCCTTCATCTCCAAGATGTGTGTGTTTTCCTGTAATCCTAATTCCAATAATTGGTAATAGACTAGGTTGTGTCCTCTTAGGCTTAGTCGCCAGCAACTCCAGCACACACCTGCTCACTTCCTCTCATTTTTGAGAGCGTTGGCGAGCGTCAGTGGGTCTGCTCAGATTTTTTATTCGGGCTCATTTCGCCCTCTTTTTTCACTACAAGGAGTACTATACATGCTATTTTGTCATTTTGTCCAAAATTTCTACCCATTTTTTGCATAGAAGGTCCCTTACATTTTTCTACAATTGGTGCTATATAGCCCGTGTTTTTCCCTCTTTGTTTCTCCTCTTTTTGGGAAGTTTTCGTATCAGGTGCAACATTTATCATGGCTGACAACAATATAGATGTGCTCAAGATGTTTTGCTACTGAGGATAGATTGGATGGGGACAATTCACCCTATGTGAGCTTATATGACGCAACATGTTTTTTGTGTCAAAGGGCGTTTGGAATATTGTGCATGGCATTGATGTATGTCCCAGGTTTAAGGATGTAGGCAATGTTGAGGATGTTTTGAGTTTTGGTTGCAGGATTGACGCTACCAAAGCTCTTTCGATGGCAGGATTTTTGCTACCAGAGCTATTTTGCCTCTGGTTGAGCAAGCGCGTTGGGATGTAAAAGATAAGAAATTTCATGGTTTGATTGCATTGTCTATGAAGCACACTGTTACTCCTCATATTTGTTGAGTAAAATCTAAAAAATAGTCTCGGGATATTCTGGTTGGTCTTTATTCAAGTCACAAATGAGGCTAAAACTGCAATGCTTTGTATAGAAATGGAGTGAAAGATTATGCACGAGGAAGCTGAAATAGACACTTTCCTTACTGGTATCAAGGATATAAATGAGCAACATAGTGAAGTCATTTTTGACAGTTCCCTTGCAGACTGTTCTTGATGCTTTTTCAAATTCAACCGGACTTTTGCTAGTACTTGGAGACTTATGACCCAAGGAAATCTTGAAGTTTTCAACTTTGATGCATTATGCACATTGCTGTTGCAAGAGTCACTTTACAAAAAACAGGGCTAAACAGTGTGCAATTGAATAGACTTTTATTATTGCTCAAAGAGAAGTTGGTAACAACAATGTAACAATTTCTCGTGGTTCTTTTGAGAGTGAAAAATCTTCTTTTCCTAATGCTTCTGTTGGTAGCACTTCGTCTCGGAATTCTCGTGATAAGGACAAAAAGAAGATGACTAGCCATTATTATAAAGCTAATGATCACTTGATCAAGCAATGTCCAAAGTTGAAGGCAAAAGAGACTAAGAAGAAAAAGGCTGGATCAACTATATCATTCAATACAAGTGCAGCTATTGTAGAGTCTTTGTGAAGAAATAGAGAGATAATTTTCACACATGACATATATATATACACACACACACACACACACACACACACACACACACACACACACACACACACACACACACAGAGCATGATATACGTGTTTCACCCAATGTGGGCTTTGTTCACGAGAAAGCAGCCACTCAATGGCTTTAGTACTTCAAACAAGAAAGGAGACCTCTTAACTTGGATGCTCAATTGACTCATGTGCCAACATAGTCATGCCCTTGTCTTTGTGGCAATATTACTTTCCTTGAAGGAGGGATTTTGTCCTTAAAAGCATTGATCAATGAAATAACTCTCCATAATAATATTAATGCTCTCCTCTCAAAACTTCCATCACATCAAATACTATCCCACATAGTACTTACCATTACATTTTTGCACTGATATGTGGAATTATGTGCTTCTAGAAAAAATGAAATTGAATGATTGCACTCATATGTGGAATTATGTGCTTCTAGCAAAAATGAAATTGAATGATTGCAGTCAATATTTTCTCAGGAGATTGTCCCTTTGACCAAGATAAACCTCTATCTTCACTACTTAGATCTCAAACTAAGAGTAGAAAAACTCTTGACTAATAGTAGAAACCTATCCCAGGCAAAACGCTCTAACTCAGAAAAACCTATTTCTCTCTTCTCAGCAAATAGTAGATTATCTCAAGCAAGATGTTCTGACTGAGCAAAAGTTAACTCTTTATCTCCTCAAGCAATTTCTTCCAAAAATTGGAGTGCTTCTTACAGCTTTATATCATTCAAGCTATTGATAGGTGTTTTGGGCTTACTTATAGAAGAAAACAAAAGGTTGGCACTCTAAGTTTAAGTCCTCAGGTACATGTACCTTCCACATGCATATTTTATTCCAAAACTAGAGTTGTTCTTCATGAAAGATGGAGCATTTTGTGAACTATCTATGGTTAACATAGAGGGATCCCCAAAACTTCTTAACTCCACAAATTTGATGGATTTGTACTGTGCCAATAATCTTTTTGACAAAAGTAGCCCTTCTAGCACTTTTAAAGGCATACACATGTAATCCCATGTTATACAACCAAATTTGGTATCTTTGACACATCTCAACAAGACTTTAAGCATTATAGATTTGAATAGGAGTAATAATTTGTGTGACTTGTCAAGTCAACTAATAATATACACGAGATAAATATAGGAATAACTCGTATAATTCTTAAATAGACATGGAGTGTCTACTCCTCATCTTACCAAGAAGCAATATTTTGATAGATTCTCAAAAGAATCCACTTTTGTAACTAACTTGTGTTCCATGTATTCTTATAGGATACCCCAAGTGTATCATGAAAGGCAAAATATGATTTCATGTACAATATAATGGAGATTGATCCTAAAAACATTTACTTATTACAAATAATAGCTAGCAACATAGGGTTGCCTTATGACTATGCAACAATAACCCAAGCTAATGGATTTTTTATTAAGGAAGAAATTCTATGATCAATGGTCATTTTTGAGCATTGAAATCTTCCCTATTGCAAGAGCAAAAATTCTCACTCTTGTACGGGGGAGATTGTACCTAGGGACTTGTTGTCTATAATCTTCTACTTCTCTTCTCTCTCACAACGAATATGTGTGCCACTCTAATCTTGGAGGTTCATAGATCACACTTAGTCTTGCTGTGTCTCTCTTACTCTCTAATCATTCATCTTGATGAGCAACATATAGAGTGCTATGATATTTTATGAATTTTAGGGTCACCGCATATTGGTTGTGTTGTAGTTGTATCAAAGCAATGGCTGTGTTGTTGATGATGTGCAAAATTAAGTATGGAGATCTCAATCTAGGAAAATAAATATTATAGACCAACTAATTCTTCTTTCTCTTCTATGTGAGTTTCCTTTTTCTTGCTTGCTTTTATGACCTATCCGTAGAGTAATAATGGTGGAAAATTTTCATCATAGTAGCAGATCTCACGGATGCTTTTAGGATAAGAAATATCTATGGATGCTTGATTGATCAATGGGAACATTCATTATTGTACTTGTAATAGTTTGATGAGCGCGATGGGTTGGCTTTGATTGATGTTTGGTCTAAGTACCACTTATTTTCACACATGAAAATGCTGATGGGTTTTTGCTCTTTAGCTTCTGAAGTCTTTAAGGATCTACATGGTTTCTCTTTTTCTTTTATGTTCATGATGGTTTCTTTGCCACAATGTTACTTTGCATAGACCAAATATCGTATTTATGGTACCATGGGATTTCTAATCTTTTAGAAAAAAAAACCTTGGTAAATTGGATGGTGAGAGAAGTTTGAACTCTTGGATAAAGCAAAAGGTTACATTGTAAGTCGAGTTTATGATCATGGAATAATAGTTTGAGAATGTAGGTTTGGAAACTTCAAGCTTAAAAAGAATGGGAAACACTTGAGATTTTTTCATACATGTATACTTCAAGAGGTATTTAGGACAATAGATAGTCTAATGATTTTTACGTATAGTATGCCATGTGTAACAATTGATAAGTTCTTTGACAACCTTCCTAATGTCTTAAGCATGTTTTCCTTTGAACAGAATTTTCTTTTGTGTATAAGTAGTATCTTAGTACAACATACACATCCTAAACATAGACACTTCCTAGGAAAATGGGTTGGTGGAAATGTTGGCTTTAAACTACTGTATTGTTTATGGTGGCTCATAGGCCCAATGTTAGTGATAAATCCCATCTCTTTGATAGGTGCTAGGTGGTATGGACACTAGCCTCAGATCAGGGTTCATATTCATAACCTTCTGAGTCATTTGACTTGATTGATTGTACTAGATAAGAGCAATCGATCAAACTTCCTTTTGTTAGACTTTGTATCTAATATTGAATTTTCATGCTCACATAAAGACTTTGAAGAAATTGCATACTCTTCTCAAATGGATCACAAAGCCTTTAAATTTCTACTAGAGTACAATGTTCAGAGAGACATCATCGGTTCGTATCAAGACTGTCAAGCATGATTGTGCTGGTCTTTTTTCTTTGATTTTTAATATAACAACTTGATTGGCTTCACACTTGAATTTTTTACCCTCATGGCCTTTATGAGGTAGTAGGAAAAACTCAATGGGCCTATTGTTTCAACATTGAGTATGATGTCAGGGTAAGGGTGGATGCACACAAACGCACACACTCAATCTCTCTCTCTCTCTCTCTCTCTCTCACACACACACACACACACACACACACACACACACACACACACACACACCTCGGGGGTTCACCGTTTAGTAGCCCCCTATATAACGTGCATTTGCGGAGTATTAGAAAAACCCCCTCTTTTAACATGTCTGAATGAATAAAATGAGCCCTTATTTTAGGGGTTTTTCCAAAATTGAATATAAAACCCACTTATTTTAATGTATCTCTGTTAAATTGCCTATTTGTTTTGCATTTTAAAACCCCTCCTTTTGAACTCACGTTATAAATTAACATGATTGCATAGTGCATCCCCCGAGACACACACACATACACACATTTTTTTTCTTACTCTGAAGTGATTGCTATCGGAGCTATATATGGCTCACTCTACTGAACTTGGTCTCACCTATATATTTGTATCATGTCCTCAATATGAATCAGTCTTTGGGAGCGTACATGGTGTGTCTCTTGTCTCGTCTCTCTCTTTCTCTCTACATCTCAACATGGTATCAAAGCAGTAACGATCACACAGCGATTGAATTCATGGTGAAAAAACAGTATGTGTATGCGATTCCCATGTAAGATTTTGAGGATTGATTCTTGTTAAGTGTGGTTGTTTTGTGTTAATAATAATATGATTAGTGTTATGTGTGGTGTTTATTGATGATCAAGGTGGTGAATCATTGATTAAGTTTCCTTGTTGATTTGTCTTATGACATCCTGACCTTCGTCTCAATTCTTTAGGGTCTTCTGCTCAAAATTTGGAGAAACGGAAACAGCACAATGGAGCACAGTGGAATGACACTTTTCATCCAAAACTTGTTCGTCTCCTTGACTTCTAGGTTTACATCAATCGGAGTTTGCAGCTGAAAGTTATGTAGTTTTTACTATAATTGAGAGACAGCTTTCATCCTCGTGCGTCTTTGTGAAGCGTCCGCGATCATTTTTCTAATTTTGGGGTCAAATTTTTCGAGCAAATATACCTTCTTCTATTCATATTGTGCCCATCAATCTTGCATCTAATGTCACTCTATTTTGAGAACTCTTTTATTAATAACATCTCCTTTTCCCTGTTTTTTTGGGTGACGTCCCTCACCTCTTTGGAGGTTTATTGAGCATGCTTCTTGCGTTTTATCGTTGAAAAAACACAGTCGTCATATTTCTCTCCTTCTCAATTGAAACCTTCACCATATATGGTGTGCAAATTTTGCGATCTTATCTTATACGTCTTCTCGCAACCAGATATGGCTATGACTATTCTCGTCAACAGATTTCCTTGTTCTGTTCCTCCTTTCAAAGGCCAAGGATTTCCAGGCTCGAAAGCAAAGATGTTGCTAATTCTTGAAGGCAATGAACTCTCTCATGCTGTCCTTGGAAATCGTGTTTGTCCACCTCAGCCTGTTGATACGGATCATGACAACGTGCTTATCACTGAAGGACCTATATTTGAAGATTGGAATGTTGCATATACGGATTGGCAATTACGTGATAAAGCAACGTGTCGGTATATTCTTTTTGCTCTTACTAATTCTCTTTTGCTTGATATGTATGAACTGCCTACTTTCCACGACGTATAGAAAGTACCTTATTGCAAAATTTCAAAAGAAATCTGTTACACATGTACTTTATTTGAGAGGGTTGCATAACAAGTTACAATATGAAGTTGGTACTAGCATGACGAGATGTATTGAGCCTTTCAAATCTTTTATTAATCAACTTGGTGCTACTGGTGATCCTATTTCACAAAAACAATTGATTACACTTCTCCTTGAAACGGTGAAGGACTCTTCTTATAATAGCATTGTCTTATAATAGTCCGACCAAATCCACAGTCAATCATTTTGTAGGTAGGATCATAATCATCTCCCTCATTTGTCAAATAATTAATTTATGTCCCTCAAAATAATCATACAATGGCATTAAAATATAAAACATTAATATGTATATTTGCGACTCAGGAAAAAAAAAATTGATGCACATTTGATGACCATATATAACATTCAGGCATCGCAAGGTCATGATACTCTTCAATATCTAATCAATCATAAGAATAATTATCATTTTTGTAAACAAAACATGCTAATTGATTGTGGTTAGCATAGCTGCCAACTTACGGCTAGCACAAGTGTTAATGCCAAGATGGACTTTAGCCATATCAAGAGGTGCTATTATATACATGTGGTAGTGATGTGTTTGAACACAGTTAGGACCATCAGGGTATTTTTTCTCTCCCTAGGAGGGTTTCCCCCCCCTATACATTGTATATACACCCATCAATCTAGGTCTATCTTATGTTTCCATTGCATACTAAGTAATACAGTCTCTGTTGTGTGCCTTAGGCTTCCTTCATGTCCAAGATGTGTGTGTTTTCCTGTAATCCTAATTCCAATAATTGGTAATAGACTAGGTTGTGTCCTCTTAGGCTTAGTCGCCAGCAACTCCAGCACACACCTGCTCACTTCCTCTCATTTTTGAGAGCGTTGGCGAGCGTCAGTGGGTCTGCTCAGATTTTTTATTCGGGCTCATTTCGCCCTCTTTTTTCACTACAAGGAGTACTATACATGCTATTTTGTCATTTTGTCCAAAATTTCTACCCATTTTTTGCATATAAGGTCCCTTACATTTTTCTACAGTTGGTGCTATATAGCCCGTGTTTTTCCCTCTTTGTTTCTCCTCTTTTTGGGAAGTTCTCGTATCAGGTGCAACATTTATCATGGCTGACAACAATATAGATGTGCTCAAGATGTTTGCTGCTACTGAGGATAGATTGGTTGGGGACAATTCACCCTATGTGAGCTTATATGACGCAACATGTTTTTGTGTCAAAGGGCGTTTGGAATATTGTGCATGGCATTGATGTATGTCCCAGGTTTAAGGATGTAGGCAATGTTAAGGATGTTATGAGTTTTGGTTGTAGGATTGACGCTACCAAAGCTCTTTCGATGGAAGGATTTTTGCTACCAGAGCTGTTTTGCCTCTGGTTGAGCAAGCTCGTTGGGATGTAAAAGATAAGAAATTTCATGCTTTGATTGCATTGTCTTTGAATCGAAGCACACTATTACTCCTCATATTTGTTGAGTAAAATCTAAAAAATAGTCTCGGGATATTCTGGCTGGTCTTTATTCAAGTCACAAATGAGGCTAAAACTGCAATGCTTTGTATAGAAATGGAGTGAAAGATTATGCACGAGGAAGCTGAAATAGACACTTTCCTTACTGGTATCAAGGATATAAATGAGCAACATAGTGAAGTCATTTTTGACAGTTCCCTTGCAGACTGTTCTTGATGCTTTTTCAAATTCAACCGGACTTTTGCTAGTACTTGGAGACTTATGACCCAAGGAAATCTTGAAGTTTTCAACTTTGATGCATTATGCACATTGCTGTTGCAAGAGTTACTTTACAAAAAACAGGGCTAAACAGTGTGCAATTGAATAGACTTTTATTATTGCTCAAAGAGAAGTTGGTAACAACAATGTAACTATTTCTCGTGGTTCGTTTGCGAGTGAAAAATCTTCTTTTCCTAATGCTTCTGTTGGTAGCACTTCGTCTCGGAATTCTCGTGATAAGGACAAAAAGAAGATGACTAGCCATTATTATAAAGCTAATGATCACTTGATCAAGCAATGTCCAAAGTTGAAGGCAAAAGAGACTAAGAAGAAAGAGGCTGGATCAACTATATCATTCAATACAAGTGCATCTATTGTAGAGTCTTTGTGAAGAAATAGAGAGATAATTTTCACACATGACATATTATAAAGTACACACACACAAAGCATGATATACGTGGTTCACCCAATGTGGGCTTTGTTCACGAGAAAGCAGCCACTCAATGGCTTTAGTACTTCAAACAAGAAAGGAGACCACTTAACTTGGATGCTCAATTAACTCATGTGCCAACATAGTCATGCCCTTGTCTTTGTGGCAATATTACTTTCCTTGAAGGAGGGATTTTGTCCTTAAAAGCATTGATCAATGAAATAACTCTCCATAATAATATTAATGCTCTCCTCTCAAAACTAGCAACATAGGGTTGCCTTGTACGGGGGAGATTGTACCTAGTGACTTGTGTCTATAATCTTCTACTCTCTTGTCCTCTTCTCTCTCACAACGATATGTGTGCCACGCCAATCTTGGAGGTTCATATAGAACGCTTGGTCTTGCTCTATCTCTCTTACTCTATAATCATTAATCTTGATGAGCAACATATAGAAACAATTATTGAGGTATGCTTGTATAATTCTGATACTAGTGCTATGATATTCTATGGATTTTAGGGTCCCAGATCACAATATATCTATTTCATTACTTTCATTGATGATTTCTCATGCTATACGATTGTATTTTTACTTAGATAAACATCTGAGGCCTTATCTGTTTTCAAACAATTCCACAAGGCTGCGGAACTTCAAACTGGTCGTCGCCTTAAGAAGCTTCGTAGTGACAATGGAGGCAAAACATGTTTCTCGAGAGTTTGTGAGTTACTGTGCTGACAGTGTAATGCAGAGACTAGGATTTGAACATAGAATTCCTACTTGTGTTCGATTGTTGGGTTTGAGAGCTATATCCAAGGTATTGGTTAATGAAAGATTATATCCCGGTATTAAGGTAGGAAGATCTGTTAGGTAGGGATGTCCTCTTAGCCCGTTGTTATTTGCTAAAAAAACCCATCCCCTCTTCTTCTTTCTCCATGCTCACGCAACAAATGGTAACTTGAAAGGGCTGTAGGTAGGCTCTTGTAATAGGACTTATTCTGCAAAGTTTTGATAAATATATTTGTTTAGAGTACATTTTGTTCATTCCAGTGTTTTTCCACGGTATAGGATTTCATTTTAATCGTTCTCGTGAAGTTTCAAATTTTGACCAGGGACACCCCTCGGGAGCCGGTTTCGAGGGTACTATGGTCAAAATTTGGAAAAATTTTGTATGTAGCAATTGTAGCCCTTGACACGAGGAAAAGTAATGCTTCTTTGTGTTTTTGTATTTTGATGCCCGTTTCAGCCCGTAGATTAGAGAAAAAGTGAGAAAATGCTTTTTTAGACTGTTTTTGTGAAAAGTGCTGACTTGCAGGTAAATTTTCGGGCACACTGAGCAGGATATGGATTTTTCGCGTCTCACAACTTTCGAAGAGCTCGATGAGACGAACAAATTCATGTGAGACAAACCTGGTCAAATTCTGAACTGTTTGGGAGTTATGGCTTACTGAAAATGGCCAAAAAAAGTTTCTAAAATTGCTAACTTGCGAGTGTGGGTTGCGTTTTGTGGTTCTTATGCGTTTGAGTGCAGGACGTCTCTTTTCGGAACCTATTTTGGACCGCTTTTGCTAAAGACTAACAGAAGGACGAAAATAGCCGCTTTTTGCCTCACTTTTTGCCTGTGGAGAAGGAGGCTACACTACAGTGAAGGTGCCTTGTGATTGAGATTGAGAGTGAGAGTGAGATTGAGAGTCAGAGTGAGAGTGCGATTGAGAACTGTGCACAGATTGAGAGTGAGATTGAGAGTGAGATAGCTCGAGGGTGGTCGGGAGGTTGATACGAGCTACACTCTTCTTGTACTCGGGAATTGATTTCAATATACATCTCTGATTTCCTGCGTCTACTCTGTGCACTTGCAAATTTTTGTTATTCAGTTGTTGTATTCATGTGTCTCGTCACAGCATCTCATCATCATCTCTATCATGTTCTTGATTTGGGTTTTAAGATGACACTATTATTTTCTCGGATACTCAGAATGCTAATATTGGTGAATATATATCATACTTGAATTTTTATTCGCTTGTAGGTGCTTTATATTTGAATCTAGGGAAGTCTCTGTTGATAGATGTATCTGCAAAGATAATTTTCATAGCTTGATTTGGCAAGAAAAGAGAAGTCTTAGGGGAACTGTATTCAGGAACCTTGGTGATCCTCTAGGAGTTAATGTATCTGCAAACTAGTTGACACAATGGGTTGAGGATATAATCCAAACCAAAATGGCTTCGTGGTGTTGTACTAAATGGCCAACTCATGTTAGGTTAAGGATTGTGCAGTCTATTGGGATTTCCTCTATACGTTATATTTTATTCCCTTTGATCCTTGACCAGTTGCAAAATTTACATCAACATTAGTGATATTTTATGGGGATCTTCTGTTGTAGCCTGGCTCGCTTGGAAGCATTTGGCATTGCCTATTCACTTGGGAGGATTGGGTATCCTTCATTTGCAAATGCACATGCTGGCTAGTACAGAAACCTTACTGAAACAAATTGATGGATAATTTTGTTGTGTACTTTCATGGTGTTTGGAATATGTTTGCATGGGACAAATTAAATTTTTTTGTGCTACTCATGTTCAATTGTGTGGGAAGACTGCTAATATGTTGGTTAAGTCTTGAAAAAGTCTATGTGCTTTGTTGATTTGGTATGGTAGAGTTAGATATACAGGTAATCCCTTAGGGTATGAGTCTTGTTGTTGGAGCTTTGGTTTAAAAAACCACCCCTGTTTTCTTGGGCAAAAAACCATAAGAGGGTTAAGCCCAATCAATCAAATTGTTACTCTAACAGAAATATTATTTCGTTTATGGTGGCTAAGAGAACATTCAGACTAGAAAATGGGCTCAAAATTACTTGGGAATAGTTGTGTACACATGTTAGCAATTTGAAAAATCCTTGTTGCAATGAAGATTTAATCAAAGATTCAAAGATTGAGCATTGTCAGAGACTTCAACAAATTGATGGACCTCCCCAACTGTGCGCTCCTTGCCGCACTGTCGAAGCAAGGGACTTTCCAATACACCGTGTGCGAGCCACAAATGGCTCCAAGCACACAACAAGCCTAAACTAGCAAGCTCAAGAGAGCAAAGGGTGTGTCACTCACCGCTCTAAACTACGCTCGCCTTCGTGGTGGATTCCTCGCCGCGATGAAGAAGAAGCTGCAGTCGTGCCGCGCTCAACCGCTTCGCCGCCGTCGTGCCTTCGTAATGCTCGATCGCACACACACTCCCCTCTCTCTCTCTCTCTCTCCCACACACACACACACACACAAGGAGGTGAAAGAAGAAGAAGATGGAGATGGAGATGGAGCAAGACCACTCTTCTATTGCAAAAAAGAGAGAATGAGTAAAAATTAGGTTTAGTTGGCTTTATATGAGCTCACCCCATTCACACTTGGGCGCCCATGCTTAGCCAACTAATCCCTTGAATGTCCCAGTTTAGGGTGCGCCTCTCAGGCGATCACTCTTACCCTTTTCCTCTTTGTCCGACAAGCCCGGTACCTGACTCTACCAAATACATAATACACGTCCGTCGTAGGTGATGGGGTGTCCGTGAGCCGTGAGGGTTAACATGCCCCCCTTCCTGATGTAGATTCCGTCCTCGGAAGCTATTGAGTTGAAGCTGTTCGTCGAGGTGGAAGAGCATTTGAGATGAATTCCAGAGCCTTCTTCAGTCACTGCAAAATCAAACAACATTGCACAGTAATTGCATTCTCAATACAATTAAAAATCACATGCAATTTAGACAGACAAATTGATTGGTAACAAAATTTTAGACAATTTGTCAGCAATGAACATTAAATTTCAATGTAATCAAATGCAAAACAGATCTACAGGTAGAAAATTAGACAGTCTGGGGTCGCTAATTTGACGGTCGAAAGGCACTAGAGATCGAATATTAATACCATGGAACTTCTTAATTTTCTGTGGTCAATTCAGTTGTTTAATTCGCGGAGAGCCAAGTATTCCTCGTCGCGATGAAGAAGAAGCTGCAGTCGTGCCGCGCTCAAACCGCTTCGCCGCCGTCGTGCCTTCGTAATGCTCGATCGCACACACACTCTCCCTCTCTCTCTCTCTCTCACACACACACACACACACACACACAAGGAGGTGAAGAAGAAGAAGATGGAGATGGAGATGGAGCAAGAGCACTCTTCTATTGCACAAATGAGAGAATGAGTAAACATTAGGTTTAGTTGGCTTTTATATGAGCTCACCCCATTCACACTTGGGCACCCATGCTTAGCCAACTAATCCCTTGAATGTCCCAGTTAGAGTGCGCCTCTCATCGGCGATCACTCTTACCCTTTTCCTATTGGTCCGACAAGCCCGGTACCTGACTCTACCAAATACATAATACACGTCTGTCGTAGGTGATGGGGTGTCCGTGAGCCGTGAGGGTTAACATGCCCCCCTTCCTGATGTAGATTCCGTCCTCGGAAGCTATTGAGTTGAAGCTGGTTCGTCGAGGTGGAAGAGCATTTGAGATGAATGTCCAGAGCCTTCTTCAGTCACTGCAAAATCAAACAACATTGGCACAGTAATTGCATTCTCATATACAATTAAAAATCACATGCAATTTTAGACAGACAAATTGATTGGTAACAAAATTTTAGACAATTTGTCAGCAATGAACATTAAATTTCAATGTAATCAAATGCAAAAACAGATCTACAGGTAGAAAATTAGACAAGTTTGGGGTCGCTAATTTGACGGTCGAAAGGCACTAGAGATCGAATATTAATACCATGGGTAAGCTTCTTAATTTTCTGTGGTCAATTAAGTTGTTTAATCGCGAGAGCCAAGTATTCATGTTCGAGGGCTGACTAGAGGCTATATCTAGAAGACCTTGTAGTTAAGCTACCATAAAAGGAATTTCTCATGAAATCATCGCCTGGCTGATTACTTTTTCTTTGACCCCCCAAGGTCTTTTCACAGTGATTCAATTATGATGTGTGTGCTTATTTTGTATGCCTTGGGTTTTTTGCTTTTCAAGGAAAAGCGCCCACACTGGGAACCTCTAGGGCTCTAGTACCATAGGCGATACATGTGAGTGAAGTACCAATTCAAGCAGGGATTTCTCTTCCAGCTTAAAATTTTACATTGTGGCACTTTGATTTTTTGTTTGTTCATTTTCAACATTTTAATTTTGTAACTTTGGGGGTCATATAACACTGTTACCCTCCCCAGGGTCATCACATTAGTAAACTCCCTTTATAATGCTTAAGCTAAAGGTCAATAGGGTTAAGCCCACTAGAAATCCCTAGTACATTTCATACAATGCTGCCTAAATCGGATTAAGAACCTAAGTAACCATTGATTATTAGGAAGGCATTCCCCATGGTATTAAGAGAAGATTTCTAATACCTAGCTTGGTCAAACTAGCTTAGTCGGACTGCTTGATTTTTACACCTAGACAAGTTATTATGACAAAACATTACATTGAATTAAATGTTTGATACTAAGCCAATGCGCTGAATATTATGCTACCAATCACAATCAAAGCAGACAAAACATGGATGCAAAAAGATAAGGGCAATGCTAATGGACATAAAACACCTGTTTGTGTTGATGGTCGCGCTTGATTTGAAGTGTGAACGAGAGAAAGGTTCCATGAAGGTCCAAATCCTATCAATAGCAACACGCTCGTGTACACACTAGGAAACAAAAGGAATACCTCCAGGAGGCACATTAGTGGGAAAAGAGAACTTCGCTAATCTCTCAACTCTACAACAGAAACACTGTTATCGTACTAATCTTACCTACCCTCCATCACTCAAGTGATGAGAATCAAAGGTGTTTTATGGCATAGGTTTCTGTTTCACTGTACCAGATGTGACATGTGTAGGTCTGAGTCAATGTTTTGACTTTTAATGTGCATACTCGTTTGCTAATTGCTCTTGCTCTTTATTTTTATTTTTTTTGTTTGTATGAGTATAAGGCTTTATATGTACATTCCCTAAGATTGGGAGATTAAGAGGTCAGGGAAAAGGGTTGAGAGGGAAGCAAGTGAATAATGGATGTCCACAAACACTCCCCCCTTCCTTGGGTAGATCATACCGTTTGAAATGAGCTTGTCACCCTTTGAAACCAATTGTTCCAGTTGGTAATAGGTGAGGATTTTTTCCAGTAGTTTTCTATTACCCTAGGTGCATCGTCAAGTTGCAAGGGTGGTAAGGTACTCTCCCAGGATCGAACTTGAAGTGGTTCATCAGGTGATTCTTGAACACTGGGAGGTGTGGATTCTTTGTAGCTTCATGGAGGTCCACTACTATAGATGGAGGCTCTGTAGAAGCTTTTACCTCTATGGATGTATTACATGAGGAGCTAGAAGCTTCATGGGACTCCCCTCTTCCTGAGCTAGGTGGAACAAATCGTTCTTTCTTTGGTACCCAAACTAGCTCGGGAGCGGGTGTGTAGTAGTCTGTGATTTTTTTCTTTCCACGATCATTGATTCGTTTTGGAGCTACGGGATTGGGCTCACTTGGGTCAGGTGATAGGTAAGAGCACAATCTACGTTTTGGCACCCAGATTTGGTCATTTCCTTGATAATAGCCTTGGGCTTCCAATAGTCGTTTAGGGATCCATCGCAACATTTTCTTACTTTTCTTGGAGTGAGTGGTACGTTTCTTACAAGGCTTCTATTTTTTAGCACTAGCTATGGTCACTAAAGAAGCTTTAGGGACCCACTTGTATGTTTTCTTCGTTACATTAGGATGAGTCTTGTCGGAAGCGATATGCATTGCTTGTAGCATATTTAAGGGTACAGGCATTTCATCCCCCTCAGGTGTTACCCAGGTCGTCCCCCTATTTCCCCAAGTGTCTATGGTTGCTGCTAGGTGGACCCAATCTACATTGTCCGAATCAGTCATCCCAGGTAGGATATCCATATGGACACTCTTTGGGTGTGGGGTCCACGTGCGATGTGAAAGGAGAGTCCACTTCCCCACCCCCTTCATGTGCTTCATTTGCATCACGTTCCGAGCGAGTAGCTCTACCTAATGTTTCCATGAAACGGCTAAACATACTAGTACTAGGCTGTGGAGCTTCGGGAGGTGCATGGCCTTCTCTCTTGTTTTGGGGGGGGGGATGCTTCCATTATTTCTGAGTCGGAGGAGGAATCACTAGCGGCTATTTTAGGGTCTTGGGTGGTGCTACCTTGTGTCCCCGCTGAGGGTCTAGAGCTTATCGTGGATGGGTAATGGGTGTCCGTATGAACAGAGGCACTACCAATGTGATCGTGCTCTAACACTCGTCCGAGCGTAAGTACATGTGTGCTTTTGATACCCTAAGGTGTCAAAAAGCTGCTCTAGGAGGCCTTGTGACTAGTTTTTAGCGTGTTTTTTGTTTTGTTTTTGCTAGATTTTTTAGAGCGTGTCGTGGAATGGGCCGTGTTATAGCTCGAAACGAGCGTATCGGTCAGAGGGTCGTGCCGTGCTTTACAGCCCTCCGTTTGGTCACTCTATGCCCTCGGAATCCCTAAAACTATCAATTTCCAGTAGGGAACTAGGCCCAAACTAGAAAGTCTAAGGGTGCAAGTGGGAAGAGAAGGGAGGAGAGTGGAGGACTTGTCCCACATGCTCTCATTCTCTCTTGAGGGAGTAGGGTATATATATAAGAGTTAGTCTAGTATATATCATAAGACTGAGGACTGAGGCTTGGGCCTGGGCTTGGGCTTGGGCAAACGATCCCGATCTATCTTTTATACAAACCAACCCGTCCGTTTTTATACTCACGTTTTTTATTTTCGAAAAATTTATCCTCCCCCTCACCCGCGTTTTTATTTTTCGGATTTTTTTTTTCCGGATTTTTTTTCCCCCTGAATTTTTTTTTTTTTTTTGAAATGCAGAAAACGCAGAAATTGAAATTGCAGAAATTGAAAAAACGCAAGAAATGCAAAAAATTGAAAAAACACAGAAAATGCAGAAATTGAAACTTGACAGAACCAGAAAATGCAGAAGATACCAGAAAACGTAGAAAACGCAAAAAAACACAAATCTCCACACAACTACACACACTCATTCCCTGCCTTTCCTATGATAGAAATTGCACCACAAGAAAGCGTAAAGTGCTAACCGAGCTTAGTGTAGGGCATATCCCCGGCAGCGGCGCCAAAAATGTGCGCTCCTTGCCGCACTGTCGAAGCAAGGGACTTGCCAATACACCGTGTGCGAGCCACAAATGGCTCCAAGCACACAACAAGCCTAAACTAGCAAGCTCAAGAGAGCAAAGGGTGTGTCACTCACCGCTCTACGCTCGCCTTCGTGGTGGATTCCTCGCCGCGATGAAGAAGAAGCTGTAGTCATGCCGCGCTCAACCGCTTCGCCGCCGTCATGCCTTCGTAATGCTCGATCGCACACACACTCTCCCTCTCTCTCTCTCTCTCTCTCTCTCACACACACACACACACACACACAAGGAGGTGAAGAAGAAGAAGATGGAGATGGAGATGGAGCAAGAGCACTCTTCTATTGCACAAATGAGAGAATGAGTAAAAATTAGGTTTAGTTGGCTTTTATATGAGCTCACCCCATTCACACTTGGGCGCCCATGCTTAGCCAACTAATCCCTTGAATGTCCCAGTTAGAGTGCGCCTCTCATCGGCGATCACTCTTACCCTTTCCTATTGGTCCGACAAGCCGGTACCTGACTCTACCAATACATAATACACGTCCGTCGTAGGTGATGGGGTGTCCGTGAGCCGTGAGGGTTAACAACAACCAAAAGTTTCTATCTACACTTGATCCTTTAGCCTTAAATAGAGAACAGATGCAACAAGGTTTGCGAGTTCAATCTAGATCAAAGATGGTGGTTGAAGAAGCTATCTGATGTATGGTGGAATATCCTGACAGGTGCTCCCCATGGGTGAATTGTTAGTCAAAAAGAGAATGTGTGATGGAAAATGCCCCAAATGTGGTCATCTTGAGACAACGAAGCACATATTTTGGAACTTCCCTACATTATATGCTTGATGGGTATGTTTGTATGATATTTGTATGATGCATTGGAAGACTAAGTTTCTAAATATAGACTGATTTTTGGAACAATTCAACCGGGTTCTACACGTTAGACTTATGTATTGCTTTTCTCAGACTTTGGCTGTTATCCTTTTTGTGGAATGCTAGAAACTCAGCTTTGTTTGATACCACACACCTTTCACAGTTTACACCAACTACCTTGGAGGATGTATGATTCGAGATAATATTGTAAGTAGGTACTGTGTAGAGAGATTGTTAGAGGACTGTGTAGCACTGCCAAATCCTCAAGAGAATAAGACGATGGAATTCCTCGCCATGATGTAAATGTAACAAAATGTAATATAGTACTTAAGTTAGAGAGAGAGAGAGAGAGAGAGAGAGAGAGAGAGAGAGAGAGAGAGAGAGAGAGAGATTTTCACAATTATATAGGAAAATGAAATTTCCACTCTAAACCAATAAAAGGACCGATAAGAAAGGATGGGGAACATAGTTCTCCTCTGTCTGACTGATGAACTACAGCAATGGAAGCATTTCACCATCGACATTGGGTACCTACTCCATAAGGGGAGAGTTTGTGTACCGACGGACATAGACATTCGGCACCAAATTCTTTATGAATGTCATGATAGTCCAAGTGCAGGGCACCCAAGTATTAGAAAGATTTATGCTCTGGTACAACGATAGTTTTACTGGCCAGGTTTACATGGCTTTGTTCAAGATTATGTCTTGCATTGCCAAAAATGTCAGGTTAACAAAGCAGAGCCCCTGAAAGCAAGAGGACTCTTACATCCTTTGGAGATCCCCAATGGTAAGTGGGAAAGTATAACTATGGATTTTATTGTGGGTTTACCAACCCACTATACGAGGTCATGACTCAGTATGGGTGGTCGTAGACCGGTTGACTAAACTATGTAAGTTTATTCCAGCCAAATCAACGATTAAAACTCCAGAATTAGCTAAGTTATTTGTGGACAACCTATATAAGTTGTATGGTTTGCCAAGTAACAATGTCAATGATCGTGATCCCTAGTTTAATAGTCATTTTTGGAGTGTTGTGTTTAAATGATTGGGTACACAACTAAACCTCAGTACAACCGATCATCCAGAAACGGATGGTCAAATTGAACGAGTTAACTAAGTGCTAGAGGATATGCTACGCGCATACGTTAGAAAGAAACAGTCAGATTGGAAAGAATATTTACCTATTCTCAAGTTTTCTTACAATAGTGCTAAGCATGTCACAACTGGATTTAGTTCTTGCATGCACATGTATGGTTTTCAGCCTAGGTCACCTGTTACGATGGGATTGGCAACCGAAAAACTCCAATAGGTTAAGGATTTTCTCCAAAACCACATGGATATGCTGAAACTCGCTCGTCAGATTATCCGACAAGTGCAGGATCGGTATAAGAAGTACACTGATGAGAAACGTTGGCAAGTTACCTTTGAGGAAGGGGAGGCAGTATTTTTACGTGTCCCAGAGCATTCAAAAAGTCTGAAAAGTGGGCCAACACCTAAATTATCTCCACGATATAATGGACCTTTCAAAATACTCAAGCGAGTGGATGATCGTGCCTACAAATTATCGCTACGTACACATGGTCGTGTTCATCCGGTGTTTACTATAAGCCGTTTACGTAAGCCATTACGTGGGGATGACAATGCCATTGACCAAAAGATTTTGGTCCATTTCGTTGAACCTCTTACCCTACCGCATGAACCTGAACGAATTCTCGACGATCATGATTTACGTACACATCATCATGTGCGTCGACAAGATTTAATCAAGTGGAAAGATCGACCTAAGGAAGGTGCCACTTGGGAAAACATTAGTGTTCTTAAGAAGAAGTTTCCCACTTTTGTTTTCAAGGTCTAAAACTCTTCCGTAAGGGGGGAGTAATGTCTGGACAAGGGCAAGGCCATAGAGTCTTGGACTGGACCAAGGGCCAGACTAGGCAATGTGGAAAAAGAATCCAGCTAGGGAAAAGGGGCTATAGTGGGAGGTTGGGAGGTGGATTCCAAGCTCTAGTTACCCCTAGTCTTTACAATAATTTTCATAGCTTGATTTGGCAAGCAAAGGGAATTCTTAGGGAAAATGTATTCAGGAACCTTGGTTATCCTCTAGGAGTTGATGTATCTCCAAAATAGTTGACACAATGGGGGATAAAATCCAAACGAAAATGGGTTCGTGGCATTGTACTAAATGGTCAATTCATGTTAGGTGAAGGATTGTGCAGGCTATTTGGATTTCCTCTATATGTTTTGTTTTCTTCCCTTTGATACTTGACCAGTTGCGAGATTTACATCAAAAATAGTGAGATTTTATGGGGATCTTTTGTTGTAGCTTGGCTCGCCTGGAAGCATTTGGCCTTGCCTATTCACTTGGGAGGATTGGGTATCCTTCATTTGCAAATGCACATGCTTGCTAGTAGGGAAACCTTACTGAAACAAATTGATGGATAATTTTGTTATGTACTTTCATGGTGTTTGGGATATGTTTGCATGGGACAAATTGTTTTGTGCTACTCATGTTCAATTGTGTGGGAATACTGCTAATATGCTGGTTAAGTCTTGAAAAAATCTATGTGCTTTGTTGATTTGGGATGGTAGAGTCAAATATACAGGTAATCCCTTAGGGTATGAGTCTTGTTGTTGGAGCTTTGGGTTTAAAAAACCACCCGCTGTTTACTTGGGAAAAAAAGCATGAGAGGGTTAAGCCCAATCAATCAAATTGTTACTCTAACAGAAATATTATTTCGTTTATGGTGGCTAAGAGAAGATTCAGACTAGGAAATGGGCTCAAAATTACTTGGGGATAGTTGTGTACACATGTCAACAATTTGAAAGTTTCTTTTTGCAATCAAGATTTAATCAAAGATTTAGAGATTGAGCATTGCCAGAGACTTCAACAAATTGATGCACCTCCCCAACCAAACGTTTCTATCTACACTTGATCCCTTAGCCTTAGATAGAGAACAGATGCAACAAGATTTGCGAGTTCAATCTAGATCAATGTTGGTGGTTGAAGAAGCTATCTGATGTATGGTGAATTGTTAGCCAAAAAGAGAATGTCTGATGGAAAATGTCCCCTTGAGACAACGAAGCACATATTTTGGAACTTCCCTACAATATATGCTTGGTGGATATGTTTGTATGATACTTATGGAAGACTAAGTTTCTGAATATAGACTGCTTTATGGAACAATTCAAACGGGTTCTACACGTTTAGACTTATGTATTGCTTCTCTGAGACTTTGGGTGTTATCCTTTTTGTGAAATGCTAGAAACTCGGCTTTGTTTGATACTATACACACACCTTTCACAGTTTCCAACTGCCTTGGTCTATGATTCGAGATAGATTGTTAGAGGATTGTGTAGCACTGCCAGTTCCTCAACAGAATAACACGATGGAATTCCTCATCATGATGTAAACATGTAACAAAATGTAATATAGTACTTAAGTTAGAGAGAGAGAGAGTTTCACAATTATGTAGGCAAATGAAATTTTCACTCTGGACCAATAATAGCACCGATAAGAAAGAATGGTGAAAATGGAATGTCCGTTCAAGGATCAGAAAGAGGTATGTTGATGGAGCGAGTCGTCCGGCCAGTCTCTATGATCAAAGGCAGGGGTTGGCGAAGGCGACATTGACGAGGGAGAGCGGAAGAGTGCCAGCGCAGGGGTAGGTGCGGCCGTAGCGGAGGCCGGAGGAAGCGGGTTGGACTTTGACGTTGGGGAGGAGAGTGCAGTGGCCGAAGGTGGGCACGTCCACCTCCATGGCGAGGCGGCTGATGATCTTCTGGTTCCAGCGCCGGTCCTGGCAGGCTGCAATGATGTTGAAGGCCTCACAGGGGCAGTTGTTCACGAGCTCCCACTCGCACAGCCCGGTCGCCACGGGAGTGTTGGTCAGCACGAGGTCGTTCAGCCTGCACTTGCGGGTCGTAGCTGCTTGCACGACGGAGGTCCCCTCTTGATATTTAGCAGCAGCGCCGCCACCATCGCCACTGCGGTGGCCAGAAAAGGAGATCAATAATATTACGACATATGATATGACTATAGCACACAGACGTGGGTTTTTGTATACTTTAGAATAATAACGCACTCAAGCACTCACTCAATTATATCAACCCACATAATTGAGTGACAGGAAGCCATATTCTTCTACCTGTGCAGAGTGCCGCTCTCCCCATTGCCATTGTTGATGATGAAGATGGGTTCTAGCCCTAAACGCTGCTCGACGTGCTCACTGCTGCTTACAGTTTTGCGGGCACTACTATTCCAGCCTTCACAGCACCCGCTTTATATACTCCCAATTACGTCCTCGTAATCCGACCTGTCAAACCTGAAAAGCCAAATCAAATACTTGTTCCTCATGTGTGTGTGTTTGTGTTCCTTGGCTATTCATGTATTCACATGGCTCTACTCCACCAACGTTGAGAGTCATTGCTCCCGTGATAACTAGAAAGATATGTGAACATCGATCCCCTAACCTTCTACGGGTAACCTTCCATGTGGGTATTGGTGTTCATGTTGGCTACTAATTATAGTGCCATTTATGCTAGTAAAAGGTCACATTTACAATAGGAAAAGGAAACGTCCATATTGCATGACAGCTAGTTGAATTGACTTGGGGAGTAGTTCGAATGGACCTATTCCCTCTCGGACTTAGTCCTTGATACCAAGTTGATACCTTGGTGGAGCTTGTTGAGTTTCATTTTTGCCAACATTTTTAGGTGAGAACTTTGAGGGCCAAGGACTAACACATGCCTTTGTCCACCCAACCATACAAGAGCCTACCTTCTCTTGGCCTACCTTGAGGAGACCACTTCACTTCGATGATCAATTGACTCATGTGCCAACATAGTCCTGCCCTTGTCTTTGTGGAAATATTACTCCCCCTTGAAGGAGAGTTTTTGTCCTTAGAAACATTGATCAATGAAATAACTCTCCATAAGAATATTAATGCTCTCCTCTCTAAACTTGCATCACTTCAAATGCTATCCCACGCAGTACGTACCATTACATCTGGCACTCATATGTGGAATTATGTGCTTGTAGAATAAATCAAATTGAATGATTGCAGTCAATATTTTCTCAGGAGATCGCCCCTTTGACCAAGAGAAACCTCTACTTTCTCTACTTAGATCTCAAATTAAGAGTAAAGCCTACCTCACGTGAGATGGTCTAACTGAGCAAACTTATTTTTCTCACTACTAAATTACTAGTAGAACCTATCTTCAGAAAAACTCTTGACTAATAGTAGAACATATCCCAGGCAAAACGCTCTAACTGAGAAAAGCCTATTTCTCTCTTTCATTAACTAATAGTACATCGTATCTCAAGCAAAATGCTCTAAGTGAGAAAAACCTACTATTGTCTCTTCTCAGTAAATAGTAGATTATCTCTAGCAAGATGATATAGCTGAGCAAAAGTTAGCTCTTTATCTCCTCAAGAAATTTCTTCCAAAAATTGGAGTGCTTCTTACAGATGTATATCATTCAAGCGATGGATAGGTGTTTTGGGCTTACTTATAGAAGAAAAAAAAAAATTGGCACTCTAAGTCCTTAGGTACATTTACCTTCCACATGGAGATTCTATTCCAAAACTAGAGTTGTTCTTCATGAAAGATGGAGCATTTTGTGAACTATCTATGGTTAACATAGAGGGATCCCCACAACTTCTTAAACCTTACAATTTGATGGATGTTGTAGTGTGCCAATCACCTTTTTGACAAAAGTAGCCCTTTTAGCACTTTAAAGCATACACATGTAATCCCATGATATACTATCAAATTTGGTATCTTTGACACATCTCTCAACAAGAATTCAAGCATGAGAGATTTGAATAGGAGTAATAATTTGTGTGACTTGTTAAGTCAACGAATAATATACACAGGATAAGATATAGGAATAACTCGTATAATTCTTAAATAGACATGGAGTGTCTACTCCTCATCTTACCACGAAGCAACGTTCTGATAGACTCTCAAAAGAATCCCCTTTTGTAACTCAACTTGTGTTCCATGTATTCTTATAGGATACCCCAAGTGTATCATGAAAGGCGAAGTATGATTTCATGTACAACTATAATGGAGATTGATCCTAAAAAACATTTACTTATTACAAATAATAGGTAGCAACATAGGGTTGCCCTATAGAATATGCAACAAAAAACCAATTTAATGGATATTTTATTAATGAAGAACCCTTTATGACCAATGGTCCTTTGATGTCCAAGTAGACATTTGTAATCATTTTGAGCATTGCAATCTTTCCTATTGCAAGAGCAAAACTCTCACTCTTGTACGGGGGAGATTTTACATAGTGACTTGTGTCTATAATCTTCTACTCTCTTCTCCTCTTCTCTCTCACAACGATATGTGTGCCACTCCAATTTGGAGGTTCATATAGCACGCTTGGTCTTTCTCTGTCTCTCTTACTCTCTAATCATTAATCTTGATGAGCAACATATACAAAAACTTATGGAGGTATGCTTGTATAATTCTTATATGAGTGATGATATTTTATGGATTTTAGGGTCACCGCGTATTTGTTGTGTTATAGTTGTATCATACCAATGGCTGTGTTGTTCGTGATGTGCATAATTAAGTATGAAGAGCTCAATCAAGGAAAATAAACATTATAGAACAACTACTTCTTCTTTCTTTTCTATAGAATGGGTTTCCTTTTTCTTGCTTGCTACTATGACCTATACGTAGAGTAAAAATAGTTGAAGAATTTCATAATAGTAGCAGATCTCAGGGATGCTATTAGAATAATAAATATCTATAGATGCTTGATTGATCAATGGGGAACATTCATTATTGTACTTGTAATAGTTTGATGAGGCTGATGGGTTGGCTTTGATTGATGTTTGGTCTAACTACCACTTTTTTTCACTCATGAGAATGTTGATGGGTTTTTTCTCTTTAGCTTCTATAGTCTTTCAGGATCAACATGGTTTCTCTATTTCTTTTATGGTCATGATGGTTTCTTTGCCGTGATGTTACTTTGCATAGACAAAATATTGTAATTATGGTACCATCGGATTTCTAATCTTTTAGATAAAAAACCTTGGTAAACGGGATGGTGAGAGAAGTTCGATAGGTTCTTTGATCACCTTACTAATGTCTTAATCAAGTTTACCTTTGAACAAAATGTTCTTTTGTGTATAAGTAGTATCTTAGTAAAACAACCAACACATCCTAAACACAGACACTTCTTAGGCAAATGGGTTGGTGGGGATGTTGGCTTTAAACTATTGTGTTGTTTATGGTCGTTCATAGGCCCATTGTCGGTGGTAAATCCCTTTTCTTTGATACGTTCTAGTTGGTATGGACACTAGCCTCAGATGAGGGTTCATATTCATAGCCTTCTGAGTCATTTGACTTGATTGGTTGGAGTAGATAAGAGCTACTCATCAGACTTCCTCTTGCTAGAATTTGTATCCAATATTGAATTTTCATGTTCACATAAATACTTTGAAGATATTGCATACTTTTCTCAAATGGATCACAATGCCTTTAAATTTCTACTAGAGTATAATGTTCACAGAGACATCATCGGTCAATATCAAGACTATCAAGCATGATTGTGCTTGTCTTTCTTCTTTAATTTTAATATAACAACTTGATTGGCTTCACACTTGAATTTTTTACCCTCATGGACTTGATGAGGTAGTAGGTGCATACTCAATGGGTCTATTGTTTCAACATTGAGTATGATATCAGGGTAAGGGTGGATGCACATACATACACACACTCAATCTCTCTCTCTCTCTCTCTCTCTCTCTCTCTCTCTCTCTCTCTCTCACTCTCTCTCACACACACACACACACACACACACACACACACCTCGTGTGGTTCACCATTCAGTATCACCCTATATAACATGCATTTGCGGGGTATTAGAAAAACCCCTCTTTTGACATGTCTGAATGAATAAAATGACCCCTTATTTTAGGGTTCAAAATTGAATATTCAACCCCCTTATTTTAATGTATCTCTATTAAATTGCCTAAATATTTTGCTTTTTAAAACCCCTCGTTTTGAACTCAGGTTATAAACTAACATGATTGCATAGTGCATCCCCTAAGGCACACACACATACACACATTTTTTTTGCTTACTCTCAAGTGATTTCTATTGGATCTATATATGGCTCACTCTACTCAACTTGGTCTCACCTATATATTTGTATCGTGTCCTCAATATGAATCAGTCTTTGAGAGCCTACATGGTGTGTCTCTTCTCTCTCTCTCTCTCTCTCTCTCTCTCTCTCTCTCTCTCTCTCTCTCTCTCTCTCCATGGTATCACAGCGGTAATGATCACGCGCCGATTCACATTATGGTGACAAAATAGTATGTGTATGTGATTCACATGTAAGATTTAGAATTGCTACAAATTTTATTTTTAAGGATTGATTCTTGTTAACTATGGTTGTTTTGTGTTAATAAGAATACGATTAGTACTTTGTGTGGTGTTTATTGATAATCAATATGGTGAATCATTGATTACGTTTTCTTGTTGATTTGTCTTTTGACACCCTACCCTTTGTCTCAATTTTTGAGGGTCTTCTACTCAAAATTTAGAGAAACGGAAAATGCGCAATGAAGCACAGCTAAATGACACTTTTCATCCTAAACTTGTTCGTCTCCTCGAGCTCTTTGATTTGAGTTCTGGGTTTGCGTCAATCGGAGTTTACAGCAGAAAGTTTTGTTGTTTTTATTGCAATTGAGCTTCACGAAGCTTTCTTCCTCGTGCGTCTTCATGAAGCGTCTGCGATCATTTTTGTAATTTTGGCATCGACGTTTTTGAGCAATCTTAGCTTTTTGTTGCTCATATTGTGGCCGTCAATCTTGCATCTCACGTCACTCTATTTTGAGGACTCTTTTATTAATAACGTCTCTTTTTCCCTGTTTTTTGGGTGACGTCCCTCAGATCTTTGACGTTTATTGAGCATCCTTCTTGCGTTTTATCATTGACAGAACACAGTCATCATATTTCTCTTTTTCTCAATTGCAGCCTTCACCATATATGGTGTACAGATTCTGCGATCTTATCTTTTACGTCTTCTCGCAACTAGATATTGCTATGACTATTCGTGTCAATGGCTTTCCTTATTCTGTTCCTCTTTTCCAAGGCCAAGGATTTCCAGGCTGGAAAGCAAAGATGTTGCTAATTCTTGAAGGCGATGAACTCTCTGATGTTGTCCTTCGAAATCGTATTTGTCCGCCTCAGCCTGTTCATACGGATCATGACATTGTGATTATCACTGAAGGACCTATATTGGAAGATTGGAATGTTGCGTATACGGATTGGCAACAATATGATAAAGAAGCATGTCGGTATATTCTTTCTACTCTTACTGATTCCTTTTGCTTCATATGTATGGACTGCCTACTTTCCATGACATATGGAAGTACCTTATTACAAACTTTCAGAAGAAATCTGTTACAAAAATACTTTATTTAAGAGGGTTGCATAACAACTTACAATATGAAGTTAGTACTGTGATGATGAGATACATTGAGTCTTTCAAATCTATTATTAATCAACTTGGTGCTGTCGATGATCCTGTTTCACAAAAACAACTGATTACACTTCTTCTTGATATGGTGAAGGACTCTTCTTATGATAGCATTTTTACTATTCTATCTAATAAAGATGGTCTCGATTTCGACCAAGCTGCATGTCTTTAAGTGAATGCTCTCAACGTCAAGAATGACGTAATGCTGGTCATGATACAACTATGATTTCACAAGAGGATACTGAGTCACAACAAATCGAATGTGCTTTCAATGCTCGAAGGCGTCCATTTCAACGAGGAAACCGCAGAGGTGACCGTCGCGGCAATATTTTCTCTCATCTCAAATTTGCCAATAAGAAATGTTCTTACTACAACAGATGAAGAACACAATATTACCACTAAACAACCACGTTTATCTAGAGACTCTTCTTCTTCTTCTTGTGAATATTGTGGACGATCTGATCATCCCACTCATATGTCCTATAAGAGTCGATTTGACACAGATCGTAATAGAGCATATGCTATTAAATATCGAAACAATATTGTACCAGAACCAAGCTGCATCCTATGTTCAGTTGCTCCAAACAGAATATTTTATGTACGTAATGGATCTTATCATGTACTTGATTTGGGGTTAAAAGATGACAATATTATTTTCTCGCATGCTAAGAATGCTAATATTGGTGAATGTATGCCATACTCAAATTTTTATTCTCTTGTACCTGCTTTAGATTTGAATCTGGGGAAGTCTCTGTTGATAGACGTATCTGTAGAGATAATTGTCAAGACAATGGCAAGGCAGAGTCTTGGACTAGGCAAGGGCTGGACTAGGCAATGTGGAAAGGGAATCCAGCTAGGTCAAAGGGGCTATAGTGGGAGGTTGGGAGGTGGATTCTAGGCTCTAGTCTCCCCTAGTCTTTACACTGGTATCAAGAGCAAGGTTATTCTAGGCAAGAGGGATGGGTCGTGGACCACTGCTTTTGGTTAAGTATGCACATGCAAAGAAAGAAGGAGGCGGGCATGGCCACTTGCTAAGCAAAAAAATAAAAGACCCTCAAGGGCATATGCAGGCAACCTTGGTGGGGAGAACACCACAAAGGTTGACCATGACGAAAGCGGGCACGTTTTAGCCGGATGGGGTCGCGGTGGCCTGCTGAGGCGAACCCGACAGAGGGCCGAGCCCTCCCGAGCAACATCGAGCAAGATACCTCTTTCTCCTAATCATTCTCGTTGCCAACAGAGCATTGCAGTCAACCTTTTTTCCACACTACATGAGCCCAAAACCCCTAGGATTATTGGACAACAAAATGTTTTTGAAGCTTAAGGGTGGGTACCCACAGTAGGGTTCTTCTCCTTTGCTCGTGAGCGGTTGGGATTGTTTTCGAGACACCATACATTCTTGGTAACTTCATGAGAATGCAGAAAAACAACTATTTGCTTTGAAAACTACCGCCAACTGCGTCAAATCTCATTGGTGCCCTTGAACAGGTGAATTTACAGTTCACTAAAGCTTGGACTACCAAAAAACTTTCCGGTTGCTTCAAGCTTGGAGCACGAACGCAATTAGCACAGCTAATTACCGGTGACGGTACATTCTACGTCTACGGGATTATTTCTTGATAATTATCGGTTGTGGTACATCCTACATCTATGGGACACCTTCTCGACTCCAGGTATTTTTCCTTCTATTCCTTCCACTGCACAGTGTTGCCATGGATTCAGATATTAATATGACTTTTAATTTCGAGCATCAAAACACCTGATCCTGTCCATGATGGCTCGCGGTCGGATGCTCTCACGGAGAGTACCCGGGACGCTACGGTAGGTGACGATGCATATGAACTACTTGATATTCAAGAAATTCGTGCACTTCAGACACGCATATTAGTCATGAAAGGAAATTTTGCATCTTTAAATGAAAACGTCACTAAATTATCTACATTAGTGATACAACTTACGTAGCAGCAGGCCAAGGGCCCTATTGCCACACACATGCATGAGCACGTTGCTACACAGGGGCAAGGCCCTTCTGATCATGGACATGGTCCATCTCCAGATTCTTTGCACGCTCTCACTGCAAAGGAGGTGGATGAGTTGTTGAAAAACACCAAACCACCGAATTTTAAGGGAGAAGATTGAGATTGAAATAAGGATGCAGTGAATGTCTTTCTCAGCAAAAGTGGGATGGAATTCATGCCTTACGGTGTACTCCAGATGCAGTCAGATCATTGCAAACAAGCTTAAATCTGGAAGGCAAGGCCTACAAGTGGTGGATGTCTATCAAGGAGAAGAATATCATACCACAGAGTTGGTCAACTTTTGAGGCTATGTTTCGCAAAGAATTCTTGCCTACAAATGAGGTAGATCGAATTCTTGACACATGTTTCATGCGCCAATACCCATCATTACTTGAACATATATCTCACTATCGGGATTTTGTCCTCAAGTTGGAAGGACTAGACACCTTTCAGCATGTATGTGGGTTTATCCGTGGTTTGACGCCAGAGCTTAAGAAGCATGTCAAGACTCAAGACCCTAAAACACTTGAGGAAGCCATAGTGAAAGCACATATTCATGATGATCCAGATGAAAATAAATCACATCATAATCACGTGCCTGCTAATACGCACGGTAATTTACGCACACAGTACGGGCACAATAAAAGAAAATTTATAGTAGCCAATTCTGAAGCATCTAAAAAATCCAAGGGGTCCGGAGGTCCTCTCTCTCATGAGGACTTTGATAAAGCTAAGAAAGAGAAATTATGTTTTCAATGCTTAGGAAGCGGTCATGGCAAAAAGGATTGTCTCAATGGGAAATTTGCTGCTCATGGCAAGGAGAAACTAGTGCACATGGTGCAACTGCTGCCTCTTGAGTCTTCCTCACGATTCTCTACAGTGGAAGTAACACACACCGAGGTGGTGCATGAATGCTGTCTCACAGCTTCCATGTGGCAATAGACCTTTGGATCACATGAGTTAGTACGTATGCACGGATCTCTGCAAGGGCACAAGGTGCGCATCTTGGTAGATGACGGTGCTACTCACAATTTTTTCAATTATGGATTGGTGAAAAAACTCAAATTGCCTCAAACTCCAAGTACCCACCACTACAAGGTAGCAATGATGAATGGATATGATGCCGAAGTCTGGGATACTCAAGTCTGAGCTGTCCCATTGGAGGTACAAGGCTACTCCACATCCTTGGAATTTTTGGTTATGAATATGCAGAGGGCAGAGGTGGTTCTAGGTAGGGAATGGTTGCATAGCCTAGGACCATCACTGAAGCGTAGCTATGAACACAACAGCTTGATGTTTGAACCCATGGTGCACATGTGTTGTTGTTAGGAGAGAAGGATGTACCTTCTTCACCACTGATATGTACAGCTAAGCTTATATAGCTCATTTCTCATAATGAAATAGATCAAGTTTTATTGTGTTACTCATTGTCCGATTTTCTCTCTAGCATTGAATCTGTTGAACATTCCTCAACGCTGCATGCTTCTCTCTCATCTCTTCCACCAATGGCTACTTCACAACAAGCAAAGTTTGCTCGTGATTTAGAAAAATTATAAAAGAAATTTCATGATGTTTTTCCTAATGATTTGCCACCAGGATTATCATCGACACGATCAGTGCAACATAGCATCGATGTGGTTGCAGACAGTAAACCTGTCAGTAAACCACCCTACCGCATGAGTTACTCTCAAGCTGCTGAGGTGGAACGTCAGCTTGCTGACTATCGTAGTAAAGGGTTTATTCAACCCAGTTCCTATCCTATTAGTGAAGAAAAAAGACGGTAGTATGTGCTCGTGCGTAGATTACCGTGCCTTAAATGCGGTTACTGTTAAGAACAAGTACCCATTGCCACGCGTGGATGAGTTGTTCGACAAGCTCACTCATGCTTGTATTTTTATGAAAATAGACTTGCGGTCAGGTTATCACCAAGTACGTATTCGACGTGCTGATATACCCAAAACTGCATTCCGAACAAGGTTTGGACACTATGAGTTTTTGGTTATGCCATTTGGCTTAACCAATGCGCCCGCAACCTTCACGACACTTATGGATAGTGTCTTGAGGCCGTAGTTGGGCAAATTTGTCATCGTTTTTCTCAATGACATTCTTGTATACAGTGCTTCTAAAGAAGAACACTTACAACATCTGAGGCAGGTGTTTGAATTGTTACAAACAAATCAATTATATGCCAAGGAATCTAAGCGTGATTTTTTCTGAGAGAAGAAATTCACTATCTTGGACATGTTAATTCAGCTAATGGGCTACATATGGATCAATCCAAAGTGGATACAATTTGGCATTGGCCTTCTCCTAAAAATTTGAAAGAGTTACAATTTCTTTTAGGATTTGCAGGTTTTTATCAAAGGTTCATTAAAAACTATGCTAATATTGATGTTCCCATGACGGATCAACTGAAAGGCAAAGGCAAAGCTTTTCAGTGGGGACCCGTTCGACATCATAGTTTTGATATACTCAAGGATGCATTAGCTACAACTCCAATACTAGCTATTGTAGATTCTTTGAAACCATTCGTTTTGGAAATGGATGCCAATGACCGTGCTATCGGATCAGTCATGTTACAAGACAGGTGGCCAATTGCATTTGAAAGAAATAAGCTTGATGCAGCACAGCAGAACTACTCTGCTTTTGAACGTGAACTCTATGCAATAGTGTCTGCTTTAAAAACATGGAGACATTATTTGTATAGTGCTCAGTTTGAGATTGTGTTTGACCATGAAAGCATCAAATGGTTTACACAAGAAACTTGTTTGAAGAATGGAAAAGCCAGGTGGACTGAGATTCTTCAAGAATATGACGCCAAGCTCCGGTATCATAAAGGACGATACAATGTGGTGGCTGACGGACGCTCTTAGTCGTATACCGGGATCAATTTTCTTGTTCATGGAACTTCTTAATGAATCTTTGGATTTTCTAAAGGGAAAATATGAGCATGATGATGCATATTCCAAAGTGTGGAGCCATGTAAAAATGAGGGATCCTTCTCACTCCAATGAAGGTAGTGTAGCGTTAACCTCCATACATAGTTCTTCTCTGTCGAGTGATGAACTACAGCGATGGAAGCATTTCACCATCGACAATGGGTACCTACTCCATAAGGGGAGAGTTTGTGTACCGACGGACACAGACATTCGACTCCAAATTCTTTATGAATGTCATGATAGTCCAAGTGCAGGGCACCCGAGTATTAGAAAGATTTATGCTCTCGTACGACGACACTTTTATTGGAGGTTTACATGGCTTTGTTCAAGGTTATGTCTTGCATTGCCAAACATGTCAGGTTAACAAAGTAGAGCGCCTGAAATCAAGAGGACTCTTACATCCTTTGGAGATCCCCAATGGTAAGTGGGAAAGTATATCTATGGATTTTATTGTGGGTTTACCAACCATTGTATGAGGTCATGACTCAGTATGGGTGGTCGTAGACCGGTTGACTAAACTATGTAATTTTATTCCAAACAAATCAACGATTAAGACTCCAGAATAGCTAAGTTATTTGTGGAAAACCTATACAAGTTGTATGGTTTGCCAAGTAACATTGTCAGTGATCATGATCCCAGGTTTTATAGTCATTTTTGGAGGGTTGTGTTTAAACAATTGGGTACACAACTAAACCTCAGTACAACCAATCATCCAGAAACGGATGGTCAAACTGAACGAGTTAACCAAGTGCTAGAGGATATGCTACGCGCATACGTTAGCAAGAAACAATCAGACTGTGAAGAATATTTATCTATTCTCAAGTTTGCCTACAATCGTGCTACGCATGTCACGACTGGATTTAGTCCTTTCATGCTCATGTATGGTTTTCAACCTAGGTCACCTGTTACAGTGGTATTGGCAACCGAAAAACTTCAACATGGTAAGGATTTTCTCCAAGACCACATGGATATGCTGAAACTCGCTCGTCAGATTATCCGACAAGCGCAGGATCGGTATAAGAAATACACTGATGAGATACGTCGGCAAGTTAGCTTTGAGGAAGGGGAGGAAGTATTTTTACGTGTACCAGAGCATTCAGAAAGTCTGAAAACTGGGCCAACACCTAAATTATCTCCACGATATAATGGACCTTTCAAAATACTCAAGCCAGTGGATGATCGTGCCTACAAATTATCGCTACCTACACATGCTCGTGTCATCCGGTGTTTACAGTAAGCCGTTTACGTAAGCAGTTACATAGGGCGGACAATGCCATTGATCAAAAGATTCCCAGTCGATTTTACGTGAACCTCTTATCCTTATACCGCATGAAAGACCTGAACAAATTCCTACCTATCATGAACTTACGTCCACGTCATCATGTGTGTCGATAATCTTTAATCAAGTGGAATGATTGACCTGGCAAAGGTGCCACTTGGAAAACATTAGTGTTCTTAAGAAGAAGTTTCCCACTTTTGTTTTCAAGGAACTAAAACCTCTTCTTTAAGGGGGGAGTACTGTCAGGACAAGGGCAAGGCCAGAGAGTCTTGGACTGGGCCAAGGGCCGGAATAGACAATGTGGTAAAAGAATCCAGCTAGGGTGAAGGGGCTATAGTGCGAGGTTGGGAGGTGGATTCCAGGCTCTAGTCCTCCCCTAGACTTTACAATAATTTTCATAGCTTGATTTGGCAAAAAAAGAGAATTCTTAGGGAACTGTATTCAGGAACCTTGTTTATCCTCTAGAGTTGATGTATTTGCAAAATAGTGGACACAATGGGTTGAGGATAAAATCCAAACCAAAATGGCTTTGTGGCATTGTACTAAATGGCCAATTCATGTTAGTTGAGGATTGTGCAAGCTATGTGGCTTTCCTCTATATGCTTTGTTTTCTTTCCCTTTCATACTTGACCAGTTGCGAGATTTACATCAAAAATACTGAGATTTAATGGGGATCTCTGTTGTAGCTTGCTCACCTGGAAGCATTTTGGCATTGCCTATTCACTTGGGAGGATTGGGTATCCTTCATTTGCAAATGCACATGGTGGCTAGTAGGGAAACCTTACTGAAACAAATGATGTATAATCTTGTTGTGTACTTTCATGGTGTTTGGGATATGTTTGCATGGGACAAATTGTTTTGTGCTACTCATCATCAATTGTGTGAGAATACTAACTAATATGCTGGTAAGTCTTGAAAAAAACAATGTGCTTTGTTGATTTGGGATGGAGAGTCAGATATACAGGTAATCCCTTAGGGTATGAGTCTTGTTGGTGGAGCTTTGGGTTTAAAAAAACCACCTGCTTCTTACTTGGGAAAAAAAGCATAAGAGGGTTAAGCCCAATCAATCAAATTGTTACTCTAACATAAATATTATTGCCTTTATGGTGCTAAGAGAAGATTCAGACTAGGAAATGGGCTCAAATTACTTGGGGACAGTTGTGTACACATGTCAGCAATTTTAAAGTTTGTTCTTGCAATCGATTTAATCAAAGATTCAAAGATTGAGCATTGCCAGAGAATTCAACAAATTGATGGACCTCCCCAACCAAAAGTTTCTATCTATACTTGATCCCTTAGCCTTAGATAGAGAACAGATGCAACAAGATTTGCGAGTTCTAGATCAATGTTGGTGGTTGAAGAAGCTATCTGATGTATGATGAATTGTTAACCAAAAAGAGAATGTCTAATGGAAAATGCCCCCTTGAGACAACGAAGCACATATTTTGGAACTTCCCTACAATATATGCTTGGTGGATATGTTTGTATGATATTTGTATGATGCATTGGAAGACTAAGTTTCCAAATATAGTTTGCTTTTTGGAACAATTCAAATGGGTTCTACACGTTTTAGACTTATGTATTGCTTCTCTGAGACTTTGGGTGTTATCCTTTTTGTGAAATGCTAGAAACTCGGCTTTGTTTGATACACAACACCTTTCACAGTTTCCAACTGCCTTGGTCTATGATTCGAGATAAATTGTTAGAGGACTGTGCAACACTGCCAGTTCCTCAACAGAATAACACGATGGAATTCCTCATCGTGATGTAAACATGTAACAAAATGTAATATAGTACTTAAGTAGAGAGAGAGAGAGAGAGAGAGAGAGAGAGAGAGAGAGAGATTTTCACAATTATGTAGGCAAATGAAATTTCCACTCTGGACCAAGAGAGAAAGAATGGGATGTCCGTTCAAGGATCACAAAGAGGTATGTTGATGGAGCGAGTGGTCCGACCAGTCTATGATCAAAGGCAGGGTTGGCGAAGGCGACATTGACGAGGGAGAGCGGAAGAGTGCCAGCGCAGGGGTAGGTGCGGCCGTAGCGGAGGCCGGAGGAGACGGGTTGGACTTTGACGTTGGGGAGAGAGTGCAGTGGCCGAAGGTGGGCACGTCCACCTCCATGGCGAAGCGGCTGATGATCTTCTGGTTCCAGCGCCGGTCCTGGCAGGCTGCAATGATGTTGAAGGCCTCACAGGGGCAGTTGTTCACGAGCCCCACTCGCACAGCCCGGTCGCCACGGGAGTGTTGGTCAGCACGAGGTCGTGCAGCCTGCACTTGAGCGGCGTAGCTGCTTGCACGACGGAGGTCCCCTCCTTGATATTTAGCAGCAGCGCCGCCACCATCGCCACTGCGGTGGCCAGAAAAGGAGATCAATAATATTACGACATATGATATGACTATAGCACACAGACGTGGGTTTTTGTATACTTGTAGAATAATAACACAGACGTGCCATATTCTTATACCTGTGCAGAGTTCCACCCTCCCCATTGCCATTGTTGATGATGAAGATGGGTTCTAGCCCTAAATGCTGCTCGATGTGCTCACTGCTGCTTACAGTTTTGCGGGCACTACTATTCCAGCCTTTACAGCACCCGCTTTATATACTCCTAATTACGTCCTCGTAATCCGCCCTGCCAAACCTCAATTATCTCCCACCATACGCCAAGCTAAAATGCCAAATGAAATACTTGTTCCTCATGTTTGTGTGTGTTCCTTGGCTATTGATGTATTCACATGGCTTTACTCCACCAACGTTGAGAGTCATTGCTCCCATGATAACTATAAAGATATGTGAACATCGATCCCGAACCTTCTACGGTTAAACTTCCATGTGGGTATTGGTGTTCTTGTTGGCTACTAATTATAGTGCCATTTATGCTAGTAGAAGGTCACATTTACAATGAGGAAACGGAAACATCCATATTGCTTGACAGCTAGTTGAGTTTGAATATAGTGATTACATGCTTTGATAGCCACTAGGTGTTGATTGATTGATGACTTGACTTGGGAGTAGTTCGAATGGACCTATTCCCTCTCGAACTTAGTCCTTGATACCAACATTTCTAGGTGAGAACTTTGAGGACCAAGCACTAACACATGCCTTTGTCCACCCAAACATTCTCCTCTTACAGACCTCCTAGCCTACCTTCTCTTGGCCTACCTTGAGGAGACCACTTAACTTGGATGCTCAATTGACTCGTGTGCCAACATAGTCATGCCCTTGTCTTTGTGGCAATATTACTTTCCTTAAAGGAGTGTTTTTGTCCTTAAAAACATTGATCAATGAAATAACTCTCCATAAGAATAGTAATGCTCTCCTCTCTAAACTTGCATCACCTCAAATACTGTCCCACACAATAATTATGTGCTTGTAGCAAAAATCAAATTGAATGATTGCAGTCAATATTTTCACAGGAGATTGTCCCTTCGACCAAGAGAAACCTCTATTTTCTCTACTTAGATCTCAAATTAAGAGTAAAGCCTACCTCAAGTGAGATGGTCTAACTGAGCAAACTTATTGTTCTCACTACTTAACTACTAGTAGAACCTATCTTAAGAAAAATTCTTGACTAATAGTAGAACCTATCCAGGCAAAACGCTCTAATTGAGAAAAGCCTATTTCTCTCTTCTCAGCAAATAGTAGATTATCTCAAGCAAGATGTTCTAATTGAGCAAAAGTTAACTCTTTATCTCCTCAAGCAATTTCTTCCAAAAATTGGAGTGCTTCTTATAGATGTATATAATTCAAGCTATTGATAGGTGTTTTGGGCTTACTTATAGAAGAAAACAAAAGGTTGGCACTCTAAGTTTAAGTCCTTAGGTACATTTACCTTCCACATGCATATTTTATTCCAAAAGTAGAGTTGTTCTTCATGAAAGATGGAGCATTTTGTGAACTATCTATGGTTAACATAGAGGGATTCCCAAAACTTCTTAAACTCCACAATTTGATGGATGTTGTAGTGTGCCAATCATCTTTTTGACAAAAGTATCCCTTCTAGCGCTTTAAAGGCATACACATGTAATCCCATGATATACAATCAAATTTGATATGTTTGACACGTCTCAACAAGAATTTAAGCATGAGAGATTTGAGTAGGAGTAATAATTGTGTGAATTGGCAAGTCAACGAATAATATACAGGAGATAAGATATAGGAATAACTCGTATAATTCTTAAATAGACATGGACTGTCTACTCCTCATCTTACCAAGAAGCAATATTCTGATAGACTCTCAAAAGAATCCACTTTTGTAACTCAACTTGTTTTCCACGTATTCTTATAGGATACCCCAAGTGTATCATGTAAGGCAAAGTATGATTTCATGTACAACTATAATGGAGATTGATCCTAAAACACATTTACTTATTACAAATAATAGGTAGCAACATAGGGTTGCCCTATGGAATATGCAACAAAAAACCAAGTTAATGGATATTTTATTAATGAAGAACCCTTTATGACCAATGGTCATTTTATGTAGTTTCTCCACTTAGGAATAGGTGACATTTGGAACAATGTTACATGAGGTATGGATGTTTGTTTTGACACCGAGGACAATATTTTTCACAAAAGAATGAACATCACTCCTCATAATTGGCCAAGATGCTCCAAGTCTCAAAATCCGTCGCATAGTTTGATCTTCCGCAAAGTGAAGTCCTACTATGATAATATGTGCTTGACTTAGGTATTGGGTCTTCTCCTCAGGATTAATGCATAAAAGCAATATTCCATCTCGATTTCTTTTGTATAGCCTTCCATCTAGTAATTGAACATAGCCAATTGCTCAATTAATCTGATTGTAATAAAAAATGGTATTCGCAAATCCACTTGAGCTATGGTCATCAATGATACCATGTTTTTTGACCATCGAGGTATCATTTTCACGAAGAACAGATATGCATCTGGTAGATCATCATCTACTCCTTTAAGTGGTTCTCTTAAAACAATCCTTGACAAATGATATTCTTTTTGATGTGTAGTGCCCTTTTTTTACAACTACAGTGAAATCAAATTCCAGAAGAATGATGAACCACCTCACTATTCTTACTGTGTTGCGTGGCTTGTTGACCAAATACAATAAGGCTTGGTGGTCCACAAAGAACACAAATTTGTTAGCTAATAGGTGATGTCTATACTTTTTTACGGCTCCGAGTCCTTCACTTTTGGTGATGATATAGTTCTTTTCTGCCATATCAGAAATAGGAAAATCAATTTTTACGTCTCCTGGTAGAGCTAGTATACACCCAATGGAGAAATTGTAAGCATCTACATGTATGTGGAATATCTTATTCCAATCTAGTGCTTTCAATATTGGAGCTGAAGTGAGAGCTTTCTTAAGCTTCATGAAGGATTCTTCACACTCATCAGTCCATTCAAAGTGTGTAATCAAGCTGTACATAGGTTTTGCAATTATATCGTACATGTAAATGAACCGTCTGTAATATCCACAATGTCCCATAAGACTTGAACCCCCTTGACTATTGTTGTTCTAGGCAAATCAGCAATAACATGAATCTTATCCATGTCAGTAGCTATGATATTTTTAGACACTATATGTCCAAGAATTTTTCCTTGTCTACCTATGAATGTGCACTTCTCAGGATTTAAGAAAATCCTATAAAGTCTACATTTTTCGAATACTTTTTTGAGGTGTTCAAAATGATCAACTTGGATTGATGAATGTACGCATAGATCATCCATATATACTTCCAAGAAACTGTGAAGATATTCTTTAAAAGCATGGCTCATTAATCTTTGGAAGGTGGTAGGAGCATTAGTTAACCCAAAAGGCATAACCCAATACGCGAAAATACCCCATTCCATTGCAAAGGCAGTTCTATGCTTATCTTTGGGATCAGCAAAAAGTTGATTGTATCCCGAATAGCTATCTAAAAAGCTGTAAGCTTCTTTTCCTGCAACTCGTTCTAAAACATGCTCAATGGTTAGAAGAGGAAAGTTGTCTCTAATGGTAGCTGCATTCACATTCTTGAGGTTGACACACACTCCTAATTTTCCATTTTTCTTGGGTACTACCACAATGGAAGACATCCAATCGAGGTGTTCCATTTCATAAATGAATTCGGTCTCCTTTACCTTTTCAATCTCTTCTTTGATATTTCTGCAAATGTTTTATTATATGTATATGGCCTTTGTCTACTTGGTTTAGCATCATCTCTCATGGGTATGGTATATTGATAGATTTCTGGATTAACACCCTTGAGATCCTTATAAGACCAAGTAAAGATATCTCGGTATTCCTTCAATAAGCTTAATAAAAGATCTTCTTCTTCTTCCATAAGGTCATTTGCAATGTAGGCTAGTCTAGGCTCTTCTCCTAGTTCTGCCAGATCTACCTTTTTTGCATTTTCAGGCCCCTGGTAGGACTCACCCTATTTTCGTAGTTCTCTAACAGGTTTTGCTTCAGTTTCCTTTCTTGTTTTTCTCATTATTTTTAACATTTTTGTATTTTTGTTTAAAGGATATCTACCAGTGATTTTGTCCTTGACACAATCATGTGTCTCTATCTGCATTAGAAATCGTGTTCTACTGGAGACTGATGGCATAGGTCTGGCTTTCAAATTTTTCGTGTCTCTTTTTCTTCTATACCATTTTTGTCTTCTTGGTTTCTGGTTAGGAAAGTCAAAATCCTTTTCCTCCCCTCCTTTCATGAGTAGCTTAGCTCTTACATGTTATTTTTCCAACCCCGAATCATCCAAGGTAGCTGGATGTTCTTCTAGCTCATCTGTTGCATCATAGTAGAGGTTTGAAAAGACTTGTTGAGATTTCATCAAGTTCTTGGGTTTCAAAATTTCGTCTTCAATGCGAAGGGTTGAGATAATTTGGATGGGAATTATGTTGTAGCCTTCCTCATTGCAAAATTGAGTAGGCATAGATGTATTTACACATACCTCCATTGTCGCTAAAATTTGAGTCCACTCAAATGGCTCAAACAAATGCTCTGGAAAGGGTTAAGGTACATAGGATTTGTCTGTGCAATCCCTTTCTAAGATACATTCTTCTCGTTTTAAGCTTTCGTTTTCTGAAGCTCCGTACATCCAAATAGGAGTGTCTTTGTTCAACCAAGATGGAAGCTTAGTTTCAGTTGAAGAGACTGACTCAAATTCTTGTATGGGAGTTTTCATGACATCTCTATAAGTGTGATCTTTCAAATTAACTCTTGTTATTGATCACACTTGCTTCAAGTACAGATAATTGTTTCTCCAATCTTGGATGTGTTGTACTTGTCGCATGAAAGGTCTTCCCAATATGATTTTGTAATTGAGTTTCTTTCCAAAGTCTACTATGGAAAAAGTGTGTTGATATTCAGTTCCACACGAATTAACTATCACCTTTTCAAGTAGTCCTAAGGGTCTTTCGCTACGTCCATCAGCCAATTGCAATTTCATGCGAATTTGTCTAATGGCTAGTTGTCCCCAGGACTCTCATACTACTTTTGTGGCTATGGCTATGCCTGCCCCACTATCCAGCATTGCCATGTTTTCTATGTCATTATATTTCATTGGAAGGGTTGTGTTTCCTTCTTCCCCTTCGTAGTATTCTCCAACTTTTCTCATTGGAACCCATCGAATCTCTTTGGTATCCATTTTGTGTTTCAATTTTTCCAATTCTTTTGCGATTAGCCCTGTTATTCCCACCTTCTTGAAAGTTTTCTGTAGATCATTCCATAAATATGGCTTGATTTTCAATAGTTCTCCTAAAGCAAGTGTGCATTGGATGGGTGTAGACATGATTGAATGGATGTTGTCTACTTCTAGGGTCTGTTCCACTCTTTTTACTTGAGTGGTTTTACACACTATGGATTCATCTTCATTATCTCCCAGTAAGAGGGTAGTGTTTTCAAGGTCAATGGTTTAGACATTTCAAAGCTTCAGATCCGCAATCCCCATACAAGGATTGTACATCCACGTCCATATCAGGAGGTAGATTGTCTAACCAAACTTCCTCTATAGGAGCTGAATTTAAAGTTAGGCTCCCATCATTGATCTCTCTAACTTTTTCACATAAGTGTCTTGGCCAGGATTCTTCTGCGAATGGAATTCCATCTAAGGCATCTTTGTTGTCTGACACTATAAGTTCTGGCTCTTTGGTTTCAAGGTGGGGTTCTACCACCACTTTGGATTTTTCTTTATTGGCTCTTATCACAAGCTTCTTAGGTTTTGCCATACTCTCGAGCTTGGGTTTTTGTTTTTCCAGCATCTCTTGCGTGATTCTTACCAAATTTTGATATGCTTCAAGCTTAGCTGCTTCCATGTCTAGAGAAGGATAGTTTTTCCATTTGTTTTCCATGTTTTGGCCTGATTTAAGTCCCACTTGGTAAGCTTCCAAGGCTGCATTAATAGGCTCAAAAAATTTTTCAACCAAAATTGATCCTCCAGATTTCACGGTGGTTTCTTTGATTTCGCTTCCAATTTCTTTCACCTTTTCCTGGAATAGGTTCTTTGCTTTCTCTTTGTTTTCAGCCCTTTGTTTTCGTTTTCTCATCTCATACCTTTTGTTTCTACTTCTTTTGGTCTTTTGAGAGGAAATTTTTTTATTTTCCAAATCATCAGAGGAGTTATGTTTCTTTTTCTTAGCCTAGGCTTTGGTGATTACCTTGATTGGAAAAATGGGTTCACTCTCACAAGAGCTACTAGGTATCACTTGGACTAAGTTCACTATTGTTTTACCCTTGTTTAAAGGATTTTTTGGACAATCTTCTGGGAAGTGTCCTCCCTTTTTGCAACATTGTAAGCAATAAGCTTCAACTGGCTTGAGGTTCTTGTTAGGCTCTGGGCATTTATTTTTCCAATGATCATCTGCACCACATTTATGACAGTTCCCAATTTGTGGCTTAATCATGGGTCTTACCATTGGAGGCCTTACAACTTGATTAGCTACATAATACATTGGTGCTAGCTCTAGTGTAGTATAAGTCACAGGTTCTTCCATTGGTGGTGGATGTGAATTATACCAATCTCTGTCTACCATTACTGTAGATGGACTAGGCTGAGCATAGGATGTAACAGGCACTAGTGCTTGTTCATCTATGACTCCCTCTGGATGCATGTACTTTACAGGTACTACATCATGTCCCAGATATGGAGGTTGTTGACCCAACACGGGTTGAGGTCTTTCCATACCCATCAGTGGTCTTTGAGCTGGGGCCATATTAGGCTGCTATCTGTACATAGGTTGTCCTTGTGGCCTCATAGGCACAAACTAAACATTCCCTTCATACTTTGGTCAATAGTAGCACTCATTGGTCTCACGGTTGGTCCACTTACCCTTGATTGCACACCATTTTTGCGGTCTAATTGGTTGTCTCTATTGAGGTATCCCTTGTCCTGATACTCTCATAGGTGCTTTTTACTTGTTATTCATCATGTCATTCATCCTTTTGAGCATGTCTTCTATGGCTGAAAGTGATGTTGCAGGAGCCGTTCCCACTTGTGTTGGTTTGGTGGATGTTGTCTTCTCGCTTTGGTTATTCTTAGGGACATCTTCCTCAATGAAAATATCACAATTGTCTCCTAAGTCAATAGCATCTGACACACACTCTTCTAGGGTTGTATGCTTCTTGCTATACAGTATAGCATGAAGTTCTTTGTTTAGCATCCCCTCTAGAAACAATGATACTAGTCATTCTTCTGCAGGTATCTCTAGCTTTGGGCATCTCGCAATGTATTGTTTCATTTGAGTTGCACAATCCCTAATAGACTCACTTTGTTTCTGTTTAAATCTGTAGATTTAAGCTACTGTATTGTGTTTGACCCCTGTTTTGGAGCAAGCAGCTACAAATCCTTCAGCCAATGTAGTCAAGTCTATGATTGACCTTGGTGGAATGTTTTGGAGCCATGTCAAATTCTAGTAATGGTATGCAAAGTGCAATGAATTCTAATGATAAACAAAGTGTTAACAAATCTAACGAGCAAAGTGCTCTCAATTTTAATTCTATAGATTAACATGCAACTGTTGTAAAACAAACATTACAGGAATTACAAGATTCTCCATCCCAGCATAACTCTAGTTTACTTTCTCCTTCTGCATGGCAAAAGCTGACTCACTTACTTACGGAGTATCGTGATGTATTCTCAAGTGATTTACCATCGGGTTTACCCCCTACACGTGATGTGCAGCATGTCATAGATGTCTTGCCAGACACTAAATTGGTGAGTAAACCACCTTATTGTATGAGTGGTAGAGAATCCAAGGAGGTTGAGAGTCAATTGGCTGACTACCTTGCCCGTGGTTTCATTAGACCTAGCACTTCGCCTTGGGCATCACCAATTATATTAGTAAAAAAGAAAGATGGTACTATGCGCATGTGTATAGATTATCGCGGATTAAATGCCATAACCATCAAGAACGAGTATCATCTGCCTCGAGTGGATGAGTTGTTTGATCAACTCCATGCGGCAAGATACTATACAAAGATAGATCTTCATTCAGGATACCACCAGGTGCGTATCCTTTTGCAAGATATCTCCAAAATTGCCTTTAGAACACGGTTCGGGCATTTTGAATTTTTGGTTATGCCTTTTGGTCTAACCAATGCTCCAGCTACATTTATGACACTCATGGATAGTGTCTTATGTCCCTATCTTGGAAAACTTATTGTGGTATTCCTTGATGACATTCTCATTTACAGTAAGAGTGAAGATGAACAAATAGAACACTTACAATTAGTGTTTGAACAGCTACAAGATCACATGTTGTATGCGAAGCAAAGCAAGTGTGGTTTCTTTAAAACAGAGATACATTACCTTGGTCATGTGATCTCTTATTGTCACATCAAGATGGACACTGACAAGGTCACTGCCATTCTTTGATGGCTACATCCCAACACGGTTGAGGAGCTTTAAATATTTTTAGGCATGGATGGATTTTAACGACAGTATATCCGTGATTATGCCAGTTTGTTTTCCCTATGATGGACCAACTTAAAGCAAAAGGTAAGACCTTTTCTTGAGAATAAGCACAAAAATGCAGTTTTGAACAGCTCAAGGTAGCTATAGCCACTGCTCCCATCCTAGCAATCGTTGACTCACATAAGCCATTTGTGGTAGAGACCGATAATAGTGATAAAGAAACTAGTGCGGTACTTCTCCAGGAGGGAAGACCTATGGGCCTTTATTATGTCTATGAGAGAGAGCTCTATGCCATAATTCACGCTTTAGGAAAGTGGCGACACTATTTATATGGTGCCAAGTTTGAAGTAGTTTTTGACCATGAGAGTATCAAATAATTTACTACTCAAATGGACTTGAAGGGCCGTAAAGCTATATAGATGGGCAGAAATCCTTCAACATTATGATTGTAAGTTACAATACTGCAAGGGGTTCCAAGTTAATAAGGTAGAGCACATCAAGATAGGTGGCCTTTTACATCCTTTAGAGGTTCCACAAGGCAAGTGGGAGAGTATCTCTATGGATTTTGTAGTAGGACTACCTACTACAAATCGTGACCATGATGCCATATGGGTAATTATAGACCGTCTCACAAAGATGGGTCAATTCATTCCCACTAAGACTATGAATAAGACACCTGAATTAGCACGGCTATTTGTAGAGCATATATATAAACTCTACGGTCTTCCAACTAGTATCGTTAGTGACACAAATCAAAATTTCAATAATATCTTCTGGAGGGATATGTTTCAAAAGTTGGAAAATAAACTTAATCTAAGTACGGCTGATCATCTAGAAATAGATGGTCAAACCAAAAGAGTTAATCAACTGCTAGAGGATATGCTACGAGAATACATTAGTAAGAAGCAAACCAATTGGGAAGACTACATACCTATGTTGGAATTTGCTGAGCGTCATCAGCTTTGAGCTCTTTCAGAAACTTGGACCAATGAGGACGATCCCAGAGACACACCGGTTGAAAGTAGCATCGGGTGATGAGGTGACCACGTTGTGGTCTATTATAATACCAATCACAGTGCAGGCACACTAGTACACTACAAATTTCCATGTACTGCCACCAAGTAAATCAGCAACGCCGTGTATCTTAGCAGTGTCATGGATGAAAGCTAACAGGGTATTGATTGATTTGGATACTAATGAAGCACTATTCCGAAATGACAACTTTTCAGAACCCTTCTTATCATATAACCAATACATGTCAAGGAGGAAACAAGAGTCAATACAACCGCAAGGATATTGTCAGGGGAACGGAATAATAGAGCTAGACAGCAAAAGGTAGAGAAAGAGATCTTTGTATAATGAATCTCTGCAGACTTTTGATACAACAGAGGAGCAATTGAATATGGGCGCACTCCGTTGTACGGCGCTCTAACCTCCCGACCACCCCTGAGCTTCAATCCGCTTGCATGCAGCGTCTCACTCTCACTCGCACTCGCACTTGCAGAAGAGGAGATCTGTGAATGATCCCCTAACGCACCACCCATCGTGCTTTTATCCTTCTTTTCGTCGAAAAGCCTGCACGATTTTCGCACCAAGTATACCTGCGAGAATAATATAAGAACGTGATCGCTAAGCGATCCGTGAAGGTTAGATTTTTATCATGACACTTTGCACAGATCCTGTTTCACACATTGATTTCTGCATCGCCTACAAAATAGCCAAAAGAATATACTCGTGCAACCAATTCAACATGATAATCAAAGTAAACAAACATAATTATGTACTTTCATAATCTCAATTGCAATAGTCTACCATGAAGAAACAAATCCACTTCTTGGTTGATAGCAGGGAGAGTTGTATATTGTTGTATGTCTGTCTGTCCCTGTGTATACTACACTGCTGCTGTCTGCTGTTTGTTTTCATCATAACTTTTACAAACGAACTCAGAACAGAGAAATCCAGGTACTCAAAACGACGGAAATAGGTCTAGTCTACAAGGTATCGCGAACAGAATTGTGAAAAACGTCTTTGTTTGGCTAAAAACGCAACTTTTAGGTCGCGACTCATAAAAGCTCTATTTTTGGGTCTCCACTACTTTTTCAACTTATTTTAAGCCTACCCATGCATTTTGAACTAAAACACATATAAAACATTGATATTAATAAAAATCTCAATTTTACTGTTCATAGACAGACTATCTGTTATTCATTAATCTTTATCAAATCTGTCTTTACTGTATTATTTAAAAAAAAGAATATATGTTCTCTCTTAATATCTCAACTCATTCATAGAAGCTCTATTTAATAGACTATTCAACAATCTTTCAAATCGTGCTAAACGAAAGATATGCCCTGCTACATTCTTTTCGACTTTAAGAACTTCAAAGATTAGTCTTATTACATTCTCCCCTTATCAAAATTAACTCTGTCCTCAGAGTTGGAAAGAGAGAAAAATTCTCTTTGCAAAACACTAAGATCAACCCATGATGCCACTTAACTAAAACTTCTACAATGTCTCTATTTCTTAGATGTTTAACACGCCTATCTAGCACTAAGTCTGGTTCTACAGTCAATGTTCTGTCATCTTTCAACTTAGAGTTGTCCTCTAAAACATGATGCACATTAGGAACATACTTTTTCAATAAACTCACATAGAATACATGATGCACTTTAACATGAGAAGGCACTTCCAATTTGTAAGCTAATGAACCAATGCGCTTCAAAATTTTAAACGGCTCAGCAAATCGTGGAGACAATCTCTTATCCTTTCCAAGAATCAAATGAGACTTCTCGGGAATAACCTTTAAGAAAACCATGTCACTAGTTTCATACTCCACAACACGATGTTTCTTGTCATAATACAATTTATGTCTCTTTTGAGCTTCTCTAATATTCCCTCTGATTTTGGCCAACTCGTTATCCGTTTTCTCAAGTATCTCATGTGACAGTTCTACCTTGTTCCTCGAGTTAAGAAAATTAATAGGTGTGGGACAGTTGTAGCCATACATTACCTCAAACGGAGTCATCCCAATAGATGAATGATATGAATTGTTATATGAAAATTCAACCAAAGGCAGATATTCATTCCAATTAGATTGGTTTTCATTGACATACATTCGTAACATATCTTCTAAAATACGATTCACTCTCTCCGTTTTCCCATCAGTTTGAGGATGAAAAGAAGTAGACATGCGTAACTGGGTACCTATAGAGTCAAAAGTTGCTCTCCAGAAATGAGAAGTGAACTTAGAATCTCTGTCAGACACTATACTCTTGGGCATACCATGCAAACGAAATATCTCTTTCACAAAAAAGCGTGCAATGGTCAAAGCAGTATCAGTTATTTTTACAGGAAAGAAGTGAGCTTGTTTTGTGAGTCTATCTACCACCACAAAGATCGAATCATACCCTCCACGAGTAGTAGGAAGTCTAATGATAAAGTCCATGGATATAGACTCCCACTTCTGTAAAGGAATGTCTAAGGGTTGAAGATCACCAAGCATCCTCTTATATTCAATCTTAACTTGTTGACATTGAAAGCACTCACACACATAATTCTTAACATCCAATTTCATACGCGGTCAAAAGAATAAACTTTTAATCTTTTCATATGTCTTATTCAATCCAGGATGACCAAAAAAAGGTGAATTATGACACTCATGCAGAATTTGACTCATAAAAGCAAAATTTGCATGAATACACAAGCGGTCATAATAATACAGATTTCCCTTATACAAGTGATACCTGTTCTCATACATCTCACCAATATTCTCACGCAAAATAGGCATGTAAAAAGAATCATTTTCAACTTCAGCTTGTATCTCATCAATCAAATTGGATCGCACAACAGTCAACAAATTACACATGGGCCTACGACTCAATGCATCTGCAACTTTATTTTCTTTCCCACACAAATACTTCAAGTCAAAATCATACTCAGCCAGCAATTCAATCCATCTCCTTTGTCTGTTGTTTAACAATGGCTAAGTGAAAATATACTTCAAACTTTGAGATCAAGTGGATAGCCAGGAAGCGTGTGTCTTGCCAAGGGTCTGCGACTAGATAGGTTTAGTTAGGATATGTGGATTAGAGTAGTTGTTGGTGGTCGAGTGATTTGTGAAGTGATAAAAGCGTTTACTAGTCCGTGTGTGGCAGTGAAGCGTTTTTCTACTCATAGATGCAAAACCCCATATGATTTGTAGGAGTAGCTTTAGGTAAGTGATCCGATTCTGATCTAGAGCTATTCATCACTGAATTATTTGCTAAAGTGCTTGATTGCATTTGAAATCACGGAAAAGTGTGCTTTTGAGGGTAAAAATGCAATAAACAAGCTTTTGTGGATATTTTTGTATGACTCACTGATGCTGTGCATATAAAAGGGCATTTGCAAGGGTTCTGTGAAGAAAACCTGCAATTCTGTAAACATAGACATCCTACGCGTAGGATGTCTCAAGAGGGTTCTGGAGACCAAATTTTGAAATTCTGAGTTGACCAGTGGGTTCAGAGGGTAGGTTTTACCCTATTTTCACCTGGAAAGTGGAAATTTGATCAAATTTTGACAGATCAAAGCCAAAAGACGAGAATTGCCAGACATCCTACCCAAATTGTGTCCAAGGCCTAATTTTGAGACCAAACCATAGGATGACTCCATAGGCATGTTCTAAATGTTGTATTGAGTGACTGAAAGGGGTTTCACCTCATTTGGGTGAGAAAATTGGGTTCAAAGCGGACTTTAACACTTTTGACTGAAAAAGGCAAGAACAGCTAAAATTTGGGTCTTTTGAGATCCAAACTCAAATCTAAGCATACCACTGGGTTACTGACATCAAGGGGAAGCTGTGGGACAAGTCTCGGGTCAAACATGCCAAAAAGACATCCTACGCGTAGGATGTTATATGTGTGATTTTGCATTCCAAACTTAATTTTGAGCATACCAGAGTGATCAGCACCATAAGAAGAGTCTGTGGTTCAAATTTGGGGCAATTCTGAGCAGTTAGATATCCTACGCGTAGTATGTCTAAGGCATAATTCTGAAACCAAAGTTCTATTGTGACCATATATAGCAGGCTGTTGTATAGCCTTAGGCAAGCCTCCTAGTCAAATTTGGTCCAATTTGGAGTTGATTTGACTTAGGAATTCATCAAAACAGACATCAGGCTTTTGGAACAGATTTTTGATCATTTGACCAACCTATAGGTGTCAGAATCAAAAAGTTAAAATAGCTGTGAGTTTAGCACATCAAGGGGAAGCTACAGTGCAAGTTTGAGCTGAAACAGAGCAAAAAGACATCCTACGTGTAGGATGTCTCCAGCTTGATTTAGCACTCCAAACCAACTTATGAGCACACCACTATGATCAGCACACCAAGGAGAAGCTGGGGTGAAAATTTCAAGTCATTCTGAGCAAAAAGACATCCTACGCGTAGGATGTCTCAAGGCCATTTTTAAACCCAAATAAAAATCTGAGCATACCACTGTGTTGCTAGACTTAAGGGGAGTCTCTGGACCAAATTTTGTTAAATTTTGAGCATATAGACATACTACGCGTAGGATGTCTCTAGGCCAGTTTTAGGGTCCAACGGTACTTTTGACCATACAGGAGTGTTCACAGTGTCACAGAGATCCCAAATATTTTTTCAAAATTGAATTTGGACTCATTTTGACCACTCCAAACTGCATTTCACTGTTTTGGCCATAACTTTCACAAACGGTATCGGATCGGAAAAGTTTTTATATCAAAACGTAGCCTGAGAGCGGCTCTACAGATCTTAGAGAAAAACTTGAACTAAATGTATGCCGACGGAAACTGCTTAGTTCAACTTTGAAAAAAACGTCGTTTGAGACCTCAAAATTCATCCGGAGGTCGGGGGTGTCTAAAAGCGACAATTTGCAAGAATTGTGACGAAACAGTTGCGGTTTTGGACATAGTTTCGACTTTTTTCTAACCAAAGCACTTGAACACAGTGGACTAAGTCTACTTGAACCAAGAAAAAGCTCTTAAGCCTAGAAATCATGTCTACCCTAGATTCAAACGCAGCTTACACAAGCTTGGAGATCCCGACGATAGAGGAATATCCTCCCACAATGGATCTTCCAAACTTGCAATTGATAAAGACCCATCTTGTTGAGAGAGTTTGGTTTATTAGGCGGTGAAAAGTTCCTGGAAGAAGTTCAATTGCATGGTAATTGTTGCCTCGTTTAGGAGGTAGTTCACAAGGGATGTCGTCAATAAAAACATCTTGAAATCCCTTGAGAAAATTGGATAACTCTAATTCCTTGTGATTGTTTATATTTTCTTTTGCTGAAGCATTAGGTTCATTTTGAGAATCTTCAACAAAAATCATGTACACAGAAATAGAGCTCTTTATTGACTTAATGAAAGCTTGTATATGTATAATGGGTATGGTGTTACCCAACTCTTTAGCATCTATGTACATATCTTTTTCCCTGAACCTAAAGTTTGCCTTTCAGGGAATTTAACTTATTGATTGTTCATGAGAGTGAAGGACTATATAGATACATGGAGGACAATGAGGTCAATCTTTATAGGTGCTCAGATCCATACCTAGAAGAGATAACGGATTACAAGCTCTTATATGTCTACACATACGGAGTCAACTGTCAATGGAGATCTATAGTTGTCGACAAGTATGGACGAGAATACAGAGTTGTAGAAAGCACAAATCCATAGACTGTACTAGAAAGAGGTGGATATTTGTTCAATGAAGGACCACAAATGCCTCCACCAAACACGAGAATTCCTATAGGAGTTCCAAGAAGAGAGCCACCAGGATTCCCTTCAAGAGCGATAACGAGAGAAGGATTGGGAGAGTCTCTGGTTAGACTTGTAGACAATCGACAAGTTAGACCATCCTAAGTCCAGAAATGGGTAAACAGAAAATACTCCAGAGATGAAGATCCGAGAGATCACGTAGCGGCTTTTAGAAGAGTGATTAGAGCAGAGGAAGTTTCAGATTTTGCGACACAGTTTGCTGGATTTGGATTGACTCTAGAAGATGATGCAGCTACATGGTTCGACTCGATGGAAAAATGGGAATTTGAGACCCTAAATGAGCTGTTTGAGGAGTTTATTGAAGAATTCTTGCCAAAAGGCATTGCTCACAACACGGTCTCACAAATCCATAGATTCAAACAGAAAGAGAATGAATCAGTACGCAAAGCATCATTACGACTCAAGAGATATATTAAGCTCTGTCCGAGAGCGGAATTACCTACACAAGCACGACTGATGTTGATCTTTATCCAGGGAATGAGAGATGAGGGCCTTCAGAAGGATCTACATATGATAAGGAGGATGACGCTAAACGAGTTGATCAAAGAAGCTCTTTATCTAGTGGATAATTGTGAGGCATACAAAGAAAAGGACTTAAAGAGTCAAGGAGATGACACATCCTCTCAGCAGAGTGTTTCATAGATAAGTGAGTCCATTGCCAAGCCAACGGCACCTATTGATCAAGAAAAGCTCATCGACAACTTGGTCGAGATGTTGATTCCTCTTGTAAGGTCTGATTCGGGAGAGCCGAAGTGGTGTGAAATTGAGAGAAAATGGACGAACCATACGGGGGCAGAGTGCTATTATAGCATGGAAAATGCTAGGGAGAGGTATGTACAACCTGTTCCAGAAGCACCTACTCCACCTAGATACATTACGGGGAATGCGCCAAGACCAGTAGGAGTTTTAAGGCCACAGCTTGTCTTAGGAAACCAACCTCCGGTGCCAGGTGCTAGAATGCAGGTAGACATGAGATACATGCCAATGATGAAAGCATCAAATAAACCAACGCCAGTACCAGCTACAATGTGGTATAGCAACCAAAGTAAGTACTACCCTTCGGAGAAACAAAATGTGAAAGAAACACATGGAGTGGTGAGGCCGGTACAACCTCCACCTCCTAGGTTTCAGTCAAAAGAAAGAAGGTATGAAATGGATGAAAGGACATTGCGATTCATTGAAAATAGCGGCTTATCTAGGTCAAAGCTTGCTTATAGCCAAGAGGAATGCTAAAAGAATCTCCTCAACCAGAGACAGATTGTCACAAAAGTCGTGACAACCACTTGGTCAAACAATGTCCTCATACGGAGATCACTGAAGTAAATGCTTATTGTCTTGACTGTGGCATCACTCACTTGATCCCCGAATGCCCGAAAAACCTAAACCAAATAAGGAAAATCACGACAAATGTATCAGGGATTGTTCAGCTACCTAGTAGCTCAAAAAATGAAAATGTTGTACCAGTTCAAGTAGTTACGAGAGCACAAGCTCAAAAGAAAGCTGATGAGAATCCTGAGACAAAGAACACGGAAAGTGACACAAGTCCAAAGACAGATGAGGAACCAAAGACAGACGCACCTAGTCAGAAAACCAAGAGCAAACGAATAGTTGGAAATCTAGAAAGACTAGGATGAAAGCTCGCAGGGAACGAGAGCAAAAATCCCTAGCTGAGAAGCTTACCGAAGCTGAGGAGAAGATAAAACAACATGAGGAAAAGGAGGCACCTTCTCTTACACATATGGTTAAACCTCTAGAAGAACCATCCACAGATGAGAAACCGAGAAGTGCTAGTTCAGGAGGATTTGTGTTGGTAGAGAAGGTTAATGAGACATTAGATGCCCTCTTGAAAGCCTATGATGCGAGGCTCAAAAAAAACCAAACCCAAGAACAGAGGTGGATGACATATCCCTATGCGGAATTAGAAAAGCAAAGATTGGAAATGTGCAGGAAAATGATTCAAACAGCCCAATCTTTACTAGAACCACCAGTTGCAAAACCTGAGGATGTGATCCGCGTCATGCCAACACAAGTAATCCCACCAAACCAGGAACTAAAAGAGCCAGAATCTAGTCATGAGCACAGACCAAACCTCAAAGAACCAGCATTAGAACCAAGGATAGTACTGAATACCACGGATAACTCTTCCGAGGGATTTCACCAAGCTATACCTGAGGATTGTAAAGAGATAGATGGTCTTGATGAATTGTGGAAACAAGTCAGAGAGGCCAATGAAGCCGATGACCTAAGAAGACGAGTAGACAAGACTGGTGATGAACGAGGAGTGTTTCTACCACCAATAGAGGAATTTGAGACTTGATCTCAAATGAATCTAGATGTGCAATCGTGTTGGGGTGACAAAGAATCTTTACAATCTATGGATAGTCAACCCCATTCGCTAAGAACACTACCGTCCTACATGGGAGATTACGAAACCAAGTCAGATGTGGTTGTAGTCCCATCACAGAGACTGTCTCCCAAGAAGGCCATCGATTCAAAGGGGCTAGTAGATATTCTATCTACCCCAGTCACCTGTACAATAATGTTAGTCGAGTTTCTCAGAATAAGACCAAACATGTGGGCTATTGTGGGTAACTGTCTAGAGAAATTTGGTGTAAAAACCCCAATGACTCAAATCGAGGAAGGCATCAAAGAGCTTGAAATGCCTCAACTAAATACTAGGCCAGTGCCATTAAACAAGGTAGGCGAGTATTACGAGGGAGAAGATGGAAACACCACCCTTCCCGTGGAATTCAATGGTGTAAAAACCATGGCAATCCTTGACAGTGGAGCTGGTGTGGCCATTGCAACCAAAGAGGTTAGGAAAAAATGGGGAAAACCTGCCTTGATATCCACATGAATGACCCTGCAGCTTGCAGACGGACACAAGGAAAAGCCCCTAGGACTGCTAGAAAAAGTAATTGTTACTTCTTGTGGCATTGAATATGAACACACTTTTGTTGTTGTTGACTTTGGCAAGAAGAACAACTATGAAATCATTCTGGGAAGACCATTCATGCGACAATTGAAAATGGTCCAAGATTGGGGTTATGACCATATATACCTGAGACATATGGAAACCATAACAAAGGTAAACTTGAGGGACCATAACTATAGAGATGTGACGAGAACACCGATTGAGGAGTTTGATTCCGCCACAGTAGCAGGATCAGAACTTCCAGCTTGGTTAGGTAAGCCTAAAGACCTGTGGATGTGTGGAGCTTCACAATGTGGTAGCTTGAAACGTGAGGAATGTATCCTAGAACGGGTTATAGAGGATATGGACTATATCCCAGAACCATTTCCTGAAGAAGAGTTAGAGCCTTTTGGATGGGAACACATCTTGGCTGCTCTGGACGTGTGCGTCGTGGAGGATGCTCCCACAACAAAGTTTTTGTGATGAAAATGGCTATGATGTCGTTCCTTATTTTGTAGTGAGTGTAATCCAGAAAAACGAAGAGAACCAGACATCAACAAGCTCTCAAAATAAGGATCAAACAAAGAAATGTGGAGAATCAAAAGATGAAGAAGACGACGAGTTCTATGACTCTGTAGAACACTTCGAATTTCAAGAAGATCAATGACCCAAGAATCAATGTCATTGCTACACGAATAAAGTGCATCAAAAGTGGATTCCAAAGTCCTCAATGAAGACACAACCACCACAAGCACATACAGGGATAAGGATGCAAAATCAGCTAGGAGGAATACGACCAGAGCAAGATAACAATGCTCTAATCAATGGGCTAGAAAAGTCCTCCAAGAAACTACCACCCACGAGCAAACAGACAGTAAATTTTCACTACCAGCCAAAAAATCAAGGGAAAGTACAAGAAGTCAACCTTGCTGAGGATAGTAGCGATAGTGATGAATCTTACGACATCCCCTATCATCAACTTAGACTATCACTATCACCAACCCCTTCAGCAACAACCATGACAGGTCAAAAGAACAGGACAACAAGTCAAAGCCAAAAATTAAGCTCGACAAATCTGGATACCAAAAAGCCAGATCAGCCAAAAACAGATATGGATCAAGAAGACAAAGATCTCTAATGACAAATCACAAGATCCAACACCAAAACAAAAAAAGGAAAGCATGCACGAATGGGTAAGAATATCACAAAGTCGCAAGCTTTCACAACTCAGGTTTGGGCTCCAAAGAAGTTGATTCAAGCACAAAAAAGTCAGGAATTCATTTGGATTCCAAAACAACCACAGTATCAACTTTCAAAGCCTGAATCCTGTCACCAACCAAGCGTACAAGGGCCGAAGCAAAGACCACTGTCGACTCACACAACAAAAAGGTGGATCCCAAAGAAGTCTCTTCAAACACAAACGAAGCATTCGGAAGTATGGGTTCCCAAACGAGCGTCAACAACAAAACAACCAATAATCGCAAAGAAATGGGTCCCAAAGAAGATCAACAAAACTGCTGTCAGTTCATCGCCCCTTGAATTCTTACAATTCTTCCTACGATTACAGTACAGTTAGAAGAGAGAAAGTCGCTTCAATCAAGCAACGATATAGGAGCTTCAAAGACCATTACATTGCTTAGAATAGGAAGCCTCGCCAACAAATGCCAATAAGCAAATTGCTTATACCCACATCTTGCACAACATAAATCTTTTCCATGCATTGACTGTGTATGCATAATAGGGCTACATTACAAGGCCTGCATAGGCACAACTTTTTGCCCAAGCATAACACATACCCTTTGCGATACCCTGTTGTAAAGGATGACTCCAAATAGGAAGGGGGGAGGCATTCTGAATGCAGACCTAACATTATGACTATTAGAGGGCAATGTTTTGTGAGATGCATTGAATTTTTGCGTTTTATGGTTATAAATTTTTGACGAAATTTAGAGTATATGCCCTCATAGTAGAGTTACAGAGGAGTATGGGGACAAAATCCATATATGAGCCCCTAGGGACATGTGTATAGTGTACATAGCATTTAGATTTCTATTTGAATGATTTTTCTTTTGTTAAGTTTTAAGATTTTCTTTGTTTATTATTAAAATTAAAAATTAAAAAATCCATAATCCACATGAAGAATAGATTGACGAGCGCCTGAGCACTACAAAGAGAAGAAGGTACAGGAAACCGATGAAACTTCACGAAGTATGTCTCAGCAGCCACTACAACAGTCGAAGAACTTGTCACAAAGCAGTGTCAACATGCAACCGACAAGTCATACAAGTCAGAGTCGAGTAGCTACGCCACAAAATGAGTAAGGTGTTAGTCCCAAAGCTTCAAGTAAATATTCTCTGTGGTCTAAGCGTCTTAGCTATTCTAGGTACTGCTCAAGCTGGAAGAGTTGAGCATATTTACGTTGTGTTGCTCATGCTGGTATAGGTGAGCAAAAGAGTCGAAGTCTAAGTACTTAAGTCTGGTGAAGTGAAGGAGAAGGTCCAAAAGACACTCACGTACTGAGCATAGTGAGATAAGTGTGGAGAAACTTCTACATCGAAAACCCTTCTTGGAAAGGTGGAAGCTATTGAGACATCTTTTGATGTCACATGTGCTACATTTATTCCTTGAAACACCCATCATCTCCTTCTTTCACATTGCATGCTTTTGTTGACAATTTTTCTCATATGCATATAGAGTGTCCCATAATTGGCACTTGCATCAGGCACTCTTTCCGTGTTTCACCCAAGCATTCACCTTTCATGAACATGTACTTCACGTTCAACTACTCAACTCCAATAAGAGCGTATACCAAAGGCATTTTTTTTCCCACTGGGGTTTTTTCCTTGGTCATCCAGGTTCTAGACCCTAATCTAAAGACACCTATCACCATCCTCTTATACATATTCCTTCTACATCAACAATAAGGAATGCTACTCAAATAAATTGACAAATGAATTGGAGCACCAATTTTAGATCATAGCATACTTCTCCTTAATGGCGAGTCGAAGAATGGCCTACAATGACAAAGCTGTAGACAAAACTAACAACATGATTGCACAGGAACAAAGAAGTCCCCAATGAAGAAGAGCAGACATAAAAGAAATCGGAGGATCTCAAAAGATGAATGGTTATGATGATAGATGTCCGCTCTAATGGATCATAGTTCTTGTTGTGGTTCGACAAAGATACAAGCAGTGCAACAGATGAAGCCAAAACAACAGCAAAGTGTTGACCGCTGGGTCAACTACACAACATAACTCCTTACAAAGTTGTCATTGGCTCACAAGATCAGAAAGCCAATCACTCAATTCTACAGATTGTAGAAGTTTTTATGAGAATCACAAATAC